>NC_061113.1:190740483-190835931 GCF_002878395.1 Capsicum annuum
ATAAATACTTAAGATAATAAGTTATATAAAATTTTAGAGAAAATATATAAAAAAAAATTTTACTAGAAAAAATAAAAATAAATACATGGAAAACAAAGATATAAAATTCCTTAATAAAAATATGCAAAAACTGCTAAGACTAAAACAAACAGCTACAAAACAATTTTAAAAAAAAAATAGATCATTTAGATTATCTTAAAGTTTTAATATTATATATACTTAAAAACATAGAAATTATAGATATTAAGAAAATAATATTAGAAAAAGTGATGAGGGGAAAAAGGAGAATTTAGTAAATTTAACTGACAATGTATAAGCTTGTAACTTTTATACTTTCTAATGTTTTTAAAGTTTGATAGCTTAGCAGCTCCTCTGAGTTTTGGTTATTAATACAAGGTTATCTTCGTAAAAAAGAAGTATCTAAAGTTTCATTGAATGTTTGGGAAAAAATGCCCATAGATTAAGAAGTATATTGAAAAGTAGAAAACCTACAACAAGATATGATTTTATATGAATGTCATCCAAGCTTAAATATATAAAAGGACCTCATGGGTGCATCTAAAAGATAGGAAATTCCTTAACAATGCAATATCAGTTTCTACCCTTAACATATATTATTTATATAAGAATCTATATACTATTTTATACATTATATAACGTGGAATACAAATCTCTTAGCAATACCAGGATAAGATCACCTAAAGTGACAAACAACTCTCGAAAACTCTAAAGTATGATTACTTATTTTTGTATAAAAATAAATTATTTTATAAAAATATAAAATCATTGGAGTATTTATATTGTAAGGATTTATAATTCCTAGATCACAATCTTTTAAATGACTAGGGAAAGGTGATTAGACATGAAATGATGCAGTTTAAACTTATCGAGGACGTAATCTTAGATAAGAGGTTGTGGAGAACACATATTAGGGTAGAAGAGTTGGTAGGTTGGAGTGTTGTCTTCTGTTCGTTTAGTAGATATCGCATTACTCTTGTAGTTTCTTGTCCTTTGATTTCTATTACTATTTGATGTTTCTTGAACTTTAACTATCATATTGCTTTGTTACTATCTATTTTTTTGAATTTGTATTATTTTTTGGACCATTTTAGACTATTTTCTTGAGTCGAGGGTGTATGAGAAATGACCTCTCTATCTCTGAGGAAGGGGTAAGGTCTGCTTTAGACCTCTCTATCTCTCTTTTAGTCTTCGGAGACTTAGTGGACTTATTCTAGAATGTCTTGATCGTTGTCTTGATAATGATAAATGGTTAGATTGCTATCCTAATACGATAATCACTCACCCTCCTCTTACTTATTCCGACCATTCTCCTCTCTTGATTAATCTCAATAATGGCACCCGAGTTAGGGAAAACAAACCCTTTAGGCTTGAAAAACTTTGGTGTACTCACCTTGAATTTCAGGGGCTTCTTACCCAATCTTGGACCTTGGATATATTATTAGATCCACCACTCACTTTGCCGATGTCGTTAAGGATTAGAGCTCTACCACCTTTGAGGATATTAGAAAAAATAAAAATCTACTTGTTGATTCTTTTAACATTCCCCCGAAGCTAAACCAAACTTAATTATGTATCATTCCTAAAATCCAGAATGCTAATTTTAAAAATTACCAACCTATTTGTATTTGTAATACCATCTACAAGACTATCACAAAAATTATTGTCAACTATATTAAACCCATCCTCAATGATATCATTGGTCCTTATCAAACTATTTTTTTTCAATGAAGACGTCTTTTCGATAATGCCATTATTATTCAAGAACTAATGAATTGCTTCAAGACTACTCGATCCATAGAGTGGTCTTTTAAAATAAAAGAACTCTTCTCTACTTCAATTTTCCTCCCAAAATTGCCAAATTAATTATGAACTGCATTACTTCAATTTTCCTCCCAAAATTACCAAATTAATTATGAACTGCATCACTACTAAGACTATCTCTATTTTGGTTAATGGAATAAAAATTGAATTCTTCTCTCCTACTAGAGTTATTTGACAGGGCGACCCTCTTTTGCCTTACTTATTCATTCTTTGCATGGAACTTCTCTCCATATCCATCAATCAACAAGTCCGAAATGGATTATGGGAATCTGTTAAGTTATCTCCTTTGGGAACCTGTTAAGTTATCTCCTTTCACCCCTCCTTTATCGCACTTATTCTATGCTGATGATCTCACTTAAACTACAAAATCATCCTTGGCTACTGCTCAAAATATTCAGCATGTTCTTACTACCTTCCGTTAACTCTCAGGACATTTCATCAATTGAGCTAAATCAAAAGCTATCTTTTCAAAGAATTGTTATCCCACTCTCATTCACCAAATTACTTCCCTCTTTAACATAAAACAATCTACCTCCTTTGGCACCTATTTAGGCTTTCTTATCCTTAATGGGGCTCCCCGACCTTGGGACCGCTTCCACATTTTAGATACAATGAATATCAGCTCTTCTATTGGAAAACTAGGTTCCTTACAAATGCTGAGAAGCTCACTCTCATTAAAGCTACTTTAAATGCTATTCCTGCCTATCAAATGCAATATTTTCTTCTCCCCTCCAAAAATTCTCAATAAAAAATAAAATTGAAAGAGATTTTTTATAGGGTTCCACTTTCGATAAACACAAACTTCATTATGTCAATTGGTCTATTATTACGTCCCCCATTAATGAAGATGGTCTAGGCATACATAAAGCTAAATCCAAGAATCTAGCCATGATTACTGGACTGACTTGGAGGCTCTTCACCAACCCCTACAAACTTTGGTCTAGCTGCCTTATGGATAAATATGCTAATCGCTCCTCCACCTCCCTTACTTTCTTTATTTGGAAAACTATCATCAAAAGTTGGTCTTTGGAAAACTATCATCAAAAGTTGGTCTTTTTGTGACAAAGCCATTCATTAGATTATTGATGATGGAAATCTTATTAATTTCTAGAATTATCACTAGATTAGTCCCACCACCACCATTCATTCCCTTATTAATGGTCTTTTAGCCCATACTGACATCGGAAAGCTAGTTTCTTATCATCGCAACACTAACTATTGGGATTGGAGAAAATTCTCCTTTGTCATTCCCAATGATATCAAAAAACAAATCTCCCCCGTTTATGTTCCCCCCTCCACTCCCATCTATTCCTTAATCATCATGGTATTTTTTCCACTGTTTCCACTTATATAATTCTTTGGAATCTTATTCCCTTCATAATAGATTTTCACTAAATTTGGAAACTTAATACTTTTCAAAAGATCAAATTCTTCCTTTGGCAAACTCTCCATAATCGCCTCCCAGCAAGGAATATCTACATAAAATCAATGTTAGTGATACAAACCAGTGCCCTATTTGCTGAAACGGCATTGAAGATGCCTTCCAGATCTTTTTCGCCTATCCAGTAGCCAAAATCCCACAAACTTCTTTCAATTCAATTCCCATCCACTCTGGCTCATTGCTATTTCGAAAGTAAATATTACTCTTGCCAAATCATATCCTCCAATGGGATATTTTCTACCCTTTTGCCTTGTGTCATACATGGCTCAATCGAAACCATAATATAACCATAACTAGCACAACCTCATCTCTCCTTATTTTATAAACTCTTGAGTGATAAACTATACCTACACTCTAAACACCTTCCTAGATATACCTACCTTTTAAATAAATCCTTATCAAATAGTTCTCCCACCGGTTGGGTTTTTCAAACTTAACACAGATGGTACTTTCAAACCCTCTACTCATCAAGGTGGCATTGGTGGAGTCATACAATATGATAAAGGAGAAATGGTGGTAGGCTTATACCTAGCCATAAATGCCCTTAACCCCTCTGAAGTGGAAACTTAAAGCTCTCTTTCAAGGCATTACTTTTGCCTTTGAGCATCACTGTTTTCCATTAGAAATTGAAACAGAATCCACTTATGTTCTGCAACTTCTTCAGAACAATCATCTCCTTATACTAATTTAATTGATCAATGCAGGTACTGGTTAACGAGGTTGGAGATCCACTGCTTAGGCATAACAATAGAGAGGGAAATGAAGTAGCATATGTTTTGTCTCAACAAGGAGCACACAACTTAGTGGCAACAAATTTTCAAGTGTTTTTGTACCCTCCCCTATGGGTGTTCACTATTTTTCAACAAGATAGAGAAGAACACAGTACTTGTAAAACGTTTTTTTTTCATGTTTGTAATAGACTAGCTAATTTGGGTAACTCAATATTACAATCTCTACTATAATCCTACTGCTACATAGTTTATAGATAGAAGTTTCCCTTTCACCAAAAAAATAATGGCATAATAAACATTCAAGTGATCATATTTTGGCAACAGGCTGCCCAGGATCGCAAAACACCAATTGAAACAATCAATCAACAAGTAAGAACAAAGGTTTTCAAAAATTGAATGAAATTAGTATCCAATTCAAAAACTATGGTTTAGCCAAGATTGAAAAAAAATGGCGCTTTTAACATATATCAATCTAATGGTATTAACAAATATGAAATTGAATCAAAATTCAAAGCTAAGCATCATAATTTTTAAATCTAAGAATTTGATTCGGGTAGTTTATAAGCAAAACAAACAAAAATTGAAATTTAAGGCATAAATAAATAAAATCAGGCAATAATCTTTGTGGGTTTCATGGAACTTCGATGAGGATGCGATGACAAAGAGGCAATGAACGAGAGAACAGGGAGGAGAATAGTAGCATTGGCTGGGAGAGTTCATTGGTGATAGAGTGTTATCGTTGGTAGAGTCGTGGGTTTGTTGAATCTGGAGCCCTTGTTCACGATTCCATCAAAGCACTAGGATTTTATTTCTCGTCAAAGGTGATAACGGAAAAAAGATGTCATCTCCCCGATCTTTACTTCTGGCAAGGCAACGATGACAACAGATGGTAACTGGTTTTCATAGGCACAAGGAAATAAGAAGAGAGAAAGAGAGGGATTTGGAGGCGACGAACTGGTATGTTTTTTTGACTGGAAGGCAGCTAGAGGTGGTTTAGAAATAATGGGGTGTCATGATCCAAATCAAGTCCTGACCGTGATAAGTATCTCAAGTCCATCATGGACTAGAGACCATCCCTTAGCCTAATAAATAGAGCATACACACTACCGAGACTAGGTTTCGAACATATAACAAGATAGCAAAGATAAATTCAAATACATCTATGATATGCCAAAAGAACCAATAACTAATACCCAAGTCAACAGTAATATCCACAAATACTCCTTCAAAACCAAAGACAATTTAAGTCGATACATGCCCCGACGATAGCTAAAAAGGACCAAAAGAATAGTCTTTGACAATATGAAACCAAAACATGAAATGAGGTCTTCCAAAGTAGGGAAGATCACCACTTCAATCCAACTCCCAAGCTATCCCACGATCATCTAGTCACTGCACCGAAAAAGTAAAAGTATTTTTAGTGCTTGCATTGCGTGGGGATACAACGTCTGGAGACGGTTAGTGGTATGAGCACTAGAATGTAACTCAGGGAAGGTATAAACTAATGCCATGATCAAATCAGTTCAAAATCATTCAAAACCAGTGCACACAATCATATACATATATACATATATAATATGCTGGAATAGGGAACGAGACTTAGCATGCAATATGAAAACCTTAACCTGGATTGTTATAACGACCCTCCCGGTTGTTTGTGAAATTTTCTCATTTTTCTTATTTTAGCTCTTCCCGTAGTTTGTAAATGTGAATTATGATTTGTGAGGAGGAGTAATACGGATTCTAAAGTGTCTAAAAGAAATTTAAGTCATTGATTTATTTCTATGGGACCTTGAATAAATTTTGACGAGTTTGGGGTAATTTAAATAATTAATTCAATTAGTGAATTAATGGGTCAAAATAACAATTTATTTATTTATGTGGTTAATATAAGGATGAAATTAAGTTGTTAGGATTTGCCATATTTATTAATAGAAAAAATTATAGAAACTAGCATCCTTAAGACTATAATTACAATAAATAGCAACACTTTTTCAAAATACAACTTATAGCAAAAGTAGCAATATTTTACCCACTTCATAGTAATAGAAGAATATGTATTTTTCAGTTGTGCATATGTATTTATGAGTAATACATATATATTTGTATATGTATTTATATAGCAACATTTTACTTAAATACAAATACAATTTGCTATTTTTCGTAATTATGAAACTGTTGCTATAAAAGTTATAATTAAGGCTACAGAGTTGCTATTTCTGAAATTTTCCCTTATTAATATCATGAGGAAGTTAGTAGGATGGGAGGCACAAAGTTGCAGTTTCTGTTTTCCAAAAAAAATAAAATTCATCATAGCTTGAAGGAAAAATTTCAACGGTTTAAGGTAAGTTATCGTGCGAATCAATTTCTACTTCTACATCCATCAATTGTTACATCTATGATATTGCCGTAAGGGTGAATTAAAAGGTAGGCAAGAAACTTTGTTCTAATAATCTATTAGTGAGGGTGAGTTGGAAGAATAAAGATGAACTAGTAGTTTAGTCTAATCTTGTATAATATAATGATAATGGTCACCAATAATTGATAATTGAGTGAAGGCATGGATCGTTTCTGCAGATGGCCTTATAGTTACTTAACATTAGTTTAGTAATATTTTAATCTCTTGCAAACTGATTTCTTGTTATCTACTTACGTGAAATACAACTACTCTTAATACTATATGTTATGGTGGAATAAGAAAAGAAAAGAAAAGTTAGGCCACTAATTGAAGAGTGTCATGATGGAATAATGATTAGTAAATGATACAATTGGCAGTGGTTTCATGTAGTTTTGATAGATTTGTTAAGTTTTAGTCACTGTTTTAAGTTAGCCGTGGTGTCTTTCTTACTACAACCACTGGTTTCCATCGCATTTTAGCCTTATATCACCAGGTTTTGATTAGTCACGATTTTGATAAATTTAGGTTTAGGTCTAGAATTCTTAGAATAATAATCATAAAATATGTATTATTAGATTCGTATTTTCATAGGAATTATATATTTGAACAAATTTGAATCATTCGAAAGCTTTACGGAAGGGCAAGATCTTTGCAAATTAGCTTGCATTTGAATTTTTTGGTTGAGGTAGGTTAAAGTTTAATTAGAATTTAAACTCAATTTAATTGTGTGTATGCTCGTAAATTGGATACTTGTTGATTGATATTCGGACATGCTTGAAATTGATGATGTTTGTACTGTTGAGGCGTGTATAAATAATTATTAAAAATTTAGTTGAAGTAATTGTCTTATAACTTTAAGTGTACTTGCAAAATTGGCACCTCGTATTGTATGCTCTGAGATAGTGTAAATTTGATATTTATAGTACTTGTTTATGTTGGATCGGGTATCATGCCGGTACAGATATGTATATGTGTGATCAGGTACCACGCCGGTACGGATATGTATATGCTAGGTCGGGTACCACGCCGATACAGATATATATATATTGGATCGGCTACCACGTCGGTACTAATATGTATATGTTGGATCGGGTGCAACGCCGGTATGGATATGTATATAATGGATTGGGTACCACGCCAGTACGGATATGTAGATGGTGGATCGGGTACCACTCTGGTACAGACATGAATATGTTAGATTGGGTACCACGCCGTTACAGATATATATATGGTGGATCGGGTACCACGCCGGTACTGTACATGAACATAGATTGTTCCTTGCAGGTCATGACTATTTGGGAAAACATAAGTTCTATAGCATGTGTGTAAATATTTCTGTTGATTCTGTGGATGTTTAAGTATGGTTGATACTCTTGATGGTTATGTGGCTTGTTTGTGAGCACTGTTGACTTTTTGCTGTATTGTCAATTCATAGATTTTTTTTGTTATGTGACGATGCCTGTATACTTGTTGTTTAATTTGTGTTGTGTACATGCTATTAAATTTAGTTGGCCTATGATACCTACCAGTACATAGTGGTTTGTACTAATACTACTCTGTACTCTTATTTTGTTGAGTGCAGAGAGTGTTCTAGAGGCTCAGACATGACCTCCCCTCTAGAGTTTAATAGTAGATCTTGATCTAAGGGTGAGCACTCTATCTCCATGACTGTCATGGGTCATCCTATTTGTTCTTGTCCATCTTTTGGGCAATGAAACATTCTTTATTTACTCTATTTTTGGATATCTCTTTTATACATGATCTTTGTTAGGAGTTCTTTTACGATGACTTTCAGGTCTTGGGGACTTTAAAAAGTAGTTTGTTTGACTTCCACATTACTGATGATTAGCTTCGGATTATTGTTGTTAAGTAGGTTTTATAATAATATCGTTTTAATATTGATAGAGTGATTGGGTAATGGTTCGATTTAGATGGTTATCCCACAGGAAGATTAGTGTGGGTACCACTCATGGCTATTTGGGTCGTGACAATTGTGTAGCTTGACTGTTATAAAACTACCCAAGGGCTCTATGGATTGGTTCAAAAATGCATGATAAGCCTACGGAGTTAAAAATCTAGGGGGAACACAATCCTAGTGTTCACTTACTATTGATTACAACCAAGTTAATATTGTTCTTTTCTCTCGAGTACTACAAATAAATTTCCCTGTTTACTTTTCCTATTTTGCCCATTGAGTACAACTAATAAGATCTACTAAGCGACATATTCCCTTGGGATACTACCCCAACCTTAGTTGGGTTACTATATCTTGACGACGACCATATCATCATCTAAAAGGGGGTGTTGCTTGGATATTATCATTGCTCAAAAAGAAGCAATCACCAGATGTCTTAGAATATGGAGAACTAGCCATAGAATAAGAACCAGAATTTCCCCACTTATCCTTACACCATTGCCTACCATCTCTACCCCTATTCCATTAGCCTCCTCCCAACTCAGAATACTTGGACCTCTTTCCTTGCCTTTTCGTTATTTTGACTTGTTTTTCCTTTTCATCTTTAACCTACTATATATACACCACAAGACTAGAGATACTTATGTCACTATTCAATAAGGCGGCCTTGCACTCTAGCACCAACTCCCGAGAGAAGCCCAAAGAAAACTTTCTTATCTTAGCCCTCATGCTTAATGCTAGCTCGGGAGCATAAAAGGACAACTAATGAAATTTCAGGGCACTCTTTCACAGAAATCCCACCCTATTTTAGATTCATAAACTCCTTAGGTTTAGTGTAATGCCCCAAATTTGATCCTGAGACTTCACACGATGCGCAAGGCTACGAGTATCCCCAAGCTAACCTTTTTAGTTTGCTACTAGGTCTGAACCTTACTTTAAGATAATATAGTAAAGAAATAATATTGTATCATACCAAAACTAAACTGAATACACTAAAGATACTATCTAAATAGTAAACACTGAAAGTCTGTAAAATAAACTCATAGTTTGACAAGCCTCTACACTAAATAACTAGAGAGCCATTGGACAGACCCCCAACTAACTCAGACTAAACTAAAAATAATAACTCAAAGACTATGAAAGATGGAAATCTAAGGAAGTAGGCCCTTGAATCATAAGGACTTACCAACTGTGAGAGCATAGATAGAGATGCTTGAACTACTCATGCTACTGATACTGAGCACCTGGACCTACATTATATGATAATGTAGCACATTGACATATATGTAGATCAACACTTTGAGGATGTACAGAGTATATGGGGGTGTAATGCATAAGTAAGACATCATCATAATTAGAAAGCAAATGCATGCTGGATGTATATGACTCACATAAGCTTGATTATCTAAAATACCAAAATATAAAATCATGTATAACAAATCATACTTGTAAATCTAGTGAGTCATAACACTTAGTCTTATAAAATATTTTCTATCATTCTTTTCTTTCAAAACTTAGAAGCTTTGGAAGCTTTAGAAATCATGAAACTTTGGGACTTAGGAAGTTTCTTCTAAGCGACATAGACCATGTGAGCTAATATAGAGTCCAATGTCTTTCCCACATTGGGGAGAGTTGTTCTATCTTTATCATCGAAATAGAATCTTAACTTAAGTGATCACTATCTTAGCCCACTATGGGCGTTTAAAACCTATGGTGGCTCATATTTATGGGGCATGAGACCTTGAATCATACCCAACTCGGTGCTAAATACTGCTCTCATACTTATTGCTCAGAACTTTTAGGAAATTCACCTTAAAATAGCACAAGGGTTCATAATTAAAACCAATTATGCTTCTCTTTGTTTTAAATCATAAACTGTATGAATAATGTGGATTCATATCTTAGCTTAGGATCAAAATATCAATCTTTTCTTTTGAAAGCACTAATCAAAATTTGTTAATAGGACTTGAGATCATAATTACCTTGCAAAATCATCAATAATACTTAGGATTCAAAGTATAAAGCTTTAATGCATCAATAATTACATCAATAATTAGATTTAAACTGCATGGTCAATAATCATCTTAAAAGCTTTCAACAATCTCAATCAAGATAATGGTATGTAACTCATAATCTGAATCTTAAAATTGCAAACATGAATATATGTAAATTTCTTGCAATTGGAGCCTTAAATATCATAATAAAATCATAAACTAAAATAGTGAAGATTTGAGTATCAACCCTAACTTAAATTTAATAGGAAATCATAGAATATTCAATAAAATTGAAACCAAAATTAAATTTTAGGAACAAGGACAAAAAGATTGTCCTTGTTCATAACCCCACATACCTTGGATGATGAACTAGATGAACAAGTTTGCTTTTGAGACCCTATTTGTGCTCTTGAATGATGGTTCTTGGAATTCTTGAGTTGGGAATCTTGAATCTTGAATCAATTTAGAAAAAGAGTGGTGGAATCTTGGGATTCTTAAGGATGATTGTTAAAGTTTAGGGTTTTGGTTGAGAGAAATTTTGAGGAATATGTTATAAAATGCATGTGATATACTTAAATCTTGTGTTTTGACGGTTTTAGGGGCTGGAAAAAAGTCCAAAATACCCTCTTTAAACTCATAAATAAATCTGAAAAATGTAAATGGGTCCCGATTTAATGGGCCACCGCAATGCGCTGCTATCCCAGTGGCTCACTGGAAACTTACGAATGGGAAATTGGAGACCTCCACGATGCGGAGCTATCGCATCGTCCCACTAGATTTTGAAAATTAGGATCTGGAACTTCAACGTGATGCACCACCATCATTGTGCCTTATAGAAATTCCATTTTGTCCTTCAACGCGATGCACCACTATAGCATTGGACTACTGGAATTTAACACTTAGGAAAATGGACCTCTCCACGATGCACCAATATCACAAAGGTCCACTAAAAATTGAAAAAAGGGAATTTAAACCTTGCCGTGATGAACCAACATTGCGTTGTTCCACTAGAAAGTGACAATTATGAAATTGTCTTTCACCACGATACGGTGTCTACCCAGTTGGCACACTGTCAACTTAAAAATGCTCTAACTTCTTCACCGAGTATCGGATTTGTGCAAATTTGGTATCGATGGAAAGCTTATTCAATTTCTCACATAATGAAAATTCTATAAGAAACAAATATTATTCATTTTGGAAGAAACCCCTTAATATTCTAGGAATGAATTTAAGCTAGAAAAAGTTGAGGTATTATATTTAGCCTCCCTTAACTCTTGATGAAAGAAATGATCCAGAAAGGCACTCAAAACTCACTCTATAGTTCCAACTCTATATCAACACCCCTAGAATGATCCCCTCCTCATACTATTGATATTCCACATACTTCAGATGATATGAAAAAAATTCCATGCCCTCCGAGTCAAAAGAATGCATAATCCTGAATATCCTCTCTATCTTATCTACAAAACCTTAAGGATCCTCCTTAACCTTAGAGCTAAGAAAGGTTAGAGAATTGAGCCTCATAAATTGTCTGACTCGAGTAACCTAAGAAGAACTTATAACAATACCAGCAGGACCCCACTAACCTTACTGAGATGTCACCAACTGGGTCAACATATGAAAAGATCAATGAAAACTCAGCATTAGAAATATCTCCTTGGGGTGGTGGGGCATGATCATCATCAGTCCAAAGAGCCTGAGAAGGATTGGTAAGGACTAGTGAAACTTTACATGGGGTAGTACAAATAGGATTGGATCCCTAGATTGGGTCTGAACTTCATAAGTTGGATGAGTTCCATCCATATGATCCTCTGGTAGGACAGAAGAGGTTCCATGGCCATTATATCTCTGAAGAGGCATGCTATGAAATATGAACAAATGGGAATTAGAGAAGATTTCCAGACCCTAGACTCCACAGCCCTAAACTAGAACAACAAAAAAGGAAATATTCCTAAATGTCTCATAACCTCTTTCTCATAAGTGTGGCACACTAAACACCTATGTAAGAGACTAATTTTTGTAGCTTTGTGGATACCCAATTGACCATGAACCTAGGATCTAATACCAACTTTGTAATGAATTAAACTAGGCCTGGCAATGAAGAGTATCTCAAGTCCATGAGGACCATAGACCATCCTCTTTTCTTAGTCAAATATAACATAATACACTAGTCAATAGATGAATTTCGAACATATAACAAGATAGAGTAAATAGTAACTCAAAGTTTGAGAATGTCAACAACCAATTACCAGTCTACAGTAAACCACAAAGCCTTTATACCAGTAAACAACCTACGACTGGACTTGCCCCAACCTTAACAATGACAAAAATAATTTAAAGTCTTTAATTCTAATTTATGGATAGAAAACCAATGGAATGATCAAGTCTTATAGAGAATGAAAGCTCACCACTTCACCATAAATAACCAACTCTGAGATCATCTATCACTGTGCAGAAAAGTAGACGTGCCTTCAGACCCTACATTACATGGGGATACAACATTCAAAGACAGTTAGAGGAGAGAGAACTAGCATGTATAATAGGATAAGGATAAAATAATGTTTGTCAAAATTTCAATTTCAAATTGACTTTACATATTCATATTTGTACATACATACATATTTAGTAGATATTGGTGTTGGGAACAAGGTTTAGCATGATAGTAAAATATTATCCTAGACTATGAAGCTCAACCGTAATAAATACGCTCCCACAGGCTATATGGGTTTAGCTTCCCATACTAAAATGGCCCTTATGCATGTTAGCTGCACAAACCGAAGGTATTAAGGAATACCAAGAAATTCCCCAACCTCACACCAATCCAAGATACAAAATATATCAACAGTGTGAACCATGCACACAGTCATCTAGACCAACTCTCACATCAGCAAACATGAGTTGGTAGTATAAGTCATTCGAGACCTACACATTCATGACTTATCTACATAACCCCCATTAAGGCTAATTAAAAAATATTTTCACATAGCTCATTCATTAGCCAAGGAATCATACATTAAGGCACACCACAGTATTGTCATACCATTTAGCTTGCAAGCTCGTAATTAAGCCATTACAATTCAATTAACTTGGTGGAATGCCTCGACCCCCTTTGTTTATTAAACCCAAACATAGCTAACAAGGCCTTTAAAATCCATATTTATTGTTTAACCATTTATGCAATACATTAGTATAGGTATGCAAGTCAAATCAAGTGAAAATTTCATTATTCAAAGCCATTTATACAAGTGGGTTGAGGGAATACAATTGATCAAAACCAATTCCCCAGTTCAAAACATCACTTTAGGGAATTACCTTGACCCGCATTCCAATTCCCACAACCATGCACCCCATTAATTCAAAACCTTTCAATTCAAATAATTAATAACTTATGAAACCATGGGAAAACAATACAAAGATCAACCATTCCAAAACCCTCAACCCATGTTAAAGTCATGGGTCATATCTAGGGAAAAAGGGAAATGTCAAAAATGCCCTTAATGAAATACTAAAAAATTGTCGCCCATTCATTATGGATGACCTTATGATTCATAGGGTCACCTTACGACTTGTGAACTCCATTCATAGTCTGGTCAACACCTATAAGCACCCACACTAGTCTGGATATAAGTCGTACAGTATAGGGTATGCCTTATACTTAAACATTATGACTAGTTTGGTCAAATTGTAGGCAAGATAGAATATTTAGGCATCACACTAATTTGGATATGGATGAGGCTATACGACTCGTATAAAGTATTTAAAAGTCATTAGGAGCCAATCTTAATCATAATAGAAACATAGCCAATCCATATTGGTCAGGCTATGATTACGGTCCTATGACCCGTAATGACACCCTACATCTCGTAGGAGAATTTTAGTTTGGGCAGTAAGCTCATTGGCAAAGAAATTTTCAGGGATAAGAATTTAAGGTGTTTTAGTATCTCCTTGGGGTTCTCCTATTATGTTCGTTAAGAAAAAGATGATTTTATGTGTATGTGTATTGATAATAGAAATTCGAACTAAGTGATACTTAAGAACAAGTATATTTTTCATTTAATTGATGATATTTTTTATTATCTTTAGGGTGGTATTTTAGTATTTTCAATATATTTGACATTTATCATCACCAATTGAGGTTAGAGCTTTTAATGTTTGAAAGATGGCTTTTTGGACTTATATGGTCATTATGAGTTCTTAGTCATGTATTTAAAATTGACTAATACTCATGCAACATTTATGCAGTTGATGAATTAGGTATTTTAACCATATCTAAGACTCTTTTGTTATTTTATATATTGATGACATCAATAATGACACCAACCATGTGAATCATTTGAGGATTGTACTTAACAGGTTGGATGATGAGAAGTTGTATGCAAAATTTTTTAAGTATGAGTTTTGGTTGGATTCTATCTATTTCTTGATTCATGTTATGACTAAGGATGGTATTATGATTGATCTATCCTAGAGAGTGGCACTTCGTGATCGTTCTAGACCTACTTCACTTACCAAGATTCATAGTTTCAGTAATTTGATAGGTTATTATCAAAATTTTGTAGAGGGTTTCTCATTTGTTATGGCTATTTTGACCAAGTTGACTCAGAACAATGTGTTATTTTAGTTGTCACATGAATGTGAGAAGAGATTCCAAAAGCTCAAAGAGTTATTTATTGACTTTCAGTCCTATTTTGACTTTGCCTAAGAAGAGTATGGGTTTTACTTTATTTTGTGATCTTTTTGTGTTTGTTCGGGTGCAATTTCGATGTAGAAGGGTAAGGTTATTGTTTAGGCCTTTCATTAGTATAAGCCTCATAAGAGAAATTACCGTATACGTGATTTGGATTTGGCAGTCATAGTTTGTGTTAAAGTTGGCACCATTACTTGCATGGAGTCCCTTGTGAGATTTTTGCAAACCATTGTAGCCTTTCGTACTTCTTCAGTCAGTAAAATATTAACATGAGGTAGCGACATTGGCTTAAGTTGCTTAAGGAATATGGCCTCACTATTTTTTATCATTCAGACAAGCTAATTTGAGTGCGGATGTCTTAAGCTAGAAGTCAACTAGTATGGGAATTATAGCTCATCTTTTGACCTAGTAGTGCCTTTTAGCCTTGGAGGTTCAGTCTTTAGCTAACCAAATGGTTAGTCTTGACATTTTGTCACTCGAGCACGTTTTAACCTTTGTGTATTCCAGATCTTCTTTGATGGAGCAGATTTAAGCTAACCAGTTTAGGATGATAGTTTGAGGGTGATTCGGGATAAAGTATTGAAAGTCAAGGCTAAGGCAACATCTCTTGATTCTAATGTTGTTTTAAGAATAGAAGATCGAGTTTAGATATTGAGGGTTGGTGGATAGGTGTGTCTGATCTTGGAGGAGATGTATTGTTCCACATAGTCTAAACATCCAGGGGTAACCAATATGTATCATAATTTGGAACAACTTTATTGGTAGGGTAATATGACAAAGGATGTGGTAGACTTTGTAAATCATTTCTTCTATTGTTAGCAGGTATATGTCGAGCATCAAAGACCGTGTGGTTTACTTTAGATGTTACCCATTCCTTAGTAGAATGGGAGTGGATCACTATGGAATTTGTGAGTGGGTTCCCTCAAACCTTTTGTGGTTCTAATAGAATTTGGGTCATCGTGGATTAGTTGACTGAATCAGCCCATTTTATACGTATTTATATTTTCTTCAGTGCCAAAGGGTTAGCCCATATCTATGTTTGTGAGATAGTTCGTCTTTATGAGATACCCTATCCATTATCTCAAAACAAGGCTTAGTGTTTACTTCTAACTTTTAGCAGACTTTTCAGAAGGTGTTGGGTACTTAGGTTGACCTTGGGACTATTTTTCACCTTCAAATTGATGGTCAATTGCAGTGGACTATTCAGGTTTTGAAAGATATGCTCTGCTCGTGTTATGGATAGTAAAGGTTAATAAGAGAAGTATTTGGCCCTAGCAGAGTTCACTTATAATAATAGCTACCATTTGAGTATTGAGAAGGAACCTTTTCAGGCATTGTATGGTAAGGATTGTTGATCTTCTATTAGCCGGTTTAAGACTTTATAGGTTAGGCCCTATGGTTCGGACTTAGTTTGCAAGTATTTAGACGTGGTACATATGATTCAGGATAGGCTTCGAGCATTTAAGATATGTGGATTGTAAGCTTTGTTCCTTGAAGTTTGGGATTAGTGATAGAGTCTTCCTTCATGAGTCACCCATGAAGGGTATGAGGATGTTTGGGAAGAGGAGAAAGCTTAGTTCGAGTTATATTGGACCATTTAAGAATTTTTGGACATTTGGGGAGGATACTTATTAGTTGGCCTTACCTCTAGACTTTTTATTTGTTACAGCAGTTTTTCATGTATCTATTCTTAGGTGCTATGATTTGGATGACTCTCATATGCTTCGTTAGGATTTGGTTCCGTTGGATGAGAGGTAGACCTTTGTAGAGGAATCTGTGTCCATCTTAGCTAGGGATATTAGATGGTTTCTTTCTAGAGCTATTCCTGTGGTTAAGTCTTACTGGAGATCATTGAGGAGGATACTTAGAAGGTCGAGTCTGACATGCATAGTAGTTACTCTTAGCTCTTTATCAATTCTGCTACTTCCTTCACTTTTAGCCCGAGGACAAAGGAGAGACTTAGTGGTAGATGTAATGACATGATTTGTGAAATCTTGCCTTTTGTGTTTTGAATATTTTAAAATGCGTCATTGATTTTGGGACATAGGGATATTTAGCATGGCTCCTAATGCGATCAGGAATGATTTTGATGAGTTGGTGGTTTTTATAGGCTTAAAAGCATATAACTGACTATGGTCAACATTTGTTTTTCTAAGTTTTGGATGGCGCTTTGGACAATTACATTAAGTTTGGAATGTTGATTTTTGGTTAGTAGCACGACTTGTTTGGGTTCAAAATATTTAATTTTTATTTCTACCCTTTGTTTGGAAAATAGTATAAAAAAAGTTTTGCGGTTTAGTTTATAAAAAACTATATTTTATCAAAAATATAATGCTCCATTGATTTTGAAATGTCTAAAATAGTGTGGTTGCATCTATGATTTGTTTTTATTAGGTCCCAAATGAATATCAAGGGTCCATTCAGAGAATTCAAAAGCAAAAGTTATTGATATCTGGCACATGCCAGGTCCTTCTTCCCAAATGCAAGCCTTTGGACATGAACGAGGAAAAGGAATCTCCCCTTATCACAATCGCCAGGTGGTGGCCACAATTACGAAGTGCAGAATAGACTTTCTTCACGAACGCATTAAGGTTGTCGTGAATGCGAAGGCCAAAATCATCGACCTTCACAAACATGAAGCCTTGGCCGTAAAACCCAAAGGCTAATTTAGTTGCTTGGTTAGTGATGACCATTGCAAAGCCACATCCCAATTATTTTTCACTAATAATATCTTCAAAAACACTTTTTAATCAATATTTTGAAATGAGATTTTGAGATTTTTATCGGTAAAGCTTTAAAATGGTTTTTTTCTTGAATTTGGACCTCGTTTTGAGCTCGTTTTCACCTAGGTCTTCAAATGTTGACTCTTATAACCTTGGAGAACATAATTTTAAAACAAAATTTTAATTTTACCCCTTTCATTTTTGAACTCATTTTTTTAACCCATTTTGGACTCGGCTCAAATATGGGCAATATGGGTATCATTAACTTTCTTTAATGCATAGATGCAATATTTGAATGTTGCGGTTGATTTAAAGACCATTCATAAGTGGAAAGTTTTATGTTGAAGAGCTATAGGTTAGGATTTTGTCATTCTCAGGTAGGTTATGGCTTAACTTCTTTCATATTATTCATAGTTAATAAATAATTAGAGAATGTTATGATTTGGAAAAAAACTATGGGGTTTATATTTTGAGACTATTATTACTATTTTGTGCCTATGTGTGGCTTATATTCTATTATTGTTGGCTTGTGATATCTAATATTGTGTTTTGCCTGTATTTGGGCTTTGCTTGACATCATTGGCTTTATTTGTGTATTTAAATGCTTTTATTCTAGATAAAATGCCCATGTGGGGTCTTACATTGTTATTTTAGGCCTTTATGAACATTGATTCCTTTAATATGATAGAAATGCATGATTTAATGGTTTATACGATCTTAATGATGTCTTGTATGCATATTTATTCTAGTGGTGCCTAATTAGAGTCGATAATAATAAATTGTGGAGATATTGAGTTAATTTTGGGATCACTTATATAAGTGATTGATTGATTCAATATCTTCATATCGATTTAATTGTGATCATTACATCATCATTCCATACACATAAATTCATGAGATACTGTACCATTAAGGAACACTATTTTTGAAAGAAAATAAGATATTTTTATAAAAACACTCTCCGTGAACACTAGTCGGAGGTGGGTTGAGATTTGAGATAAGAGATATAGTATATGGGTTGCGAACCCTCATGGGTCCTAGCTTTGAAGTTGCGAGCTCGGTAGGTGTATACAAAAATTCATACGATAGCTTTCATCGTTCATCCTATCCATATTGCATGTGCATTTTTCATGACTTTCCTTAGTGACTCTTGACTTGCATTTAGTTTTGTATATTCGTTGTTTATGTCTATTCTATTTTAATTTTTGTTTATATATATTGGAACCATTAGTGGATATGGTGTGAGCTACCGTTTGGGACTTTTCTGGTTGCAGGTGACGTGCTCTAAGTTTTTGTTAATTATACTCTTTTTTGCTTTCCTCAGTCGGTCTATGATATTGTGGTTGTATAAAAGTTTATTGGATCAAAATCATACGTAATTTGAATAAGATCCATAGTTGTTTGGGTATAAATTAATTTAGGCTTTAAAAAGTAATAATCCCATTTTATTAAAGTCTTCATCAAGGTTAATCTCACCTTGAAGACTAAACTCATGCCACGTGTCAAGTGATGTGGCATTCTAGTCAAATATAAAACCAACAAGACCAGGCCACACCTTCAAAGAATGTGGCAAGCCTAGTCAAGTTCAATATCCAATGAAACATCGTCAAGTGTTCCAAATGACATATTTTGGCCAATCACAAGCAACCTTATCACACTATATTTGTGATAAGCCAGATAATTTGATGGACCAATCAGAATATGGCAGAAGAGGTTCTTTACACTTAGACTGCCTACCCTTTATAATTATAAATAAGAGGGTTAGATAATTTTCTAAGGTCATTATGGAAGCATTGGAGAAAGTATTTGTTTTGACTACACAACTCTTTAAAGCATTGACCAATGGAGTTCTGCCCGGAGATCAACTCAATAAGAGAAAGTGTTGTTCGACATTCCTCGAGATTTAAACATATTTCTAAGAGGTTCAAAGCATCTTATGTTTGATAAACATGCTACAGAAGGCCCTCTAATTTCAAAAAATCTTAAAAGAGAATAATCAATAGAACAACAAAATTTTACTCACAAAATTAATTTAAATAAAATTATTTTCTTTTATTTTTTTTTCTTGCTTTTAATTTTAAGCACTACAAAAATTTGTTGCGAACAAATTTTGGCAATCCTAGTGGGACCATTTCTTATCTTCATCTCTTCGTCTTGCAAATCAAATTCAACTACTGCTATGGACTTTGAAAAGACTAATGGTGTTTTATTCAAGAAATCTACTACTGCCACATTTGACGAACTCAACTATATTGGCCCACTCACTCAACGTAAGTTTAGGACCTGTGGTTGGGACAGATCTGAATACTTCACCTCTTTAGAGTAAGCAGAAAAGATCAAATCTTATATAATGGCTGAAACTGCAACCCCCGGGGCAACTTGACATCCTGCAATGTGATGAACTCTCTCAGACTAGCATCAATTTTAGTGTATCTGAAGAAGTGATGGATTCTCCCTCTTTAACAAAGGTCAACGTTGATTGCTGATGCAACTGATATGGATGAGAAGTTTGCAATGATGGATCAAACCATTGATATTTTAAGGAAATCTTTTGAGGATAAAGATCTTCAATTCCCTCAACTTATGAACAAGTTGAAGTCCTTTGCCCTTGAAGAATTGAGCCATAACCCTGCTTGTCTATCCAATTTAACTCTGCAAAATAAGAATGTTGATGAGTCACTTGCCAAGTCCAAATTACAAAAAGAGAATTATTCAACTTAGTTTGTGGCTTTGTCTATTCAACAGTTGCAAGACATGATAACTAACTCTATCAAGGCTCAATATGGCGAAGCACCATAGAGTTCATTGTATTATTCCTAGCCTTACACAAGACGAATTGATTTTCTACCCATGCCAACAAACTATCAACCACCAAAGTTGTAGCAATTTGATGGGAAGGGAAACCTCGGGCAACAATTTCCCACTTTATAGAAACTTGTAGCAATACTGGAACACACAATGACCTCCTAGTAAAACAATTT
Organism: Capsicum annuum; assembly: GCF_002878395.1. NCBI lineage: Eukaryota > Viridiplantae > Streptophyta > Magnoliopsida > Solanales > Solanaceae > Capsicum > Capsicum annuum. The sequence goes on from NC_061113.1 coordinate 190,761,196, forward strand.
GTTTGTTCATTAAAAGGGAACACATACGCTGGTATATCGACCTGGAGCATGAGTCAATTGATAATTGGGATCAACTCAAGAAGAAATTTCTTAATTGAGTTTACAACACTCGATGAACTGTGAGCATGATATAGTTCACTAACACTAAGCAAAGAAAGGATAGGTGGATTACATCAATTGATGGAGATCATTGAGTTTGAACTGCGATGGCTTCCTTTATTAAATATTTGTTATCGAAATATGCATTCAATGAATGCATTGGGGCATTTTATATATACTACAAGGAATTAAACTGCAGACATTTGAAGAACTTTCTACATGATTTCATTACATGGAGTTAAGCATCACAAGTTATGGAAAGGCGTCTCATATTGTTAATCTTACAAAAGAAAAGAAGGAATTCAAGAAACTTATGACCTCAAATATCCAGATTAAAGAATCCATAGCAGTGAAAGAAACTTTTGTAAATGTTACAGCAAAGAAAAAAATTAATGAAAATGAAACCCTAGGCAATATCAAAGGGAGGAGAAACGCCGCCCAATATTGAAAGAGTTAGAACTAAAGGATACCCATTTCTAGAGTTAGATGTACACGCAATCCTTTATGAATTGCTAGCTGAGAAACTCATTGATCTTCCTAAATCAAAGAGGCCCAAGGAAATTAATACGGTTAACGATCCTAAGTACAACAAGTTTCATTGTATCATTGGCTACCCGATGGGAAAATACTTCATCTTGAAGGATTAAATCATGACATTAGTAAGTTAAGGGAAACCCATCATTGGCATGGATGAAAAAATGGATACAAATCATGTTAGTTTTGTTTCTAATCAACGTAAATGTTCAATGTTGCAAACTATGCGAAGCATCATCTTATTGTAATTTGGGAGCTTCTAGGTAGTTGAAGTTGATGTTCCAAGAAGAATTTGTAAAGGTCCAACAAATGTACACGACAATTCTGTAGATGATAATGATGGCAGTTGGACTCTGGTTTCTCATAAGAAAAAATAACATAAACCGGTTCCAAGAATATGACCTCCTAAGTTAAAAGTAATAAGAAATAACATGGATCATCTATGACCATTAAAAAATATTAAGTTTAATTATAGCATGAGGATCAATGGTTTTTTTCATAGAAGGACAAAGACCTATCACATTGCACTGATTTTTCTCAAATAAATTCCTTCAAGGTAGTCAAATTAGGGCTACACATATGGTTTTGTAGCATGGAGGAACCTAAGTAAAGCAAACAAAAGCATTATCCAACAATAGTACAAGAACATCATGTTAATCCAAAAATTGCATTGTGTTTTGCCATAATTTCCTTCGCAGACAATGACTAATTGTTAGTGTTTAAAACGTGTAACAGTGCTTTTATTTGTCGTAGGAACTATTCCAGAAAAACATCTCAAATGTATACTAATTAGTGATGGTTTAGCAGTTAATATCATGATAAAGACACTGCTCAAAAGGCTCAAAATATCTGTTGATGAGCTGTCCAAAAGTAATATAACAATCCAAGGTTTCAATCAAGGAGGGCAACAAGCCATGGGAAATATTTGCGTAGTGTTTTCCATTGGCAACATGAAATCAAACATTTTGATTCATTTCATAAACGCCAAAACACCATACAAATTACTTCTTGGACACCCCTGGTTGCATGAAAATGGAGTGGTGTCATCTATTTTGCATTAATGTATGAAATATATGAAGTGCTATTTGGCATTTAAAGTTGATGCAGATATCAATACTTTTACAGAGATAGAGTCGTACTTTGTAGATGCGAAATTCTACTTTGATTCTGGTGAGTTAGATATAAAGAAATCAATACTATGCAAACCAATAGGGTCCCAACAATATGACTTCCTAAGTCAAAATTAATAGGTAATAACATGGATCAACTACGAACATCAAAAAGTTTTTAAGTTTAATACTAGCAAGAGGATTAATGGTTTCTTATCATAGAAGGTCGAAGACCTATCACATTGCATGAACTATTTTCAAAAAAATTCCTTCAGGATAGTCAAATCAGGGTGACACAAAACATTTCTAGAATGGAGGAACCCAAGGAAAGTAAACAAGAGCATCCTCAAATAATAGCACAAGAATATCATGTTAATATAGAAGTTGCACCGTATTTTGCCATAATTTACTTCACAGAAATGACTTGTTGTTAGGGTTTAAACTGCATAACAGGAATTTGTTTGCATAGGAGCAATTCTAGAACATCTTAATCGCATACCGATCAATGATGGTTCAGTGATTAATATCATTCCAAAGGCAGTGCTCAAAAGGCTCAAAATCTCTGCTGATTAACTGCCCAAAAGCAACATAACAATCCAAGGTTTCAATCAAGGAGGGTAATAAGCCATGGGAAAGATTTGTGTAGGATTGTCCATTGGAAACATGAAATTAATAATTTTCACTCATGTCATAGATGCAAAAACATCATACAAATTACTTCTTTGACCCCCCTGTTAGCATGAAAATAGAGTGATGTCATTTACTTTGCATCAATACAGGAAATATATAAAGGATGGTGAGGTAGTTAAAGTTGACGTGTATATGAATCCTTTTATAGAGATAGTGTCATACTTTGTGGATGTAAAATTCTACTTTGATTCTTGTGAGTTAGATAAAAAGAAATCAATAACCTGCAAACCAATAAAGGTTGGTTCAAAAAATGAGATAGAGGCTCAATCGGCTATCGTTTAGATGTCTAAGGAAAGAACTGAAAAACTGACATTAAGTTCGCATCATCCGAATTAGATATGAAAATAAAGATAGATAAGCAGCTTCTAGTCATTCACTACATTTTGTGTGAACGTCGAAGAGAGGTAAAGCTTGCCACAGGTATGTAATCAACAAGTTCACCCTCCAAGAAAAGAAATGAACCATAAAATGTTCCAATATTTGAAGAGAATATGACTATCCCAGTTGTACAAATCCAATCTATTACTCCCGTGTCTTCAAAAAATGATACCTTAGTTGAAAAGATAAAAGGAAACTTTGATCAAAAGGCATTCACATTACTTGAAAAATCAATTTATGAATTCTCCAATTCGGCAAAACTAGGAGAGCTCAAAGTTGAAGTCATTGGTTAAAGAATACATGACCCTACAATATCCTAAATGAAGTTAAGTGTCACAACCCAATTTCATAAGTCATGATGGAGCCTACTATAACCCACCAGTAGATAGGCCAAACCCGTAGTCCGAAACATCTAGGAATGGACTACCCAAAAAGATAAAGAAAAGAATACGAAATAAAGGTATTAAAAGATCAAATATATATTATAGTCCCAAAACCTAGTGGTATCAGTATAAGATCTTCTAACATAAGAAAGATATAAAAGAGGTGCTACATGAATATACTGATACAACTATCTATGAATATAACATAGAGAATAGTCTAGTACATAAGAGGGAGAAAAGTAGTATTCCAAATGATAGGAGCTCACTCTATGTCTTAAACCATGAATGCTCCACATGATTCACACATCAATAATGATAACCCGTACTATGTTATACAGGTTTTAGTAGTATAGTATGTGTACCAAACACATAGTACTTAGTAGGAAACTATTAAGTAAGCTCCAAAGATAATGCAGATAAATATAACATATAAACAAAATGAAAACTACACTTAAATGTCTAGAAATCACATAGAAAAGCTAGTGATATAGTAAGGGCAACTATTCTACTCATAACCAAGAAGCTAACATAATAAGGCTAAGGAAGTATCAAGAATGAACTATCCTTTTTCTATCCATACTCAAGAATCTCAACACTATACCGTATATCCCTAGCCAATACATGAATAAAGGGAAAAAGAAGGATATATAACAGTATAAAAGGCCAAGGAATAAATATACAATCTGAATAAATAAAGAAAGGGAGTTAAGGTAATACCATAGGTATATACAACTTGATATACATATATACACATATAAACAAGTTCAACTCAAAGTATAGCCTAACTCATCAGACTAGCATTTTAAGACCTCATAAACATAGCAGGAACTAGTGCCAAAATACTCAGGTTTTGTAATCTATATGTCTAACATGAGCTACTTATGCATAATAATGAAATTGTAAGGTAGAAGAGCCAAAATCATACCTTAAATCTTGATACCGAATGATCATAACAATAATAATGACAATATCAGTGATAATGCTATTAACCGGCTAGTTTCAACAACCAATACCTAGATGAGCCTTTCATAGACCCCCACTGCCCCAGGCTCAGAAGGTTCAATCAATATAAAAGATACCACAAGACATAGTAATGACCATACCATAATGAATCAAAGTATCATAATACAATTATCATAAATAATATCATCATAACCATCACCATTATAACCATCATCATTATAACCATTATCATCATAATCATTCTCCGGCCTTGTTGGGTATATAATTGCTATACATAGGGCTAGCCGGGCTCAAATCAATAGATATACACATAGGCATATCAATATAATTATCTTTTGGCCTTGCCAGGTATATCATCATAATCATCCTCCAGATTTTCCAATAATTAATATGATCATAACAATATCCTCTGGCCTTGCTGAGTATCAATATATCACCTTAATTTCCTCCTTCCTTGCCAAGTAACAAGCAGTATCATCATAACCAGCAACAAATATATATAACATCAATATTAAAATTTATCATCGAGTTTTACCTAAAATATCATCAATATAGCATCTCTATATCAGAGAGATGTGTATATAGACACAATTGGAGCATAGACTTAATCCTTGACTAAAAAGTTTATAAATCTATAAATCTATTGCCTGAAATAAACTTCGAGACTAAATCATTATAAAAGTGAGAAAAGGTCAGAACCTTTCACGACTGGAGGTATCTCATATCTAGAAGGCATAATATATCACTAGGCCATAAATCATAACTATAAGGAATATCATCTCTATAGGCCAAATATCACATCTATGACTATATCATGGCCATACGCCATTAATTATTATCTGAAGAAAAATACCATCATGACTCACCAAGTTGCGAAGTAACCTTAACTAAAGTCTTACTAGTCTCAAGTATGTATAACATACATAAATAATGAACTTACAAATCTAGCTAGTAAGATAGGCAGCCAAGTTCATCTCTTCAAAAAGAGATCCTTTCATACCTAACTCGACAAAAGAAAGTGTTCTCTTCTTTAGTTCATGGTAAAAATGACATATCAATGTAGCTGCCAGGATCGTGGTTTGACTTTAGTTTACCTCATTGTTTATACCCCCATGGTGGAGGCTCCTTGTACCTATATGGTCCTTTAAATCCCAAATTTACCTAATCATGGATAGAAACCTCCCAAGATGCACCATTTCAAAGCAGATAGAATGCTGAAAATAAGTAGGCACAAGTTTTAGGCAAAAATAACTTCCCTTGTTGAACTACTTAAGTCAATTCATGGGTTGAAGGGAAGACTTCATCAAATAAAGCTCCATGTACTAGAATTTCCCCAATCATATGCATGCCCCACAGTAAAATAGAGAGCTCACCAATGCCAACATATATTTTACTAGTCAATGAATATCAAAGCTCACAAAAGACTGCCAAAACATTGTTGTTGATGTCATACGTAAATAAAGAGGCAAAAACAGCATCATAAATCTTGGTTTGTTCCAGCACCTCCGTTCTATCGATAAGGACATCATCTACCAATTCCCAGTAGAGAGTAGTGTAACAAAACTTACCAAAGCCTAATTAAGGATAATACCATATGGCAAGACCTTTATTCGAACCTTTAAGGTAAGTTAATCCATAACCTACCTCGAACAAAGAACATCCAGTCCAAAATCCTTCAAAACAGAGCCTTCCCCTTACGGACGGCCTCAGAACCAACTAGAACATAAAAATATAAAATCTATGCATTAAAAGAAAACCAACGATACTCATATTTCCTAATTCCTAGATAGGGTCAAAATGGACCCCCAAAATAGATTTTTGGAAAATAAGGGTAAAATCAGAATTGTAGCTCATAAATACATCACCCGTAATTCAAGGAAGCCATAGAAGAAAATTCAAGTGAAACAGTTTGAAATTGCATTTTAAATTAAGGAAATACTAAATTAGGCCTTTTAGGGTAAAACCACAAAATTCCACTATTAAAATTGAGTTTTAATAAGCTTTAGATGACAATAATCAAAGAAAAATAATTGAAATGGGGATTTGGAGCATACCCCATCTTGAAAATGGAAGAAATCTCCTAAAAACTCTAAAATATGAAGCTCAAAATCTCAAAAATAGTGGGAAACTTAGAAAAAGTCTTTATGCACAATACCAATAGTGACTACTTCAGTGGTCAAATAACTGCTTTAGCTACCCCCGTATGTAAACCAGTCTTGTAAATCGGACAAGGGGCCACTTTAGTAGTCTTGGCTAAAGCGGACAAGGTATGATAAAGCGGTCCTTCCTAGTTGGGTCAGGCCGCTAAGCGGCATAAGGGACACTTTTGATCCCACCAGTAAAGCAGCAAAAATGGTGCTTTAGCGGCTTCACCAATTGGGTGGTGCACCAGTTGAACATGGAAAGATTCAATATCTCTGCGGACCTTTAATAACTTATCTATAATCCTGAGAATGTAAATGAACTATGTTACTCTTCCAAATTTAATGCTCTCGACTCAATAGGAATATCAAATTTTCAAAAAAAGTTATTTTCACAAAATTGGCCCCCAAGACCTAATTTCATAACTTTTTAAATCGAGGGTTGATATTGTAACGACCCGAGTCTACACCTTGGACATCACATGGTGCTTATGACCCCTAAGGATCATAAGCTAACCTATGACTGGTACCTACTGTGAGCACTAAATAATAATACTGAAAATATATGCGGAAGTTAGGTTGAAAATGCCATAATGTTCATAAACTAAAAACAAATACTGAATACTAATAATAATACTAAAAACTGAGCATCTGTCTAAAGTAGTCTAGTACGAAAGCCTCTAACTGTCTGAATGTGGAGTTGTTGGGGCAAGTCCCCAACTAACTCTGACTACTGAACATGCTAAATATATTGAAATACTAAAACAAAATAATATCCTCGATTGATGAGGACTCACTATTGAATTTGCCACTAATATCCTAAGCTTCTAAGAATGATCAGGAACCCGTGCGTCTGAACCTATGATATGAGACATCATAGCAAAAAAAAGAGTATGCATCAGTATGTGGAATGTACTGGCATGCCAAGTGAGGTAAAGCTGATATACATGGGTTCATATGCATGAGATAATAACTAACTTAATGAACATCAGGAAGTAACTGGATGGGTGTACATGCAAAATTGTAACTACTGAACATAATGAACATGCAATACTACGCGTGTAGATATACATCATGTTTGTGAGATTAAAATTAAAATGAATACTAAATTCTGATGGTTGAGTAACTGATAACTGATAGTCATGGTTCTGTAGAACTGAATGAGTTCTTTAATAAATACTGAGACTGAAACTGTAATTGTGGGAGTATTTATCTAATCGACATACCCTGATATAAACTGATTTGGGGTCCAACCTGTGACCCCAGTTGGAAGAATGTTATCACCTTTCCACTGGATACTAACAATGTTGGTTCATCCCTAATCTGGCAAGAAAACACATGAAATATGTAGATGATGGAATCAACCCTAGTCTAGCAAGAAGACGACTTACCTTATGTTGGCTACGTAGTTCTATAACGCAGGGACTACTACTAAGGGTCAAACCCTCTGCTGGCAGGAATTCCCCCCATCCTGGGTCTGCTCGGTGCTGAATCCTACTCCTAACTGAATCGACACTGAACTGATCACTAGACTGTACTAGGCTTGACTGAATTGACACTGACTGTGTTGAGTGACTGATTTCGGGTAACAAATACCCCTAGGAATCGATAGCATCAATAATAAAACATAACAAATCTTGAAAGCATAACAATAGTCGATTGTTCACAATTCATTCACTGAGACAGTTTGTCAAACCCTCAGAGGTCATGAACTTGTACATGAATGAGAACATATGATAACAAGTCATGATTACACTATTCAACTAACATGGGCATCCTATCAAACATGTGGGGAGCATAATTTATTCACATGGTAATGAACAACACATAAGCATCATGACTATAACTTAAACTTGCAATTTCAAGGGTTTTAACATGGGAATTACATTAATCAACATACATGTTATCTTATGTTCAAGAAACTTACAATTAAATCTTGAGTTGAACCCATACAACAACACAAAAATGAATACAACCCAATTTGCGTATGTAAATCATGAATCTGAAAACTTGTAGTTTTAAAAAGGGTTCTTGAACTCCAAGGGTGGAAGGAAACCCTAGGATGAACACCTAACATACCATTACTATTGATTTCGTGAAGATTGTTGGTGAATTTATGAAACTTGGATTTGAACTTTAAGAAATTAGGGCTTTGTTCTTGAGAGTATTTTGTGAATATTGAATGTAATTTTCCCTTTTCAGATCTTAATTTCGTGTTTTGGATGAATTGGGTGAGGGGAAAAGAACCTAATTGCCCTTGGAAATACGTAATTAAGTGAGAAAACTATGTCAGGCGATGCGGCAAGCAATGCATTATGTCGATAGTATCAATGCGATCATCGATGCATTGTGTCGATGGGTATGACGTGATAGCCAATGCGACGTGTCAAGATTGCATTAAATTGCTGCTTTGTCCACCCAAACATGACTCAAGATGTTCAAAAATTCCAAAACTCACCCAATATGACCTATTTACATCCTTGAACATGACTTAATTTTAAAATATAAAATCTAAGGTTAGAAAGATCGTAAATGATGCCATTGAAATATCGAGGCCAAAAATGAGACTAAGTGTCAACACTTGGCTGAAATTCTTCTAAACCTAGGACCCTTTTGTCATGCTATATAGTACTGAAATGAGGACATTGCGGGGTCTTACAATATCTCCCCCTTAGGAATATTTGTCCTCCAATGAGACTGACTGAACTGAGAGGAACTGAGGAACTGTACTTACACTAACATACATAACTAAAACATGACTGAATTCTAGAGACATGACACATAACTGAACTGTTTCATGAATGCATGAATGATATGAGAATGTTATGCAGCTGTAACTGAGCATGGAATATTGTAAATCTAAGAATGACTATTACCTTAGGTTAAGTTTGAGTTTGCAGAGAAGCAGTGAGGATACTTGGTTTGCATGTCTGATTCTGCTTCCCAAGTAGCTCCCTCAACGGACTGATTTCGCCAAAGAACTTTGACCAAAGGAACTTCTTTGTTCCTTAGTATGCGAATCTGACGATCAAGTATTTCGACTGGGACTTCCTCATAAGAGAGACTACTCTGAACATCTACACTCACTATAGGGACTACAACTACTGGGTCACCTATGTACTTCTTTATCAAGGAGATGTGAAACACTGGGTGCACTAACGCTAAGTATGTAGGTAAGTCAAGCTCATAAGCTACCTTACCGAAATGACTCAGAATCCTATAAGGTACAACATATCGAGGACTAAGCTTCCTCTTCTTACCAAACCTCTTCACCCCCTTCAGGGGAGAGATTTTCAAATACACATAATTACCAATCTCAAATTCAAGATCTTTCCTTCTCATATCTGCATAAGATTTTTGTCGGCTCTGGCTTTCTTAAGCATCTCCCTGATCAAATGCACTTTCTCTAAAGCATCAAATCCCTAGTCAGGCCCCACTACCGCGGCCTCACCTACCTCAAACCAACTAATGGGAGATCTATATCTTCTCCCATAAAGAGCCTCAAATAGATCAATCTAAATACTAGAATGATAGTTGTTATTACGCGCGAACTCAATCAAAGGTAAGTGGTCATCCCAACTTTCCTTAAAGTCAATGACACACTCTCTCAACATATCTTCTAAAGTCTGAATGGTCCTATCTTCTTGACCATCTGTCTGAGGGGGAAAGGCTGTACTAAGGTGAACTTGGGTACCAAGACCATTTTGGAAGGCTTTCCAAAAGTGAGAGGTGAACTACATACCTCTATCTGAAATTATGGAAAATAGGAAACCGTGTAACCTAACCAACTCTCTGATATAGAGCCTGGCATAGTCCTCGGCTAAATAAGAAGTATGAACTAGAAAGAAGTGGGCTGATTTGGTAATCCTACGCATAATAACCCAAATTGAATCATGCTGACGATGAGTACAAGGCAAACCTGTCACGAAATCTATGTTCACTTCCTCCCACTTCCAAGTGGGAATACTGAACTCCTGTATAGACCCACTAGGATTCTGATGTTCAATCTTACCCTGATTACACGTGGAGCACTTAGCTACAAACTCTGCAATATCTCTCTTTATCCCACTCCACCAATAGACTTCCCGCAGATCGTCGTACATTTTTGTGGCCCCTGGATGAATAGAGTAGCGCGCACCATGTGCATCAGCAAGAATCTACTGTCTCACACCATCCATACATAGCACACATAATCTACCTTAGAAATGCAACACACCATCTCCCGCTTGGGAGAAAACCTTTACCTTTTGGTCTCTGACTGACTCTTTTAGCTTAGCTAAACTTGGATCCCTGTCTTGCTTTTCTTTTACTTCAGAAACCAAAGATGATTCTGAACTATTCTGCACCCAAACACTACCCTCAACTCAATCAACCAAACGGACACCTAGTCTGGCAAACTGATGGACTTCCTGAACTAACTTCTTCTTACCATACTCAACGTGAGCAACACTACCCATGGAAAACCTAATAAGGGCATCTTCCACTTAATTGGCCTTGCTAGGATGATACAGAACACTCATGTCATAATCTTTCAATAAATCTAACTATCTTCTCTAATGCAAGTTCAGATCTTTTTGAAAAAACACATACTGTAGGCTTTTGTGGTCTGTGAACACATCAACATACACCCCATACAAATAGTGTCTCCAAATCTGTAAGGCAAACACAATAATTGCTAAATCAAGATCATAGGTGGGATAATTCTTTTAATGAAGCTTAAGTTGTTTAGAGGCATAGGCCACAACCTTACCCTTCTGCACCAAAACACACCCTAAGGCAACTTTGGAATCATCACAATAGACAATAAATTCATCTGAACCGTCGGGCAAAGTCAAAAATAAGTTGTAGTGAGTCAAGTCTTCAAATCCTAAAAACTCTTCTCACAAGAATCTGTCAACTAGAACTTGACTTTTTTCTGAGTCAATCTGGACATGGGAGATGTAATAGATGAAAATCCTTTAATAAACCATCGGTAATAGCCAGCCAAACCCAAAAAACTCCTAATATCTGATGGAGAGATAGGTTTGGGCCAGTTTCTCACTTCTTTAGTTTTTTGAGGATCAACTCTAATACCATCACCAAAAACTATATGACCAAGGAATGCTACTGACCTTAGCCAAAATTTGCATTTACTGAATTTGGAGAACAACTGATGGGCTATGAGAATCTGTAATACTACTCTTAAGTGGTCTGTATGATCATGTTCATTGCTGGAGTATATAAGTATGTCATCGATGAAGACTATGATAAACATGTCCAAGTACTTCTTGAACACATAATTCATCAAGTCCATGAAAGTTGCTGGGGCATTGGTAAGAATAAATGACAAGACTAGGAATTCGAAGTGACCATACCGAGTTTTGAAAGCTATTTTTAGAATGTCACATTCTCTAAATTTGAGCTGATGATAGCCTGATCTGAGGTCTATCTTAGAGAATTAACTGGCATCCTGAAGTTGGTCAAATAAGTCATCGATTCTAAGAAGTGGATACTTGTTCTTGATGGTGACTTTCTTCAACTGACGGTATTCAATACATATTCTAAGAGAACCATCTTTATTATGTATGAATAGAACTGGTGTGCCCTACGGGGAGACGTTGGGCCTGATGAATCCCTTATCTAGGAAATCCTTCAACTATTTCTTCAACTCTTTAAGTTCAGCTGGAGCTATTCTGTATGGAAGAATAGAAATGTGCTGAGTATCAGGAAAAAGGTCTATTTCGAAGTCAATTTCCCTTTTGGGAGGAACTTCAGGAAGATCTTCGGGAAACACATTTGGAAATTCACTTACAACTAGAATTAACTAGAGATTAGGAGTCTCAAAACTAGAGTCTTTGACTTGCACAAGATGATAAACACACTGCTTGGATATTATTTTTCTTACTCTAAGGTATTAAATAAGTTTACCCCTAAGTACCAAAGTACTACCCTTCCATTCTAAGAAAGGTTCATTCGGGAACTGAAAATAGAAGACTCTATTTCTACAGTCAACTGAAGTATAACATGAATGAAGCCAGTCCATGTCAAGAATGACATCAAAATATATCATCTTTAACTCTACTAAGTCTGTTGAAGTAACTTTCTGAGACACCATAACCCGATAGTTCCTGTATACCCGCCGGGCTATGATAGACTTACCCACTAGGGTAGAGACTGGGAAGGACTCTGCTAGGATTTCGGTACTAACTCTAAAGTCAATAACTATATAAGGAGTTACAAAGGATAAGGAAGCTCCTAGATCTATTAAAACATAAACATGTAATGGTAAACCTATAATGTACCAGTGACCATATTAGGAGAACTTTTCTGATCCTGTCGGGACTGGAGTGCATAGAGCCTATTTGGGCATTGCCCACTGGTGCCACTAGAAGTGGCACCCTACTGAGACAGGCGACCAGACTGAGCTGGGGGACGATTATGCTGACTCTATGAACCCACCTAAGGGCACTCTCTGATTCTATGACCTGTTTTGCCATATCCAAAACATACATCATTTCTCGCTCTAAAGATACCCTGATCATTACTGTCATATTTCTAGCAAAGAGGATTTGTTTGAGGACTACTAATACTAACTTGAGATTTAGAGCCCGACGTACTATCCTTATTACCATTTCTGAAGTTTTGCACCGGAGCAGTGGCCTAGGATATATCTGGGACTGAAGATTTTAGGTAGAACTGAAGATGATTAGCACCCTCTAACTTACGCTGAGTGAAGTTGAAGCTACCTATTCTAGCCCTCTTCTTCTCCCTCTCTTTCTCCTTAATTTTTTATTTCTTAATCTATTGAGCATGGACCATCAACCTAGACAAGTCCAACTCTCTAATCAGTATTGTGGTCCTACACTCCTTCACCACACTGTCTTATATACCAGACACAAACTTAATCATCTTAGATATGCTATCAGCTACGACATGAGGAGCATACCTAACCAAATAGATCTTGCCCTATTTTAGATTAATGAACTCTAAAACCTTAGCTTCCCTCAACTCCAATGGGAAAAACCTATCTAGTAAGGCAGTAGCAAACTATTCCCATTCTATAAGCCCTGCATCTGCAGCCCTATCTACCTTCCACTACTTAAGCCATGTATGAGCCACATCCTATAACTAATAAGTATCTAACTCAATACTCTCTCTCGCGGTTACCCCATAATGTATGTTACCTTCGGCATATGTCAAGGAATTTTTGTGGGTCCTCTTCAGATTTTAACCTTAAAAATGAAGGAGGGTTCATTCGGGTGAAGTCCTGAATTCTAGCTGCAGTAGTATTGGCCACTAGGTTGGCCTAAACAGTAGCTGGGTGATAATTCTAGGCTACCACGGAATGGGATAGAGTGGTGAAAGTTGCTCTAATATTTGCGTGAAAGACATGCTCATTCAGGGGATCTTTTTGAACGGACGGAGTTGCTAGCTGGTTCAAAGTCCTTTTATTGGTCTTTTTGGGAGGTATATTCTGTAACAGAATAAAACGTTGGATTAGACAGAGAGTTTAACTTGAGATCATGCTCACTCGCATGATATGAACACTGAAAAAAGGGATTTTTTTTCCTAAAAATGCCTCATAGCCTCATGTACATAAGTGTGGCATGCTACACACCCATGCACAAGACTCTACTTGACGTGGTTTTCAGACTCTCTAGAACTCTTTAGAACCTTAGAATCTAAAACCAAGTTTGTAACGCCTCGAGTCTACACCTTGGAAATCACACGGTGCTTACGACCTCGAAGGATCACTAGTTAACCAATGACTATTACCTTCTATGAGCACTGAATAATAATACTAAAAATATGTGTGAAAGTTAGGCTGAAAATGCCATAAGGTTCATAAACCAAAAATAAATACTGAATAATGATAATAATACTAAAAACTAAATATCTGTATGAAATAATCTAATCTGAAAGCCTCTAACTATCTGAATGTGGAGTTTATGGGACTATTCCCCGACTAGCTCGGACTACTGAACATGCTAAATCTGTTGAAATGCTGAAATAAAATAATATCCTTGATGGATGAGGACTCACTACTAAATCTACCACTGATATCCTGAGCTGCTGAGTATAATTAGGAACTCATGCATCTAAACCTATGATATGAGATATCATAGTGCAAAAGAGAGTATGTGTCAGTACATGGAATGTAATGGTGTGCTAAGTTAGGTAAGGCTGATATACATGAGTTCATATGCATGAGATAATAACTGACTAAATGAATATCATGAAGTAATTGGATGGGTGTACATGCAATACTGCGCATGTATATATACATCCTGCATTTGAGATTATATTGAAACTGAGTACTAAATTTTGATGGCTGAGTAACTGATAACTGAAAGCAATGGCTCTGTAGAACTAACTGAGTTCTTTACTGAATACTGAGACTGAAACTGTAACTATAGGAGTGTTCATCAAATCGACATACCCCGATATAGACTGATTTACGGGCCAACCTGTGAACCCAGTTGGAAGGGAGTTAGCACCTTGCCATGGGATACTAACAATGTTGGGTCAACCCTAATCTAGAAAGAAGACTCATGAAATATGTATATGATTGCGTCAACCCTAGTCAGGCAAGAGAACGACTTACCTATGCTGGCTATCTAGTTCTGTAATACAGGGACTGCTACTAATGGTCAAACTCTTTACTGTCAGGAATGCCCCTATCCCTCGGTTCGCTCGGTGTTGAATACTACTTCCAACTGAATCGACAATGAACTGATCACTAGATTGTACTAGGCTTGACTGAATTGACACTGACTGTATTGACTAACTGAACTTGACTGAGTTCATTGAGTTTTGTTACTGAATCAGTAGTACTATTCTTGACCTTTACTGGGACTATACTATAACTACTGCATCTCAGTAAACAGCTAGATTTCGAGTAATAAATACCCCCAAGACTCGATAGCATCAATAATAAAACATAACAAATCTTGAAAGCATAACAATAGTCAATTGTTCACAATTCATTCACTGAGACATTTTGTCAAAGACTTGGAGGTCATGAACTTGTACATGAATAAGAACACAAGATAACATGTCATGATTACACTATTCAACTCACATGGACATCTTATCAAACACGTGGGGAGCATAATTAATGCATATGGTAATAAACAACCCATAAGCATTAGGACTACAACTTACACTTGGAATTTCAAGGGTTTTAACATGGGAATTACATCAATCAACATACATGTTATCTTATGTTCATGAAACTTATAATTAAATCTTGTGCTGAAACCCATACAACAACCCAAACATGAACAGAACCCCATTTGTGTAAGTAAATCATGAATTTGAAAACTTGTAGTTTTAAAAAGGATTCTTGAACTCCAAGGGTAGAAGGAAACCCAAGGATGAACACCTAACATACCTTTATTTTTGATTTCATGAAGATTTTTGGTGAATTCTTGAAACTTGGATTTGAACTTGAATAAATTAGGGCTTTGTTCTTTAGAGGATTTTGTTAATAATGAATGTAATTTGCCCTTTTATGAGCTTAATTTCGTGTTTTGGCTAAATTGGGTGGGGGAAAAGGACCTAATTACCCTTGGAAAATTGAAATTAAGTGAGCCAACTATGCCCAGAAATGCGTAAGGTGATACACCACATCGATAGTGTCGAAGTGATCACCAACATGTTCCATCGATGGGTATGATACGATAGCCAATGTGATGCATCAAGATTGCATTTTCTTGTTGTTTTGTCCATCCAAACATGACTCGAACAATGTCCAAAAATTCCAAAACTCACCCAATATGACCTATTGACATCCCTGATCATGAATCAATTTAAAAATCGACAATCTAAGGCCGGAAAGATCATAAATGATGCCATTGAAATATCGAGGCCAAAAATGAGACTAAGTGTCGACCCTTATATGAAACTTATCTAAGTTTGGGACCTCTTTTAGCATGCTATTGTAACGCCCCAAAATTGGGTCTCGAGATGGCACACAGTGCTTAGGATCACAAGTGACCCCAAGCTAACCCTTCTACTGGCACAACTCATAAGCAACTGAACAAAAAGTATAAATCTATACAAATCTGCGGAAAATAACTCTTTTCTGAATATGATAGATACAAAACTAAATTTACAAGATTACAACTCTTCTTTTACAACCAAAATTAAAATAGAATACATCAACTTCTACTGACTGTCTATGAAGCCTCTACTAGTACTAATTGTAGGTAGTCGAGTCATGACTCCCGACTAACCCAACTCAATACGACTGAATAAAGAAAATACAACACTTCTCAAACTATATAACTAACTCAATTCCTTCAATCAAAAGGACTCATCACCTGCTGACTGGATGCTGCGAACTGTCTGGATCTAAAGATGTACACTATACCTTAGACCTACATTCTGAGAAAATGTAGCCCACATACGAATATATGGGTCAGTACCATAGAAACGTACCGAGCATATGGGGTTGCAATGCATATATAAAATAATATCTTAATATCATCACAGTTTATAAAATTATGCATGCTGATATAAATGACTCACTTTCCTCGAATTAAAATCATCATAATCATAGGAGAGTAAAATATATCGGGTGAAACATGTGAGTCATCAAAATAAATCTCAATTCACTTCCATCTCGATTCCAAATCATCAAAGCAATCTTAGTGAAATCTGGAATATTGAATACATCATAAATCTGCTTTTCAAATCTCTTTTAAATCAGTAAAATCAATCTAAGAATGAGGGACGACTCTTTCGGAGGTTCTTCTAACCGACATGTATACCATGTGAGCACCCATAATGTCTCACGACTTGACCCCATAAGGTTAGGGCTATCCTACCCTTGCCATCGGTGTAGAACAATCTCATCTCAATGATCACTATCTTAATTTTCCACATATAGTGGAAGTCAATGTCTCAACCTACGGTGGCACGTAGTTCTGGGGTATGAAACCGTAGTAATATACCCAACTCAGTGCTAAATACTACTCCTAATACTATGCTCAAAAATCTCAAGAAAAATCCACTTTAAGGGTAATCTCATATTTCTTAAGTTAAATAAATGATAAAATCCGTAACTCATTTCATAAAGTGGATTGTAACTCTATTGTGACCAAAAGGTCAAATCTTTCTATACTTCATCAAAAATAGTCTAAACATGGGTGCATGTAGCACATAAATTCTCAAAACAACAATCTCAATGTGGGTTAATGACCCTTATAGCGATACTTAATTAAAACATTTCAACATTTATGCTTTATATCACAAGCATGCATAATTTATACGGGAATCTGAAAAATTTCAACCTTTAATCATAACAATAATATCAAACTCATCTAGTTTATTTTCTAAACTTTCAAAAAAAATAATAGCATCTTGAACAACAACATAGGATAAGATTTATCATTTCAAATTCATGATAAAACATGTAAAAATCATGTATCTTTGTAAAATAATGCAAACTTTGGGAACAAGAACGAAAGGGTGTTCTTGTTCATAACCCCACATACCTTTATGGTAACAGATTCGTCGAAAAATTGGACCTTCAAGCTTGATTGAAAGAATCCTTGTAGAGAACTTTGAATTCGGAGCTTAACTTCTCGATTCTTGAGAGGTAAACTTAGATTTTGTTCTTGGGAAGAGATGAACGGTTTTGGATCATAACTTGAATGATTTAGGGCTTAGGGATTGTAATTATGTGTTAAAAAAACCCTTTTCAATGATTTGGAGTGATTAGGGATGGTTTAGGGGTGTGAAATGACTTCAACACCCTTGATATAAGTCAAAACTGAGTGTTTTTGGCACTTGGAACTGACTTAGGCGGCGCCCAAGTAATCGGACAAGCCAGGTTGGGCGGCGCCTAACCAATCACCTAAGTTTGGTTGGGCGGCGCCCAACCAATCGCATACCCTTACTGTCTTTCACAAAAATGGGCTTAACTTTTCGCTCGGGTATTGGATTAAGGCAAAATTGGTATCATTGGAAGGTTAATTAGATTCTTTAAAATTTGGTCGGTCTAAATATGACAAAATACCACATAACATCAAGTTACGTTCACTTAAAGATGACCCTTGTGAAATAAAATACTAAAACTTGATGGATTCAAAAGCTCTTAGCTTGCATTACCTTAAGTGACTCCTATGAACGCGTTAAACACATCATAAGCTCTCTTTTCACTAGGATACTCATTGTAAATGATATACTCAAATATGAATTACAAGATTAGAGGTTTCACACGTAGGAAGAACGATTCGTTTTCTAGTTTAGAAGTATACAAGGTATTATAATATATCCCTCTTTTCACAACTTTTCCTCTCTAAGATGATTTTTCTTATAACTTCAATGACTAACTCTAAACTCTTACTATGGATTCACTAGCGTATATTGCATTCCTCCACTTACATCCCAACACGACATTCAAGCCTATCATTATAACCACATATGATCTTCAAGGCTAAAAATCATAAAGGCTTACTCCTCCTTGTCTCTAAACCTCTATCAACAACAACATTCTTGCACTATTCTTAAAAACATACACATAAATTTTCAACTGACCACAAAATGTACTAAAGACTTGGCCTCAATCTTATTTCACACTTATAGCCTTAGCTAAAACGAGCATGCGATGATCTTTTCTCAATAATAAATATTTACTCTCTCCCATCTAAACAACTATTCATCATCATTGTCTTAACGTGGGAAGAGGTCTCAAAAGGGCTAACACATAAGGACCTGAAGCACGAAAGAATACTATACGTAACTTTAAGACTTAACTGAGGCCTGAGGAATAGAATGTCAAAGGTATAGATTTATAAACTGGATTTCACTAGGATCATAACTTTTTGAGAACTGATCATACTCAGGAACATAAGTTCATACTTATCATGAGCAGTTCAACATAAGATTGGAGTTCATAGATTTCTGAGGAATGACTCGAATCATAGACTGAAGCTGTTACTTAATTACTAGAAACCGATAATGGATTTGAGTACACATGAAGTGTATAAGCATTGGCCTTTGGCATGGATCTATCACGCATGACATGAATCTGATGTGATAAAGATTGAAATCCAAGGAATACTCTAGAAGAAGAAAGGGTCATATCTCATCGCAACTCTTGTTGACATATAATGCAATCTAACTCTCAAAACTTGGTTTGGTTCTTCACTCTACCAAACCCCCTTAGATCAAAGATGACATTCTAAGAGTATGGAACCTTTTACTAACTCTAATCTAAACTGTAATCCCTTTACTCTAGAGTCTAGGGCATAATAATACCCATAAATAATAAACTTATCCTGAAAGACTACACCTTAAAGTGTAAAACCCACTGCTAATACTTCATTCTAAGATACAACTTTATCTTTCTATGTCCCTAATATTCATCATCTAATAACTTGAACACTTACTAACTTAGAATATTCAGGAGTATCACCATACTATGAGTTCACATAAACTAGTTCTTCAACTCTACTTTCTATTAGCTCAATCTTTAAGAAACTCAACTTAGGTTCCAACACTTAACACGGATATCTTCAACCCTTAATGAACCATACTACTTTTGTCATAGCCTACCAATATTGCATCTCCAAACTTATATCTCTAGGCCATGAGAATCAAGGCCATAACAAAAGGCTCAACACTATCCACCAAAACTCCTTAACTTGGCTATTTAGAACACCATATACCATCTAACTAGTCTTTCACCACCTAGAAACTCAACGGTTCTACTAACCACACACAACATGTCATAATCCTCAAAAATAAAGCAGCCCCATATTACCTTGGGCATACTTCTACATCATTCATACAACATCATATTTAATCTCAAATCAGTAAACTTACATTCTTGCATTCATTTTTCAAGCTTATTGGTTCACCTCCATACAGCTAGCAACACTAACCAAGCAATCGTTATTTCCACCTTGATGATCATCTACTATTCAAACTTAGTATCTAGTGCTAGGCATGATTAACAACAAAACCTCATATACTATTCTCACTTGGTAACCATAAAACAAAGCATCAAGAAACACTAGCCCACTAGAATCTTATAACCACAATAATTGATCAATAATCGTATGGCCTATCTTATTTACAATCAATTATCACATCCTCCTTCTACACATCACTACCATTTACCCATCCATACACCTAAACTTCTTTCATAGTTCTATAAGTTTCAACTAAACTTCCACTTGCAATCTCAGGAAAGCCTAAATTAACAATACTCAACCACCAAGTACTTCCATCAAAACCTATACTTTCCTAGCACAACAACTACCATCAATGACTCTTTTCATACTTCAAGCAAACAACAATCCACCTTAACTAATAATCTCCTTCTCTAACTACACTAAACTAACAAACAAGGGTATATCACTTTATTACTAATTCAATCATAAGCAAAAACTCAGCTATACATATTCAATAAATTGCCCTTACCACTATTCTTGCCACTACACTTCTAAACCCACAAGTTTAACTAACACAAGACTTTCAACTAAACGTTACTACTTCTGTCACTACACAGAAACCCACACTTTTAACTAACACCAGAACAACAAGATAAACAAAAAGTTGCTAGTGAATCGAAATAGGCCTCACACGGCTTCACTAGACTTTGGTTTGGTATTTTGAACCAGAAAATTAGATGAATAAAAAAGCAACTATGCTAGTGAATGGAAATAGGCCTCATACGGCTTCACTAGACTTTGATTTTTCACAAACATAATGATAGCAAAATTACATATTACAAGAGATAGAAACTTGACACACAACATTCAATGATCTAAGAATACACCTTACTCTGTCTTAATTAAATAACTCATAAGAACAAGGGTATAACTTCAAATTTGATGAACTTATAACATACTAGAAGGCTCCTCTCAAGCCCTTTTATGAAACTTCTGCTAGCAATTATAAAAGCATTATCTGAGGAGGAACATGAACTTGTCGAACATGTTACTTCAAGAACATAGATAGAAAAATATAAATTATCATTATGGATTATGAGGAGAAATTCGAAAGCACATCTGACTCAGGCTTTGTGCACAATTTCTACAGGCCTGATAAAGTATTTCAGTTTTCGGAACTCAAAAGTACTGACAGGATACTTTCTAGCTCTTTTATAGTCCCATAACTACCCATGGAGAATAAAGCTTAACTGTTTCTTATACCTTGGAAATAAGGCAGAGATGGCCTGACTAGAGTAAGATGAGAATCTGTATAAGTTTCTTGGAGAACTTTTCTATAGCATGATTTAAGATTTGAAAGAATGGAGACATTTCCTAAATAACTTGTAGCCTCTCAAAGAAAAATACAAACGTCTCCGTACCATTCCGCAAGACTCTACTAGACACGGCTTCATAGACACCCTAGGACACTTGAACTCTGTGCTCTGATACTACATTTTTAACGCCCTGAAATCGGGTCCCGAGATGTCACACGGTGATTAGGATCACAAGTGACCCAAGCTAACCCTTCCACTGGCATAACTCATAAAAATGGAACAAAAAGTATAAATCTACACAAATCTACGGAAAATAACTCTTTTCTGAATATGATAGATACGAAACTAAATTTACAAGATTACAACTCTGCTTTTACAACCAAAACTAAAACGGAATACATCAACTTCTACTCAATGTCTATGAAGCCTCTACTAGTACTAACTGTAAGTAGCCGGGTCATGACTCCCGACTAACCCAACTCAATACTACTAAATAAAGAAAATACAATACTTCTCAAACTGTATAACTAACACAAGCCCTTGAATCAAAAGGACTTATCACCCGCTGACTGGATGCCGCGAATTGACTGGATCTGAACATGTACTCTATACCTTGTACCTACATTCCAAGAAAATGTATGGGTCAGTACCATGGAAACGTACCGAGCATATGGGGTGCAATGCATATATAAAATAATATCTTAATATTATCACAGTTTATAAAATTATGCATGCTGATATAAATGACTCACTTAGCTCGAATTAAAATCATCATAATCATAAGAGAGTAAAATATATCGGGTGAAACATGTGAGTCATCAAAATAAATCTCAATTCACTTCCATCTCGATTCCAAATCATTAAAGCAATCTTAGTGAAATGTGGAATATTGAATACATCATAAATCTGCATTTCAAATCTCCTTTAAATCAGTAAAATCAATCTAAGAATGAGGGACGACTCTTTGGGAGGTTCTTCTAACCGACATGTACACCATGTGAGCAGCCATGATGTCCCACGACTTTCCCCCGTAAGGTTAGGGCTGTCCTACCCTTGCCATCGGTGTAGAACAATCTCATCTCAATGATCACTATCTTAATTTTCCACATATAGTGGAAGTGAATGTCTCAACCTACGATGGCATGTAGTTCTAGGGTATAAAACCGTAGTAACATACCCAACTCGGTGCTAAATACTACTCCCAATACTATGCTTTAAAAGTCTCAAGAAAAATCCACTTTAAGGGTAATCTCATATTTCTTAAGTTAAATAAATGATAAAATTCGTAACTCGTTTCATAAAGTGGATTTTAACTCTGTTGTGACCAAAAGGTCAAATCTTTCTATACTTCATTAAAAATAGTCTAAACATGGGTGCATGTAGTACATAAATTCTCAAAACAACAATCTCAATGTGGGTTAATGACCCTTATAGTGATACTTAATCAAAATATTTCAACATTTATGCTTTATATCACAAGCATGCATAATTTATACGGAAATCTGAAAAATTTCAGCCTTTAATCATAACATTAATCTCAAACTCATAGAGTTTATTTTCTAAACATTCAAAAAAAATCATAGTATCTTGAAAAACAACATATGATAAGATTTATCACTTCAAATTCATGATAAAACATGTAAAAATCATGTATCTTTGTAAAATAATGCAAACTTTGGGAACAAGAACGAAAGGGTGCTCTTGTTCATAAACCCACATACCTTTATGGTAACGGATTCGTTGAAAAATTGGACCTTCAAGCTTGATTGAAAGAATCTTTGTAGAGAACTTTGAATTCGGAGCTTAACTGCTTGATTCTTGAGAGGTAAACTTAGATTTTGTTCTTGGGAAGAGATGAAGGGTTTTGGATCGTAACTTGAATGATTTAGGGCTTAGGGATTGTAATTATGTGTTTAAAAACCCCTTTTCAATGATTTGAAATGATTAGGGATGGTTTAGGGGTGTGAAATGACTTCAACACCCTTGATATAAGTCAAAACGGAGTGTTTTTGGCTCTTGGAACTGACTTAGGCGGCGCCCAAGTAATCGCACAAGCAAGGTTGGGCGGCGCCTAACCAATCACCTAAGTTTGGTTGGGCGGCGCCTAACCAATCTCATATCCTTATTGTCTCTCACGAAAATGGGCATAACTTTTCGCTCGGGTATTGGATTAAGGCGAAATTGGTATCATTGGAAGGTTAATTAGATTCTTTAAAATTTGGTCGGTCTAAATATTACAAAATACCACATAACATCAAGTTACGTTCACTTAAAGATGACCCTTGCGAAATAAAATACTAAAACTTGATGGATTCAAAAGCTCTTAGCTTGCATTACCTTAAGTGACTCCTATGAACGCGTTAAACACATCATAAGCTCTCTTTTCTCCAGGTTTCTCATTGTAAATGATGTACTCAAATATGAATTACAATATTAGAGGTTTCACACGTAGGAAGAACGGTTCATTTTCTAGTTTAGAAGTATACGGGGTATTACAGCTATATAGGACTGAAATGACTAGGACTTTACGGGGTCTTACAGATATGAGATACCAAAGTCATAAAATCATACCAACCATGATACCAACCCAAAATCGATGTTTTAGATCAACTGGCATAGTCCATTTATCCATCCGATGCACAGAACACTAAATGTTGACTAAAGTGCTTTATAAATCCTTTTTAACCTCCCAAAACCATAAACTCACACAAATAACACTGAAATCCTTATGAACCATGTCAATCATACCTACACCCTAAAAATATCACAAAGCAACCACAGGGTGTGGTAAAATGGTCAAATCATAGAAAACTAAAGGATTCACAAAAATCAAGTCATTACATGTTCCACCATTAAGAATCTTGTCCATACTCGAACTAAAGGCAAGGAAAATACTTGAATTAGCAAAGCAAGGAATAAATACCACATATATTGGATTCGACCTCCCAAGTAGCCTCATCTACAAATCAATGCCTCCACTGGACCCTAACTACTGGAATATATCTTGAACATAACTGCCTAACATCCCTTGGTAGAATAGAGACGAGCTCTTCAACAAAGGACAACCTCTCATCTAACGACACTGAATCCCAATGAATGACATGAGACTTATCCCAAATATAGCATCAAAGCATGGAAACATGAGAAACTGGATGAACAGCTAATAAATTGGGAGTCAATGCTAACTCATAAGCTACATCCCTAATAGTGTAGAGAATCTTAAATGGACCAATATAACTGGGGTTGAGCTTGCCCCTCTTCCCAAAACTTATCACACCTTTCATAGGAAAAACATGAAGGAAGACTCGATCACCAATACGAAATCTCAAGGCATGAAATTTAAGATCCTTATAGCATTTCTTCCTACTCTAAGCTACTCGGAGTCTATCCGAAATGACCCAAACTCTATCCAAAGACTCTCAAAGCAAGTCCATACCTCGAGATCCAATCTTATAAGCCTCAAATCAACAAACTAGAATGCAATACAACCTACAAGACAAATCCTCAAAGGGAGCCATCCCAATGCTAGAAAGGTAGTTATTATTATATAAGCTCTGTCAATGCTAGATGTTGCTCCCACTAACCTCCAAAGTCCATAAGACAAGTGCGGAGAATATCCTCCAAAACTTGAATAGTCCACTCCGACTAACCATCAGTCTTGGGGTAAAAAGTTGTTCTAAGATCAACTCGAGTATCCACTTCTCCTAAAAAAAACCTTCTAAAAGTAAGATGTGAACATTGAACCTCTATCTGAGATGATAGACCCTGGTACGCCATGAAGATGAACTATCCACGAATATAGATACGGGCCAACCTCTCAACACTGTAAGAAACCTGATTAGGAATAAAATAAGCAGATTTTGTCAATCAACCCACGATAAAACAAACTCTATCAAAACTATGAGAAGTGCGAGGCAACCTAGTGACAAAGTCCATAGTGATTCGTTCCTATTTCCACTCGAGATTGGATAACTTCTAAAGTAAACCACCAGGCCTTAAATGATCAGCCTTCACTATTGGCTACATAGGTAATGAGCTACAAATCTTCTATATCCTTCCTCATACCGCCCCGCCAGTAGTGTTATCTCAAACCAGTATACATCTTAATCACTTCTACAAAAATAGAATACCTAAAATAATGAGCCTCCTCCAAAATCAAGCTCACCCAATCACACACTCTTGGCACACGTACTCAGCTTTTAATCCTCAAAACTCCATTTGATTCAAGTGAGGCTTCCTTAGCCTCGCCACTCAACACCTTTTCCTAAATCATTCTCAACCCTGCATTATCAAATTGATGAGCCCGAAGTTGTTCCATCAAATAAGATCTAGCCTCCACTAATTCCAAAACATACCAAGGTATCAAAATATCTAGCCTAATAATCTGGTTAGCCAAATACTGAACCTCTAAGGTCCAACGCCTCTCTGAGTCAAAATATGCAGTAAGCTACCCATGTTAGTTGACTTCTAACTCAACATATCTATAACTACATTCACCTTAATAGGATGATAGAGGATTGTGAGTTCATAGTCCTTAAGAAACTAAAGCCAATGATATTACCTCATATTATAATCTCTCTAGGTGAAGAAATAATAAAGGCTACAATGATTCGAGAAGATCTCACAACTAACTCCATAAAAGTAGTGCCTCCACAACTTCAAAGCAAAACCAAATGCACATAACTCCAAATTATGGGTAGGCTAATTCTTCATATGGGGATTTACTGAAGAGAAGCATACACAATCACCTTACCCTCCTACATATCATAGCACCAAACCTAACACCAAAAATATCACAAAATAAGGTAAAACCTGCATGTTTCTTAGGCAAGGTCAAGATAAGAGCTGAGGTTAATAAATCCGACCACTAAACCAATATCTTTTTCTGAGACAACTTAGTCAAAGGAGCCACAATAGATGAAAAACCCTTAGCAAAGCATCGATAGTAGCCTACTAAACTAACAAAACTCTGAATCTCAATAGGAGAAGTAATCTTAGCCCGATCATGAACCACTACAATCTTGGTTGGATCGACCATTATACCATCCTTGGTCACTAGAAACAGACTCCAACAAAAAGTAGCAGTTGGAGAACTTCGCATACAACTTCTCATCCCTCAACCTTGAAGCATAATTTATAAATGCTCCTCATGATCACCTTCACTCTTTGAATAAACAAAGATATCTATAAATTCAATGACAAAAGTGTCAAGATACAGTTGAAATACTCGATTTATCAACTCCATAATATAGCTAGGCCATTGGTCAACTTGAAGGACATGACCAAGAAATCATAATGATCGTACAGAGTCTAAAAAGTTGTCTTCAGAATATTTGAAGCTCTAATACTTAAGTGGTGATACCTGGACCTCAAATAGATCCTCTAAAACACAGTAGCACTCCAAAGTTGATCAATCAAATCGTCAATATATAAAAGAGAATACTTATTCTTAATCGTCACCTTGTTCAATTATTGATACTCAATACACATACGCATAGACCTATTATTTTTCTTCACAAACAAGATAGGTGCACCCCAAGATGATACACTAGGTCGGATAAATCCCTTATCTAATAACTCCTACAACAAATATTTGAATTTTTTCAACTCTGTTGGGGCCATCCTGTAAGGAGAAACAGAGTTGGGCTTGGTGCCCAACCTAATATCAATAGCAAAGTCAATATCATAATCCAGAGGCATACTAGGCAAATCCATGGGAAAAACATCCATGAACTCACGAATAATATGAATAAAATCCAAATAAAAAGGCAAAGCAACACTAATATCACAGATATAGGCCAAATACAAAAAATATCCCCTCTCTACCAAATGATGAGACTGAAGGAAAATTATAAATCTCTTGGGACCCAAATGAAGTGCGCCTTTCCAAGCTAACCTTGGCACACTTTGGTGGAACTAAAGTCACGACCATAGCATAACAATCTAGAATAGCATGATAATGGGCTAATCAATCCATACCCAAGATGATATCAAAATCTACCATGTCTAGGATAATCAGATCTACCTAAGTCTTATTGCCTACAGAAGTCACAACACGGGATTGGTGCACCTGATCCACCAAAAAAATCTCCTATGGAAATGGATACACGGACAGGCATAGCAAGAGAATCAATAGAAGAATCAAAACCCAAAGTAAACTATGTAGAACATAGGGAAAAGTAGATCTTGGATCAAATAAAATAAATGCAGATCTAAAACAAATAAGGCTGATACATGTGATAACAACATCAAAACCTTCTGTCTTTTGTCTGGTGAGTATAGCATAACATTATTCATGTCCACCACCTAACAGAGTATCCCTCTAACAATCACCACAGACACCACTACCTCTTCCTCACACACCTCTAAAAGAACCTCAACCGCTCAATATTAATATAGAAGAAGGGTTGAAAATACGACAGGGAAAACCTTGGCTAAATAGCCAACCTCATTACATATATAGCAAACTCTATGGCCCAACTTAATAGTGGGAGGTACGATTAAGCTAGAATAACCATCCAAAGTTGCTGAACCAGAATACCCACTACTAGAACCATACAAGGCTACTTATACTGATCTGCCATGATACCCATGAAAGCCTATAAAATCTCTATCTTAAGAAGTGCAACTGTTGAACTCACCCTAACGATGCACCCTCTGAGCATCTCCTTGGGAGGTTCAAAAAATAGACTCAGTCATCTTCGCATAATCCACTATACTCTAAATGATGCCTCTGATACCACCATCTGGGTAGTAGCTAGTTGAAGTAAAGCATCCAACCCCTTCACAAACTTCTGAATTCTCTCAAAATTGGTGGAAATACTGGCATAAGAATATCTAAACAAGGCATAAAAATATTGCTCATACTATGCAATGATCATGGGGTCTTACTCCAGATGATCGAAATCATCTTTTACTTGATAGCTTAGACTAAAAGACACAATTCTATCCTAAAAGACCTCAGCAAACTGATCCCAAGACATCTATAGCAAACTAATAGGTCTACAATTAACAAGTAACCTCCACCAATATGACTCACCTCTAAACTGGTAGGTAGTGTAAGCAATTTCATGTAATTTGACCCATGGTTATGCAACTTATCCCGATAATTAATTAAGAACTCATAGGCATCCTCACCCACATCATCACTGAACCTAGGTATTCCTAAATGAGTGAATCTCTTAAACCTCTTATGATCCTCAAAAGACATAATTATGCCCATAACAATAAAAGACATAATGAATTTGGTTGCCTGAGATTTCACCTAAGAGGGTAACATAGATAAAGGTTGGACTCATAATCTCGAAATACTATACTTGGATTCTGGCACAAAAGGAGGAACAACACTAGGAATCTGGAAGAACTAAAAATAGATGTCCGTAACACTAAAGGATTCCCACTCAGAGCTGAAAGAACACCATAAAAAGGCTTTTGCATAGCTGAGGTACAATACTCAAAACTAGATGAACACCAGGTGCACTCAAAGGAACATCCTCGAATGAGTCAATAGATGAATCAATAACCACTCCAAGACCGGAGCAGAAGAACTATGTGGGATTGGAGTGAGCCCTATATCTCTAACATACTCAACGTTAGGCTCAAGGGATAGCCCCTAAGTAATACCTCTAGAAGGGGAAGATCCATGTTCCCATCCTCTACCTCGAGCCCGTTCATGGCTCACAACTCACATCCTAGACAAGGTTCTCTTTTTAGATGATGGATCCGCATCTTTAACCTCACAAAATCTAGTCCTCACCATCTGTATAGAAAAAAGTAAAACTCAATTCAAAAGATAGGGTATAGAAAAATCCTCATGATATGGAACAAAATAAGGAAAGTTTCCTAAAGATATCTTATGCCTCTTAAAAATAGGTATGAACTTCTATATACCAATCCGTTAGACTCTACTAGACATCATGCTATTACACTTATGAGACCGGTGAACCTGGCTCTAATACCAATTATCCATGACCCAAAAACCAAGGGTCATAATGGCACTTGTCCTGGCAAGCCTTGACAAGTAAGCCAATCACCTAAGCTAATACAGAATAAGAAAACAACACCGAATTCCCCAAGGCAAGACTTATAGAATAAAGTTGAACCACACATTTATAATAATAGAAAAAATTACATAGCAATGATACCATAAATCACCACAAAATCTAGTGTCACGGTATAAGAACAAAGTACATCTCAAAAGTCAAAAATATACAACTGATTGTCCAAAATATAGAATATAAATCTATCTTAGAATAAAAAACAAGACATAAACTAGATAAGAAAGGATAGGAGATCAATTTTGGAAGCATAGATCGATCCCTACCTCAAAAATACTCCAAACACTACCCAAGATTAGCTACCGCACGACACACTTGTAGCTGGATCTGCATCGAAAGGCAATAGTAAGGATGAGTACGGTCCAGTTGTACTCAATAGGTATTATAGGCAGACTGATCAAAGTAGAAAATAAGGTATATAACAAACACACTATAGGACCATCACTTACAATTAGAAAATATTTCAAACGATAGCCCATATCATCTCCACTAACAGTTCTATCATACAATATATCCAACAAGTACAAGCACAGAAAAGATAAATAGAATAATTATACATTAATCAAGCATAATGTACGCTCATAAAATATGCATAATGTATGAAATACAATGAGAATGATAATAGCGATGATGATGTGATATGTCTGAGATTGTCTCATAACCTACATACATACTACCTAGATCTGATCCTGAGGTAGGACCCATGAGGGGTCAAGGGTTTCACAATCCATATACAATCTAATAACCAAAACCAATACCAATCAAATATCCTTAACTCTTCTTCGGCACATGATCTTCAGTAGAGGTCTTTTAAAGATGTCACATTCTATCAGAATAACTAGTATTTCCTTAGTGGTACTAATGCCTCATGAATGTACAAATGATGTGAGGATGTAATTCTCACAACAAAACCAAATGAGAATTTCAAATACAACTAATACACAAGCACATGAGCTAGAATCAACTCAATAAGCCAACCATTCATGATCCAATATAGTCCATGTATCATTAGAGTAAGATATGCAAGTAACATGTCATTAATACCACATAAATACCAACTTAGTCAATTTCCACCAAGAAGAAAGCAACCAAATATACATATATACACCAGGCGAACAACATCATATAAGACCCGCATTATCACACATAGCAAATAATGTCTCAAACCACCGATAACAACAACATAAGCCCCCAAATAGGTACAAACTAGTAGCAACAACATTTTCATGATTAGTACTCATACCCATAATATGTTTTTATATTAAGGTTAAGTAACCAACCCAATCTGAAGAAAGTTAAGTCACAACCTACCTCAAATAAAGATTACCCAACCCAAAAGCCTTCAGTATGGAGCATTTCCCTCATGAATGGCCTTGGACCAACTAATACATACAAATATAGATATGTGCATCTAAAAACGACCAATGATACCCATATAGCCTATTTTGAGTCAGGTTCAAAATGGACCCCCAAAATGAGTTTTCAAAAAAGAAAGGTAAAACTAAAATTTTAGTTCATAAATAAATTACCCATGATTAAAGAAAGTCATAGAAGAAAAAACAAGTGAAAATACTTTGAAATTAGTGTGTAAATTAAAGAAATACTAATTTAGGCCTTTTGGGCCAAAATCCCAAAATTCCACCTTTAAAATTGAATTTTAGTAATCATTAGATAACAAGAATCAAAGTAAAATAATTAAAATGGAAATTTGGAGCTTACCCAAGCTAGAAAATGCAAAAAATCATCCCAAAACTTTAAAATCCGAAGCTCAAAATCTCAAAAATGATGGAAAATGAGAAAAAGTCTATTTATGAATAGTACCAGTGGTCACTACTTTAGCGGTCAAATAGCCATATTAGCACGGACTGCTGAAGCAGTCAAGTACCACTTTAGTGGTACCTGCATGTGAAGACCAATCCGCTAAAGTGGAAAATAACCTCTAAAGCACCCCTTTCTAGCTAGGCTAGGTCACTAAAGCAGCCTAAGTGGCACTTTAGCGGCAGCACCAGCTAGGTTGTGCACCAGTAGAACTTGGAAAAATTTCAAGTCTCTACAGACGTCTCAAGATTCATCCAAAATCTCTAAAATGAAAATGAATTATGCTATCCTACAAAAATATAATGCTCCAGACTCAATGGCAATATCATTTTTTAGGGAAAAAAGGTTATTTTCACAAAACTGGCACCCGAGATCTAATTTCACAATTTTTAAATCAAGGATTGAAATAAGATTTCAAAGTCATAAAATCACATCAACCATGTTGCCAACCCAAAATCGATACTCTGGATCTGCTGCCATAGTCCATTTCGCCATCTGAGACATAAAATAATAAATGTTGACCAAAGTCCACTATAAAACCTTTTTAATCTCTAGATATCATAAACTCGCACAAATCACATCAAAATCATTGAAAATTATGTCAATTATCCCACACCCTAATAAATCATAAATCAACCACAGAGAGCTGTAAAATAATCAAATTACAAAAAAAAATAATGTTTCACAGAAATCAAATCATTATAGTCAAGTTCAATAGCCAATGAAATATTACTATATGAGCAACCTTATCGCATAGCATTTGAGATAATCTTGATGATTTGATGGACTAATCAAAATAAGTCAGAAGAGGTTATTTACACTTAGATTGCCTACTCCCTACAACTATAAATAGGTGATCAAAGCCCAAACTACACCTTTAATTGAGCATTAAGCAGTCGCTGTCAAGTATAATAACCTAAATAGGTTAGGGTGGAACTAACATAAAAGACTTAGATGTATATCTCTGGTTTGTTGAACTCAACGGGTTGAATAAAAAGTAAACGGGGGGTTCTAGTAATAGTATTGAACAAGTAATGATATGTAACTTTTCTTGTAAATAGTCAGAGATGAATACTAGAGATGTGTTCCCCCTAGCTTCTTGAATCCATAGGTTTATCGTTCTTTACTAAACCAACCCAGTACAATGCATGCAGAATTTGATAAGTTATGTACCATTACCTATCTTGTGGACTCATTGATAGATTTCATCCTTTACCTTTTGAATCTCAGGATGTCACATTAGTAAACCTTACCCTAGATTTCAGTTAACCATTACCTTTTGAGTTTCAAGTTATGATATGACAGTTAACCATCTTACATAGATTACACTAATTAGCCAAGATCGATAATTAAACTTCAAATAACCGGTGTAATTATATTTACCTAGTCACTACTCTTCTTGTGGTGTAAGTAGCAATAATCTAGGAAAGATCCTAATATTTGCAACAGCTAGAACAACTACCAAACTAAGATAATACACTGCGTACACAAGTACTGGTTCTTCATAAATATGTTAAGCTTCCCACAACCCTAGATAAGGGTTTTCATGCTTGTGAAACAATCAACAGAATTCATGATGAAAAACATTAAACAATATCAAAAGAATAATTGAGTAAAACTCAAAGTCTGAAACTAAATTATCAACCAAAATCAGTACAAGAGCAATCCCAAGATCAAATTCGAATCTTGGAATCAAAAGTTGTAAATATTAAGGATGCATAACCTAACAACAAAATTTCAAAAAGGTATATATAGTACATAAGAAAACCCTAAAAATCAAATCCCAAAAAAAGGAAAAACAAGGCTAGTGGCCACTTAGTTAGGCCTCATACTGACCATATATACCACATATGGACCATATGTGGACCTAGGTAAGTACAAAACTTTTGCGAAGATAAAAAAGGAAAAACAAAGCTGGTGGCCACTTACTTAGGCCACATACGGATTGTATATACCATATATAGACCGTATGTGCACCTAGGTAAGTGCAAAACTTCTGCGCAGATGGTGCAGCTCTCTAGACTTTCAAACTCTACACTATCGTGGGTCATATACAAACTATATGTGCCATATATAAACTATATGTTTACATATGATAGTGTAGGGTATTCTTTTTTTTCTTCTTTTGAGCCTTTGGACATTTGATCTCTACACTATCTTGGGTCACATACGCCCAGTAAATGACACATACGCCTAAAACAATCTTAATAAGTGGCCAAAAACTTCACTTTTTATTTTTTTTCTTCGGTTTATCATCCAAAACCTAATTTCTAGAAAAACATACACAAAACACATCATATCTAACAAAACAGCCTAAGAAACTTGCATATTTTCATTATTTTAAGCATTTAAAGTGCTTTATTTATATTGCACATCAACACCCTCAACTTAGAATATTTGCATATCCTCAGGCAACACAACAAAACAAAACAAAAACACGATGCTTAACTAGGATAATCTAAGCTATCTAAGGCAGTCAGTCATCACTTTAAACTCAAATACATTACTCCCCCCTACTATATGAACAAGTAAAAACCAACTATGTATGATCATGAAGCACAACAATGTGACACAAAGGTATCAATATATGGCAATTTCATTAGCAATAGACAACCATGCATATATGCAAGATACACCACCCGAACAAGTAAGCAACAAGTAATGCAACCCATATGCCCTAACAACAAATAAGTCCCACTCACTCATCTAAAATACTGCATGTTAATAATAATATGGTCAAGAGATGCTCACACTCAAAAGAGAAGTTCAAACAACATGCATCAAATTTTCTTTACCTTGGTTTTCAGACAATCAAGTTAGAATCACTATAGGACTTTATTCGGCTTGAAATGTAGGCTTAGGAGTGTTGGTATGGTACATATAAATATATCAAGTGACTAAGCCTCCTTGGAAATACACTAACTTTTGGGTTCACACTTTAATTAATTTTCTTTATATTCCATCCTTATTTCTCCATTTTTTTTCCTTTATGCGCATTTAGGTTGGGTGTGGTTTCTTTTATTCATTCTTTTTGTTTTTCACATTTTTCTTTTCTTTTTCATATTTTTCTTTTCTTTTTCTTTTTCTTTTTCTTTTTCTTTTTCTTTTTCTTTTTCTTTTTCTTTTTCTTTTTCTTTTTCTTTTTCTTTTTCTTTTTCTTTTTCTGTTCTTTTTCTTTTTCTTTTTCGTTTTCGTTTTCGTTTTTGTTTTCTTTTTCTTTTTCTTTCTCTTTCTCTTTCTCTTTCTCTTTCTCTTTCTCTTTCTCTTTTTCTTTTTCTTCATCTTTTTCTTTTTGTTTTTGTTTTTCTACCATACACAGGCTTACTACCTTTTTTTCTATCTTTACCCTTCTTCATACCCATTTTACATCATGTACCACTCTAATATCCACCTTCAACTTAGTAGATTGCATTATGTCCAAGGAGGACTAGGTCCAAAATAGGTTCACTGCAACACAAATGGAAAGGTGAAAGGTGAAAACAAAGAAAAAGGACATAAGGCTCAAAAATGGGATCAAGGGATATTATTTCACACTAGAAGGTCATTTAGGTGAAAGGTGGACTAAAACTAAAAAAGCAACCTATGATCCTTTTCTAACCGACTATCCTATAACCTAGGAAAAATAAACTGGGCAAGTTTTATATTTAAAACACAAAGGGAACTAGGTAGAATCTCACACAAATATGGCACATAATCCCATCACAAACTATTACCTATGCTGTTCATGCACAAGTTAGCTATGATTATTATGTCCCTAATTCTAATACAATATCAAGATCCACAAAAGTCACATATATATGCATTCACACAGTTCTAAAATGAATTTTGAAGGGGTATTATTATTCTCAAAATTAATCAAAAAATGTGAAAACTACCCTAAATACTTAAAAGACTCCTAATATACAAAAACAAACACAATATGGAACAAACTACATCACGACACAAATTTTAAACCTAGGGATGCCAATTTTACAACCATACCATTGTCTACAAGAAAAGAATCATGGCAACAAAAACATGTGGTGGCTATGGTATACCCCACCCACAACTGAAAATTGTACATTATCCCTAATGAGCTAAAAATGCAAAGTAAGGGAATGAGATATACTTGGGATGCACAAGGCATCCGTGTCATGATAAAAAGGAACTCACCTTGGGTTGTCTCCCAAATAACACCTGATTTACCATCGTGGCATGACTCAGCTTCCTTGGTTATTCAGACTTTGCCAGGGTCCATCTCAACATAGACTTTCACTTTCTCAAGGTTACACATTTAGCTCTTCACCCGCTGCTCATTCATATTGAATGGTATTTCACCATCATATTTTATTTCAATAGCACCATATAAGAACACCTAAACCATATGATTGGCCCATACCACCTATAATTTAGCTTTCCAAGAATAAAGCAAAGTCTTGAATTATACAACAAAACCAAATAACTGAGCTCAAACATCATTTTCTCAATTTTTTTTCATGATGCAGCTTTATTCTTTCTTTGTATATGGAAGAACTCTCATAAGCATGGATTTGGAATTTATCCAACTCATTTATTGTGCCCAATCTCGACCTTGCTGCAGCACGCCACTCAAAATGTATCCTCTTTAATGTCCATAGTGTCTTACGCTCAAGTTCAATCAATAATTGACATTCATTTTCGTACACAAGATGATATGAGGAGGAACCTATAGGAGTTTTATAAGTTTTTTGATAGGCCTACAATGCCTTATCTAACTTTCTCGACTAGTCAGTCCTGTTGGCATTCATAATTTTTACCAATATAGACTTGATCTTTTTATTGGAGACCTCAACTTGCTCGCTTGTCTGAAGATGGTAAGGTATTTCCATCTTATGTCGTACACAATATTTATGAGGGTCCTAAATAGGTGGTGATGTTAGAACCTAAGTTGCAGTATTTAAGAAGATAATGATATTTTTTATTATTAATGAGTAATTAAGGCTCCAATAGTGACTTGTATGCATAAGAATTAAATTGTGATTTATTTTATGATATTCTTGTTTTGATATTGATAAAAATACTATATCAATTGGATGCCCATGAGAGGCTAACTTGGTAGTAATAATTTATTATTGAATTATGCCTATAAGTGGCTTGTTTGATAATTATAACTCCTAAATTGGATACTTGTTGATTGGTATTCGGACATGCTTGAAGTTGATAATGTTTGGATTATTGAGACGTGTATAAATGATTATTGAAAATTTACTTGATGGAATTGTTTTATAACTTTAAGTGTACTTGTAAACTTGGTACATCATATTGTATACTGTGAGGAGGTGTAAATTTGATATTGATATTACTTGTTTATGTTGGATCGGATACCAAGCTAGTATGGATATGTATCTATTGTATTGGGTACTACACCGGTACAAATATATAAATGTTGGATCGGTACAACATCGATATAGATATAT
Source organism: Capsicum annuum (assembly GCF_002878395.1). Lineage (NCBI taxonomy): Eukaryota > Viridiplantae > Streptophyta > Magnoliopsida > Solanales > Solanaceae > Capsicum > Capsicum annuum. The sequence continues at coordinate 190,798,005 of NC_061113.1, forward strand.
ATATGTTGGATTGGGTACAATACTGGTACTGGTATATATATATTAGATTGGGTACCACGCCGATATGGGTATGTATATGTTGGATCGGGTACCACGTTGGTACGGATATGTATATGTTGGATCGAGCACCACACCAGTACGGATATGTATATATTGGATTGGGTACCACCCTTTACGAATATATATATTGGATTGGGTACCATATCAGTATGGGTATGTATATGTTGGATCGGGTACCACACCGGTACGGGTATCTATACGGTGGATCGGGTACCACATCGATACTGTACATAAACATAGTTTGGTCCCTATAGGTCATGACTATTTGGGAGAAAATAAGTCTCATAGCATGTGTGTACATATTTGTGTTGAGTCTGTGGATGTTTACAGTATGTTAATACTCTTGATGGTTATATGTCTTGTTTGTGAGTACTGTTTGATCTGTTATTGTTGTATTATTTATTCATTGGGTATTTGAATGTGTGATATATATTAGAAAATGTAAAACTTTGTACTTACTTATATGTTGGTTGACATGCTTTATTTATACGTATTGTAATCGTAGCTTATCAAAATGGCTAGTTATCATTTTTTAATATTATAAGAGAGCATTTGGTTGTTAGCCCGAGATTTTAGTATGGGTTGTCTATGATTACGGGTTTGTTCCTATCAATATGAGTAATGAAAAAGATAAGGGGTATAAAGAGGAATAGTGGTGTATTAGCATTGGATTGTATTTGATGTTGTGAAGACTAGAGTATGTTAGTAGCGAATATCAATATGAGTAATGAAAAAGATAAGGTGTATTGATGTTGTCATGATTTAATGAATTGATACATTTTAATATTGAGAAAGATTGATTTGATTTGAGTCGAGTAGGAATCCACAAATTGATTATGATTTGATAAATGAGAAAGAGATTTGATTTGGTCTTAATGATAGACCCTTGTGATGATTGTGGTGGATTTCCTAACGCGTTCTGAGCTTGTGTCTGGGAGTAGTATTTAGCACCGAGCAGAAAATGTTGTATTTCCCTAAAATTACGTGCCACCGTAGGATTGATATTGATATTTGTGGGCCTGAGGCTGAGTATCAGATTGTGATCACTAAATTTAGGTTGTACTCCCTGGCAAGAGTACGACGCTCCCGCCAATGTGGGGTTCTCTCCTTAGTAGGGCAAAGCGTTGGACTCCATTTAGCTCACATGGTTTATCTCGGTTATAAGAACCTCCCATGTCCATAAGAGTTGAGTTTCTTGAATTACCGAGTCACTCCAAGTCTTGAGTTGAAGAGTTGAGTTATTTATGATGATTAATGAGGTTTTTATCATATCATTTATTTACTATGAGATTATGAAAAGTATGTTTCAATCTAATTCAAGCCAAATGAGCCATCATTGTACATATGCATATTTTCATGAAATTGATGATGATATTTACATTGTTGTATGCACCCCCACATGCTCAGTACATTCCAAAGTGTTGACCCACATATTTACCTATGGTCTCCATTTTCTCCTAATATAGGTTCAGGTACTTAGCCGCAGTCGAGTTAGCGACATTTGAGTGCCTCAACTACGTTCCCTCAGTGGTGAGCCCTCATGGTTTGAGGACCGTGTCTATATTTTTGTGACATCATTTTGTTGTTATGGTTTTTAGTACTGTTGAGTCAGTTGGGGGTTTGTCCCAATGGCTCCTTGATTCTGATGTATAGAGGCTTTGTCCGACTAGAGGGTTGGTGTGTACAGACATTTAATATATTTTGGTTGTACAGTCTAGTATTCTCCAGTATTTCGCTTGAACCCGATGTGGAATATTTCTTTGCTGTGCATGACTATTGTTGAATTGAATTCCTTGAGGTAGTGTCTGGCTCTGAGGGTTAGCTTGGGGCTACGTGTAGCCCTAAGCACTGTGTGGTGTCTCGAAATGAAATTTCAGGGCATTAAAAAGCTTGGTATCAGAGCGTAAGGTTTAAGGAGTCCTAGGGAGTCTGACAAGCCACGTTACGTAGAGTATTGATCATCGGTGTATAGCGCGCCACATCTATGAGCAAGAGGCCACGGAATGTTTAAGGAAAAGTCGTTTCTTTATTTCTAAAGTATATTGTGCCTATAACTGCCTCTTTATTTGTGATTAACGTGTGCTCTCTTATAACAAAAAATGCCTCCTCGTCAAGCTCATAGAAACAACGAGCAACCTCAACCCATTTATCCCTTAAACGAGCATGTGTCTCATGCGGAATTTCGGGTAGCTTTTTAGGCGCTAGCCCAGGCAGTTACCGCCAATGCTCAAGATAATGCCCAGGCTACTATTTTGCCTCTACAAGTGAATAATTCTGTTGTAGATCGAGTTTGTGACTTTATGCGGATAAATCTGCTGAGTTCTATGGGTCAAAGGTAGGTGAAGACCCACAGATGTACTTGGATAAAGTAAGAAAGATCACCCAGATTATGCACGTGACTGAGAAGGAGAGTGTTGAATTGGCTGCCTATCGAAAAAAAGATGTTGCATACGATTAGGTGGAGATGTGAAGGAAGAGTAGATGGGAGGATGTAGCTACCATGACTTGGCAGTTATTCCAGGATACGTTCTTGGACAGATTCTTTCCTCTTGAGATGACGGAAGCAAAGATAGAAGAATTCATGAATTTGAGACAAGGCTCCATGACTGCTAAGGAGTATTGTCTTAGATTCAATCAGTTATCCAAATAAGCTCCTAGTATGATGGCTGACTCCAGGACCATCATGAGTAAGTTTGTGACTAGTACATCGAGTTACGTTGTGAAAGAGTATAGATCTACTATTCTTAATAGGTAGATGGACCTTTCTCGATTGATGATACATGTCCAATAGATTGAAGCTGATAAGGTGAAAGAGAGGGAAGAGTAAGAGGGAATAAAAGAGCTAGATCAGAGCAGCAGGGATTCAGTCAGTCTGGATTCCATGGAGGGAACCGACCTCAATTCCAAGGACATCCATTTATGCCCGTGCCTTTTTCAGTTAGTGCTCCCGCACGTAGAAGCATGCAGTAGTAGGGGAACAGGCCTATCCCATCCAGGTCTCAGGAAAGTGTAGGTAACTGACCTCAACCTCCTTCATGTGCTAAGTGTGGTAGAGATCATTTTGGTGAGTGTTTTATTGATCAGAGGGGTTACTTTGGTTGTGCCAAGTTGGGACACCGACTTAGAGATTGTCCGTACACTAGACAAGGGAGTCGAGATGCTCGTCCCTAGAGTCAGGCTACCAGTACCCCCACTCCCGTGGTTTGCCCAGTTCCTCCTAAGGGCACCTCTTCTAGTACTTCTGGCGGTTCGTGTCAGAATCACTTTTATGCTATACCACCTCGCTAGGAGTAGGAGGACTCTTCAAATTTTGTCGCTGGTACGCTCCGTGTCTTTTATTTTGATGTATATATATTGATGGACCCCGGTTTGACTTTCTCTTATGTGACACATCTGGTTGCTGTAAATTTTGAGATGGACCTCGAATGGATTCCTGAGCCTAATTTGGTTTCTACCCTGGTAGGAGAATCTGTTATTGCTAAGCGAGTTTATAAGAAGTGTCCTGTCACTATCCTTCATTGGTTCATATGTGCTAATTTGATTAAGCTATATATGGTTGATTTTGACGTCATTCTGGGTATGGATTGGCTTCACTTGTGCTATGCGTCTATAGATTGTCGCACCCAAGTGATCAAGTTTTAGTTTCCTGACAAGCCTATTTTTGAGTGGTCCAAGAGTTCTATAACTCCAAAGAGCCATTTCATATCCTACCTCAAAGCTAGGAAGTTGATTTCCAAGGGTTGCATCTATCACCTAGTTCGAGTTAAAGACCTCAAGTCCGAAACTCCGACTATTTAGTCAGTTACCATTGTTAATGAGTTTCCTGATGTTTTCTTGAAATATCTCCCTAAGGTCCCACCTGATAGAGAAATAGAATTCGGGATTGATCTCCTTCCCAGCACTCAGTCTATTTCCATTTTCTGTACTGTATGGCTCCTGCAGAACTTAAAGAGTTGAAGGAGCAACTCAAAGATCTCTTAGACAAAGGCTTTATCAGACCTAGTATTTCCCCGTGGGGTGCACTTGTTCTATTTATGTGTAAGAAAGATGGTACATTGCGTATGTCTATTGACCACCGTAAACTCAACAAGGCAACTATTAAGAGCAAGTACCCTCTTCCTAGAATAGATGATTTATTTGATCAGCTACAGGGTGCAAGTTATTTCTCAAAGATAGACCTTAGATCCAGCTATCATCAGCTTAAAATGAGAGAGTGTGATATTCCAAAGACAGCCTTCCGAACTCGTTATGGTCATTTGAGTTTCTTGTCATATCCTTTGGGTTAACCAATGCTCCAGCAGCCTTCATAGACCTCATGAACCGAGTATTCAAGCGGTATCTGGATTTGTTTGTTATCATGTTGGAAACCCTTTGAGCTCATCAATTATTTACCAAATTTAGCAAGTGTGAATTTTGGCTACGGTGAGTTGCTTTTCTAGGTCACATTGTTTCCGCCTGTCGATCCCCAAAAGACAGAAGCTGTAAATCATTGGCCTAGACCTATTTCTCATCTGATATTCAGAGTTTCTTGGGTCTAGCAGTTACTATCGTCACTTTGTTGAAGGATTTTCTTCTATTACGTCCCCCATGACCCATTTGACCCAAAAGAAAGTGAAGTTCCTGTGATTGGAATCTTGTGAGAAAAGTTTTCAGGAGTTGAAGACTCGACTCATCTCAGCCCATGTGTTGACTTTGCCTGATGGTGTTAATAGTTTTGTGGTATACTGCGATGCTTCCAGTGTTGGTTTGAGTTGTGTGTTGATGCAAAAAGGTAAGGTTATAGCTTACGCCTCTAAACAGTTGGAGCCTCATGAGAAGAATTACCTAACCCATGATCTTGAATTAGCAGCTGTAGTTTTTGCTTTGATAATCTGGAGACATTATCTATATGGTGTCCATTTTGATGTCTTTATGGACCATAAAAACTTACAGTATGTGTTCACCCAAAAGCAGTTAAACCTTAGGTAGAGACGATGGTTGGAGCTATTAAAAGATTATGCTATGAGTGTGTTGTATCACCCGGGCAAGGCCAATGTTGTGGCAGATTCTCTTAGCAAGTTGTCTATGGGTAGTGTAGCTCATGTAGAGAATGATAAGAAAAAATTGGCTCGTGATGTGCATTGTTTGGCTAGGTTGGGTGTTAGATTGCTTGATTCCGCTGAAGGGAGTATGTTAGATCAGAGTAGTTCTTAGTCCTCTTTCGTCTCGGAGGTAAAGGAGAAGCAAGACAGGGATCTTAGTTTGGTCAGACTGAAGGAGTCAGATAAAGACCAAAAAAGCAGAGGTTTCTCCCAAGGGGGAGATGGTGTGTTGAGATTGCAGTGTATATTGTCTGTTCCCGATGTTGATAATCTAAGGAAGAGAATTATGGCTGAAGCGCATGGCGCATAATATTCTATTCATCCTGGTGCTACCAAGATGTACCGCGATTTGTGGGAAATCTATTGGTGGAATGATATGAAGAAAGACATAGCAGGATTTGTGGTAAAATGTTCTACTTTTCAATAGGTTAAGGTAGAGCACCAAAGGCCCGGTGGTGTAATGCAAGAGTTTAGCATTCTTACTTGGAAGTGGTAAGAAATGAATATGGATTTCGTAATTGGTTTGTCTCCTTCTCGTCGTCATCATGATTCAATTTGGGTTGTGGTAGACCAGTGGACTAAATCAGCTCATTTCTTACCAGTGCATTCGTCTTATACAGCTGAGGATTATGCTAGATTGTATATTCGAGAATTCATTAGACTTCATGGAGTTCCTTTGGCTATTATCTCTGATAGGGATACTCAGTTTACTTTCCAATTTTGGAGGGCGTTTCATCCGTAAACAGATGGTCAGGCTAAGAAGACCAATTAGACTTTAGAAGATATATTGAGGGCATGTGCGCTTGATTTTAAAGGTAGTTGGGATGAGCACTTTTCATTGATCGAATTTGCATATTACAATAGTTTCCATGCTAGTATTCAGATGGCCCCGTTCGAAGCTTTGTATGAGAGAAGATATAGATCACCTATAGGTTGGTTTGAAGTAGGAGAAGCAGTTGTGATTGGGCTTGATGTTGTGTTCGAGGCTATGGAAAAAGTTAAGTTGATTCGAGAAAGATTGAAGACCGCTCAAAGTCGCCAGAAGTCGTATGCGGATGTGACAAGAAAAGATCTTGAGTTTAATGTTAATGATTTGATGTACTTGAAGGTTTTACCTATGAAAGGGATAAAGAGATTTGGGAAGAAGGGAAATCTTAGTCCCCGTTATGTTGGTCCTTACAAGATTCTAAGCCGTGTTGGGAAAGTAGCATATGAGGTGGATTTGTCTAGCGTTCATCCGGTATTCCATGTTTCTATGCTTAAGAAGTGTATTGGTGATTCTATCGTGGTTGATTCTTCCGAAATCTTAGATATTTAGGATAGCCTTTCATTCGAGGAGATTCCGGTTGAGATTTTAGATTTTCAGATCCGTAGGATAAGGAACAAAGAAGTTCCTTTGGTTAAAGTGCTTTGGCAAAATCAATCTGTTGAGGTTGCTACTTAGGAAGCCGAAGCTGATATGTGAGCCAAGTACCCTCACCTCTTTTCTATGAGTTCGGAGCGAGCAGAAGGTATCATTCTTTCTTAATTCCGCCCTCTTCTTATTAAAGATTCAGCTGTGTGTCTACTTCCATCGCGAATTCATGCATTTTGTATGGTATCCAAAGGTATAGAGTTAACTAAGCCCTTTGAGTGAGTCGTTCCAGCTATACGTCCTCATTTTCTCTTGTTCTTGGCCTATTTGACAACATTCAAGGACGAATGTTTTCAAGGGGGAGATATTGTAATACCCCGAGAATCTAACCAATAGTGAAACCATGACTCAAGCTCATAAGAAGTAAATTATAGTGTTTTGGTTGTTTTCTGATCAAGGGTCATGTGTATTAAGGCCTCAAAGATGTTCTAGCGATTAGGTGAATCAAAACATTCCTTACCAATTGAATTCTTGGGAAGGATATTGCCATATTCAACTTCAAATGAGCATATCTCTCATTATACTACTAATTATTGAGCTCATGACCTACCAAAAGATATATAATCGAATTATCTTTCCAACGATACCAATTTCACCCAAATCAGGTATCGGAGCCAAGAGTTATGCCCATTTTACTCCAGCGTGTCAGCCTGGAAATTTCGTGATGACATTTTGTGACGACTTGTCACAAGCCTGACGGCTTGTCACAAAATGTCGTCACCATAAGCAGAAAGTCACAAAATCCAACATTTTGTGACGACATTTTGTGATGACTTGTCACAAGTTTGATGACTTATCACGAATGTCGTCAGCTATTTTTTTAGCAATTAAGGGACATTTTTGCAAAGGTATTTTGGTCTTTTCCCATCTTTTGGAGGCCTATATAAATATGAGAATCCCCATCCAAACCCTAATTTCTTCATTCTCTCTTCCAATTTTCTTAAGAATATATATGAGGGTTTCAATCAAGAAAATTTAATCTTCCAAAAATCATCCATAAATCTTCAAGATTTCTTCAAGAATCAAGTTCCTCATAGTGTAGGCTTCAAGAATCATTTATTACAAGTGCGTGTAGAGTCTCAAGCACTAGAATTCATCCAATTTCAAAGATTAAGGTATGTGAAGTTTTGAACAAGAGCAATCCTTTCGTTCTTGTGCGCAAAGCTTTGATTTCTATTATGGATTTATATGTTTTTGCAAGCGGGTTTATACTTAAACTACTTCATCATGAGATTATGAAAATATAATTTGTTCAAGATTTATTATATATGATTATTTTACTATTCCCAAGTTATGACTTGATATTTAATATTGTGAATTTCATATTTCTACCATGAGTTGATATTTCAAGTGCTTTCAAGATATGTGTCAAGTTTTAAGCTTCCTTATGACAAATTGGATTATTGAGTATATTGATTCATGAGATTGAGTTGTTACAATGAGTCTTGATATTTCCTAAAAGTTATTGATGTTGTTCTGATTTAATGAATTGATACATTTTGATATTGCGAAAGATTGATTTGATTTGAGTCGAGTAGGAATCCACAAATTGATTAAAATTTGATAAATGAGAAAGAGATTTGATTTGGTCTTCATGATAGACCCTTGTGATGTTTGTGGGGGATTTCCTAACACGTTCTGAGCTTGTGTGTGGGAGTAGTATTTAGAACCGAGCGGGAAATGTGGTATTTTCCCGAAACTACGTGCCACCATAGGATTGATATTGATATTTATGGGCCAGAGGCCGAGTATGAGATTGTGATAACTAAATTTAGGTTGTACTCCCTGGCTAGAGTACGACGCTCCCGCCAATGTGGGGTTCTCTCCTTAGGAGGGCAAAATATTGGACTCCATGTAGCTTATATGGTTTATGTCGGTTATAAGAACCTCCCATGTCCATAGGAGTTGAATTTCTTGAATTACCGAGTCACTCCGAGTCTTGAGTTGAAGAGTTGAGTTGTTTATGATGATTTATGAGGTTTTTATCATATGATTTATTTACTATGAGATTATGAAAAGTATGTTTCAATCTAATTCAACCCAAGTGAGCCATCATTGTACGTATGCATATTTTAATGAAATTGATGATGATATTTACATTGTTGCATACACCCCCACATACTCAGTACATTCTAAAGTGTTGACCCACATATTTACCTATGGGCTACATTTTCTCATAATGTAGGTTCAGGTACTCAGCCGCAGACACGTTAGCGATATTCGAGTGCCTCAATTACGTTCCCTCAGTGTGAGTCCTCATGGTTCGAGGACCGTGTCTATATTTTTGTGATATCATTTTGTTGTTATGGTTTTCAGTACTATTGAGTCAGTTGGGGTTTTATCTCAATGGCTCCTTGATTCTGATGTACAACGGCTTTGTCAGACTAGAGGGTTGGTGTGTACAGACATTCAATATATTTTGGTTGTACAGTCTAGTATTCTCCAGTATTTCTCTTGAACCCGATGTGGTATATCTCTTTGTTGTGCATGACTATTGTTGAATTAAATTCCTTGAGGTAGTGTCTGACTCCAAAGGTTAGGTTGGGGCTACGTGTAGCCCTAAGCATTGTGTAGCGTCTCTGAATGAAAATTTGGGGCGTTATAAATGTACCAACTGGATATTGGTTTTCTTTTGGTTATAGGCTTTTGTGGAACTACTATGGGTTGGAATGGGCGGAATTGGTAATGGTGTCAGCCTTAGTATTGGCATTGGCATTGGGGCTAATATCATTAAAATTTCTCATTGTTCCATCCTTTTATATATTATGTTATGGAACTTGGTTTGGTTATTGATATGGTTTTGGGTTATGATTTGGTTTGGCAATTGCTTATTGGCATGGGTTTGGACGGTTGGACTCGTTTGGGTGGCCACGGTCATAGATCCATCCAAGAGTCTAGGATTACTCAATAATGTCATCTTATTATACGTTCAGAATTCATCCAACTCAGGATATGCGTAGGTTGGTTAAGTTGGCTTAAGGAGGTAGTCTCTAATCCGAGTTGGACTTGGGATACCTATTATGACAAAGCCTTGGGTCAAGTTGATGTCAGACCCAGGTTCATGGTCAATTAGGAGTCCACAAAGTCGTGTCGAGTAGAGTCTCTTTTAAGGGTGTGTAGCGTGCCACACTCTTAAGGGAGAGACTACAAGTCATTTAGGAATGTTTCATTTTTTTGTTATTCTATTTTCAAGCTATAAGGCCTAAGGTTCTTTCTAATCCTGATTTGTTCGCTTTTCAGATCATGCCTCGACGATCTGAGATGCAAGGTAACTCTTATTTCCTAACTGGGGACAATGTTTATGGGACACGTACTACTCAGGGGATCTATACTCGGTCTAAGGGTCTAGTCCCTGATATTTCTGGAGTTCCACCAGTTGTTACTAGTCCTCCTCAGGGTGAGGTGACTAATGTGAAATTTTGCCAATCAATTCATGTTATTGCTTAGTTGGTTGTTGCTCGGGATAAGCGGGATACATCTGGTGTCCATCTACTGAGGCCACAAGGGTTGGACAATTTATGAAGATGAATCCTCATACTCTTACTGGTATGAAGGTGGAAGAGGATCCTCTAGGTTTCTATAACACCCCGAATCTGCTACCCGAAATACTACACGGTGCTCATGACCCCAAAGGACCACAGGCTAACCCATACTGATTTTTGTACCTGAACACTGCATAATATTCTGTATAAATGTGGAATAAAATATTGAAAGGCCATAAAGTTCAAATATCTGATAAAATACAATATCTGAAAATACGGTATATCAATACCAAAAAAACTGAAATAACTGCCTAAACATACTATAGTCTAAAAGCCTCTAACACTGTACTTCTAAATAAGGAGTTGATGGTACATGTCCCCAACTAAATCCAACTACTTAGATAAACTAAGTACTGTAGAAGTGAAGTAATCAAATCATAACATCCTTAAATGATGAGGACACACTGTTGACTCTGACTGATGAAACTGGAATGCTACTGATGCTCTGGAGCTCGTACTTCTGAACCTATAGTATAAAACACCATAGCACAAATGCGTCAGTACGATTGAATGTACTAGTATGCTAGTGAGGTAGGCTGATTGCAAAGGGTCCATATGCATGAACAATACTAACTGACTGTATAACATGAACGTGAGAATACATGCATGAATAAGTAACTGTAACTGAATTTGTGATAATACTAACTACTGAGTCTGAATACTAATATCATGAGTTACTGATAACTGATGTAACTGATACTGGGTGACTTTATCTGACAGTCTAGATTCTGATGGAACTAACTGAGTTCTGTACCGTACTGGGTGACTGTATCTAACAGTCTAGATTCTGTTGAACCATCTAAGTTTTATTATTAAGACTGAGATGTAATTGTGGGAAGTAGTCATCTAACCGACATGCCCCAAATATGCTACTATAGTTGAGTTGGGGTCCAATCTATAACCCCAATTAGAAGGATGTCAATACCATGCCACTAGTAAGGACAAGCTGTGGGTGACCCTCCTCTGACAGTGTCCCCAAAAGAGAATGGTGGAACCCTCATCTAATAGAGTTAATCCACCTCATCAAACCTTATCTATCAGTGTTGATGTCTCAACCTATGCTGGCTACATAGTATTGTAACGTAGAGATTGCTTCTAAGGATCATACTATCAACTTTTAGTGTGTGACCTCATCCTTGGGTTCGCTCGATGCTAATTCCTACTCCCATCTGAATAGACACTGAAACAGGAGTAAATGAACTGAATTGGAATAGGTTCAGTGAGTTTCGCTGACTGACGAAATACTACTGAGATTACTGAGTTACTGAGATTTTTGAGATTACTGGGATTTCTGAGTTTTCCTGAGTTATGAGTCTGACTGAATTCTACTGAGCATGGCTTGACTGAGAGTATCTTGAAAACTGACACTGTCTTTAGGCACACAGCTAAATTATTGGGTACAAGTACCCCCAGGACTCGATAGCATGAAACTGACAAGACATGACACTTCCTGAACACATGACCATAATCAAGAATTCATAATACAATCACTTGGAAGTTTCAAGAAGCACTTGGTTCTCATACTTTTGTACATGAATAGGAATTCATTCAAATATATCATGATTACACAATTCTAGTCTCATGGTCATTCCATCAAACAATTCCAACGCATCACAATAGCAAGAGAGTCGTTTTGAAACATAAGAATAAAGAATATATTCATCATTTAGTCCTTATTGAGTCAATAAGCATAAATCTTACTCTCTTAGGCATTTTATCAAACATCTAGTATGCATATCTTAGGGCTTAAGCATAAACATCAAATTAATACATCAAGTTCCTTCATTCAACTAAATTTCATTGATTTCAATCCATACATTAACAAAATTTCCTGAAAACATATTAAAGCTTCCAACTTGGAAGTCGCATAACAACATAAACATGATTAAACAAAATTTCATGAAAACATATTAAAGCTTCCAACTTGGAAGTCGCACAACAACATAAACATGATTATAATCAATCCACAACATGGGTTTCACAATTCATGATTTTAAAATAGGATTCTTGAGCTTCATGGGTGAAAGGAACCCATGAATCAACACTAAACATACCTCAAAAAATCTTGGATCATGAAAGATAACTAACGTTTCTTGAACGTTCTTAGATTGGGAAACACAGATCTTGATGTTTTCTTGATGGTTCTTGAACTTGAAGAACTTGAATTTCTTAGTTTCTTAAAGAGGGGTTTAGATCTTCTTCTTAGGGATTGATTTTTGAGAGGAACCCTAATTTGGTGTTGTAGGTGAATAATAAAGTTATAAGCTCTGGTCTGGTATAATTAGGTGTTAAAAAGGGTGGAAAAAGACTCAAACACCCTTTTAAAAATGGCTTTAAATTACTGAACAGGATCTACAATGGCTTGGGCAACGGTCCATCATTGGCTCGACGATTCATCCTTCTGTCCGTCGTAGTTTAGCTAGAAAATAGGTTACTGCCATATTAGCGACGGTCTGGCGATGGTCCGTCACTGGCTCGATGGTTTGTTGCAATTTCCATCACAGTTTGACTAGAAGGTAGTCGTACTGCCTCAGTGGCAGTTGCAACGGTACGTCACTACCTCGACGGTTCATCGCACCTTCCATCACTCCTGGACAGTTCAGACAGCTCATTGTAAAACGTCCATATCTTTTTACCCTGTTACCATATGTTTGCGAAATTGGTATCGTTGGAAAGCTAGTTAAATTTCCCACATGATAAGAAGTAGAAATTAGGGAAATTTTATCTGATTTAAACATCATTCACTTAGGAATTCATCCCTAAATCTTCTGGAGACTAAATTAGACTTCAAAAAAAAAAGTTTAGGGTATTACAATATCTCCCCCTTGGGAACATCCATCCTCGAATGAAGCTAGGATTTTGATAGACTGAACTTACTTAAGGGACGTGAAAATCTAAAACATAATTATATGACTTGAACTTTTGATATACTAAAATTTCATACTGAATATGCATATCTGATGCATGAATACTGACTCATGAATAGAATCATTGATAAGCTAAATTTATCAAGCTGAACATGCATATCTGATGCATGAGTACATGACTGAGCTGATACATGAATGCATGACTGAATATGCAATGGTACTTTAAAATACCGAGATTGTAACTGAAATCTGAACATAAAAATGAATAGGCTTAAGGAAAGATATTACCCAGGGTTGAGTCTGAATTAGCAAAGAAAAGGTAAGGATACTTGGTCCGCATATCAGCTTCTACTTCCCAAGTATGATACTTGGTCCGCATATCTGCTTCTACTTCCCAAGTATCTCCCTCAACGGACTGATTCCGCCAAAGAACTTTGACTAGAGGGACTTCTTTGTTCCTCAGTCTGCGAATCTGGTAGTCAAGGATTTTGACTGGAATTTCCTCGTAAGAGAGACTGTTCTGAATATCTACGCCCTTGACAGGGACTATGACTGCTGGGTTACCTATGCACTTCTTAAGCAAGGAGATATGAAAGACTGTAAGCACTGAAGCTAGATTTGAGGGCACTCGAGCTCATAAGCTACCTTACCAAAACGACTGAGAATTTTAAAGGGACTGACATATCAGGGACTAAGCTTTCCCTTCTTGTCGAATCTCTTTACTCCCTTCATGGGAGAGATCCTTAGATAGATAAAGTCATTAATCTCAAACTCGAGACCTTTTACTGAATATGCATGAATGGGAACATGAGAACATGACTGAGTCTGTAACTTATGACATAGACTGAGTATCATAAACTGAACTGAGCCATTGCATACATGGTTCTCAACTGATATTGGAGCTTGAGGGTCCACCTATAAGTACCCACTACTCCAAGCTAGGTTCCTTACATGAAGAGGGAATGATATGTTTAGGTAATTAAAGTTCAGGAGATTATAGTGTATCTCCCCCTTGGGACACTACATCCCTCGAAGAATGCTGACTTGGCTGAGATACTGAGAAGAGACTGGAATGATGCACAGGGCACGCATGAACGAAATCGCGACTGAATATCCGAGATCTGAGACTGAGTCATGAAACATGAACTGAGATGAACACACAAATGCTTGATTGGTCCATCTTAGAATGGTTACATCCATAAGACTTCAAATAGTGCGACTAGGTGGAAAGAATAGGAAACTATATGAACTTGTTCGTCTGACTATCGGACTGAAGTACTGGTTGTTTAAACTAATTTCGACTGACTGACTCATCTAATCGGCCGACTGACTGATGGCTGAGTACTGGGCATGTAAGACTGAACAGTACTTAGTCTGAATAACTGGACTGGGAATTTGGAGTTTTTATGAACATGAGAAAGGGACTAACTAAGTAACATGAGATAGCTGAGCATAAATTCATAAAATACTTGTATTTTTTGAGAATGCAAGACCTAGATATAACATGATTTGGAAACATTATGTAAATTAAGGTACTAAAACATTGATAACATGCATAACTAATAACTACAAGCTATGGTCAAACAAATCTGAAATTGGACTGTGGTACTGATTTGATTTCTGAACTGAGGCTGAGGCTGACACTATATCTAAGACTGTAGTAGAGACTGCAACTAAATCTATAATTGAGAGTCATACTGGGACTGAATGCTGGCTTCTGATAATTAAGGTTTAGACTGGTACTGAAGTACTAAATTCTGATGGCTAAGTAATTGATAACTGAAAGCCATGGTCCTGTAGGACTATTTGAGTCCTTTACTGAATACCGATTACTAAACTGACGTTGTAACTGAGGCCTGAAGGACAAAACATCGACACCATAGATTGATCGAGAGATCTAAATTGAGGATATACATGATATAACCTGAGTTTGGCTGATCACTAGGAGTAGAACATGAGTCATGTAGGTTGAGCATACTGTAAAGCACGACATGAGTACACAAGCAATGAGATGCATGACCTGAGTCTAAAGGTTTTGTATTCATGGGACATGATCCGTACTATTGAGTAAACTAGAACTCCTTATACTAGGAACTAAAAACGCACATGATTCTATGGAAGGTGCATAAATATAAGTTGTGTTCATGGAACATGATTCATACCGTGGAGTAAACTGGGACTCCTTATACTGGGAACTAAAATTGTACATGATTTTCACTAATGTGTACAAATATATGTGATGATCATGGAGCAAACAGGTAGGAAAAGAATAGATAACATAATACTTGATGGGTTTTGAGGATCTGTAATACTATTCTGAGATGATCTGCATGATTATATTTACTGCTGAAATAGACGAGGATGTCATCTATGAAGACTATGACGAACATGTCCAAGTACTACTTGAACACATGGTTCATCAAGTCCATGAAGGCTGCTAAGGCATTGGTAAGACCAAAGGACATGACTAAGAATTCAAAGTGGTCGTACCGAGTTTGAAAACCTGTGCTCGGAATGTCACATTCTCTAACTCTGGGTTGATGATAGCCTGATCTGAGGTCTATCTTAAAGAAATATCTAGCACCCTAAAGTTGGCCAAACAATTCATTGATTCTGGGAAGTGGATACTTGTTCATAACCGTGACTTTATTGAGCTGGCGATAGTCTATACACATTCTGAGAGAGCCATATCTCTTTCACACGAATAGAACTGGTGCACCCCATAGGGAAACAATGAGCCTGATGAATCCCTTATCTAAGAGATATTTCAACTATTTTTTTAGTTCTCTGAGTTCTGCTGGTGCCATTCTATATGGCGGAATAGATAAAGGCTGAGTATCTGAAAGAAGATCAATGTCAAAGTCTATTTCCCTTTTGGGAGGAACTCCAAGAAAATCTTTGGGAAATACATCTGAATATTAATTCACTACTGAGATTGATTTAAGATTTGGAGTTTTGAAACTAGAATCCTTAACTCGAATAAGATGATAGACACATCCCTTAACTATCATTTTCCTAGCACGTAGTAGGAAACAAGCTGACCTCTAATAGCTTAAATACTACCCTCCACTCTAGGACGGGTTCATTCAGAAATTGAAACTGGACTGTAGTTGACTGTGGAATAGCAGGAATGAAGCCAATCCATGCCGAGAATAACATCAAAATCCATCATCTCTAATTCAACTAAGTCTGTTGAAGTGACTCTCTCAGTTACTATGATCGGACAGTTCCTGTATACCCGTCGACCTATGATGGTTTTACCCACTTGGGTAGAAACTGAAAAGGGATCTACTAGAATTTTGGGACTGACTCTGAAATCAACTGCTATATAAGGAGTAACAAAATACAAGGAAGCTCCTGGATCTAGCAAAGCATAAACATGCAAATGAGATCTAAAACAAACCAGTAACTACATCAGCAGAATTTTCTTGATGTTTTTGGTACTGGAGAGCATAGATTCTATTTGGGAATTGCCCACTGGTAGCATTAGAGGTGGCACCCAGCTAATTTGGGCGATCGAACTGAGCTGAGAAATGGTTACGCTAACCTTGAAATCCTAACTGGGGATAATCTTTGACTCTGTGGCCTGGCTTTCCATATCTGAAATAGACGTCGTTGCCAGTTCTGCAAATACCCTGATGGTTCTTACCACAAGTCTGACAAAGGGGATTGGTTTGGGCACTTCTAACACTGTCCTGAGGTTTAGGACCTGGCACCCTATCCCTATTGTCGTCTCTGAATTTAAGCACTGGAATACTGGCTGAAGAAGGGGGTGGGACAATAACCTACTGATTACTCTGATCTACTACTGAGTAAGATAAAACGAGGGAGTCAATTCTGAATTCACCATGAAAGGTATGCTCTTCCAGGGAATCTGCCTGAACGGGCGAAGGTACTGACTAATTTTCGATTCTCCTTTTGTTAGCCTTTTTGGGAGACATTTTGAAATGGAAAACGGATTAGACTGGGAGTCTACATTTGAGTTTATGCTCACTAGCACGATATGAATACTGAAAAAAGGGAAACTGTTCCTAAAACATCTCATAGCCTCCTATCCATAAGTATGGTGCACAACACACCCATGCATAAGACTGCTAAATGCGGCTTTTCAGACTTCCTAGGACACTATTGAACCTTAGGTTGTAATACCAAGTTTGTAATGCCCCGAATCTAGTACTCGAAATACAATACGGTGCTCATGACCCCAAAGGATCACAGGCTAAACCATGACCGGTATCTGTACCTGAATACTGCATAATATACTGTATAAATGTGGAATAAAAGGCTGAAATGCCATAAGCTTCAAAGATCAAATAAAACACATCTGAAAATACGGTATATCAATACCAAAATAACTGAAATAACTGTCTGAACATACTATATCTGAAAGCCTCTAACATTGTACTGTCTGAATAAAGAGTTAATGGTACATGTCCCCAACTAACTCCAACTACTAAAAGAAACTAAGTACTGCAGAAGTGAAGTAATCAAATCATAACATCCTCAAATGATGAGGACTCACTACTAACTCTGACTGCTGAAACTGGAATGCTACTGATGCTTTGGAGCTCGTACTTCTAAACCTATAGTATAAAAAACCATAGCGCAAATGCATCAGTACGATTGAATGTACTAGTATGCTAGTGGGTTAGGCTGAATGCAAAGGGTCCATATACATTAACAATACTAACTAACTGTATAACATGAACGTGAGAATACATGCATGAATAAGTAACTGTAACTGAATTCATGATAATAGTGACTACTGAGTCTAAATACTGATATCATGAGTTACTGATAACTGATGTAATTGATACTGAGTGACTGTATCTGACAGTCTAGATTCTGATGGAACTATTTGAGTTTTATACCGTACTAGGTGACTGTATCTGACAGTCTAGATTCTATAGAACTATCTGAGTTTTATTACTGAGACTGAGACTGAGACTGTAACTATGGGAAGTAGTCATCTAACCGACATGCCCCCAAATATGCTACTATAGTTAAGTTGGGGTCAATCTATAACCCCAATTGGAAGGATGTCAATACCGCGCCACTGGTAAGGACAAGCTGTGGGTGACCCTCATCTGACAATGTCCCCAAAAGAGAACGGTGGAACCCTCATCTAATAGTGTTAATCCACCCCATCAACCCTCATCTATCAGTGTTGATGTCTCAACCTATGCAGGCTACATAGTATTGGAACACAGAGATTGCTTCTAAGGATCACACCATTAACTTTCAGTATGTGCCCTCATCCTTGGGTTCGCTCGATGCTAATTCCTACTCCCATCTGAATAGACACTGAAACAGGAGTAAATGAACTGAATTGGACTGGGTTCAGTGAGTTTCGCTGACTGACAAAATACTACTGAGATTACTGAGTTACTGAGATTTTTGAGATTACTGGGATTTCTAAGTTTTCCTGAGTCATGAGTCTGACTGAATTCTACTGAGCATGGCTTGACTAAGAGTATCTTGAAAACTGACACTGTCTTTAGGTACACAGCTAAATTGTCTGGTACAAGTACCCCCAGGAATCGATAGCATGAAACTAACAAGACATGACACTTCTTGAACACATGACCATAATCAATAATTCATAATACAATCACTTGGGAGTTTCATAAAGCACTTGGTTCTCATACTCTTGTACATGAATAGGAATGCATTCAAATATATCATGGTTACACAATTCTAGTCTTATGGGCATTCCATCAAATAATTTCAATGCATCACAATAGCATGAGAGTCATTTTAAAACATAAGGATTAAGCATGTATTCATCATTAGGCCCTATTGAGTCAATAAGCATAAATCTTACATTCAACTCAATTTTATCGATTTCAATCCATACATTAACAAAATTTCATGAAAACATATTAAAGCTTCCAACTTGGAAGTCACACAACAACATAAACATGATTAAACTAAATTTCATGAAAACATATTAAAAGCTTCCAACTTGAAAGTCTCACATTAACATGCAACATGGGTTTTACAATTCATGATTTTAAAATAGAATTCTTAAGCATCATGGGTGAAAGGAACCCATGAATCAACACTAAACATACCTCAAAAGCTTTTATCTTGAAATATAACTAACGTTTCTTGAACGTTCTTGGATTTGGAAACACAGATCTTGATGTTTTCTTGATGGTTCTTGAACTTGAAGAACTTGAATTTCTTAGTTTCTTGAAGAAGGGTTTAGATTTTGTTCTTGGGGATTGATCTTTGAGAGGAACCCTAATTTGGTATTGTAGGGGGATAATGAAGTTATGAGCTCTGGTCTGGTATAATTAGGTGTTAAAAAGGGTGGAAAAAGACCCAAACACCCTTTTTAAAATGGCTTTAAATTGCTGAATGGGATCTACAATGGTCCGTCGCTGGTTCAACAGTTCGTCACTCTTTTCATCACAGTCTAGCCAGAAAATAGGTTACTACCATATTAGCTTCGGTCTAAGCGACGGTCCATCGCTAGCTCGACGATTCATCACTCTTTCCATCATAGTTTGACTAGAAGGTAGTCTTATTGCCTCAGTTGTGATGGGTTGGGCGATGGTCCGTTGCTAGCTCGATGGTTCGTCGCGTCTTCTATCACTCCTGGGCAGTTCAGACAGCTCACTGTAAAACGTCTATATATTTTTACCCCAATACTGGATTTTTATGAAATTGGTATCGTTGGAAAGCTAGTTGAATTTCCCACATGATAAAATGTCAAAATTAGGAAAATTCTATCTGATTTAAACATCCCTAACTTAGGAAGTCATCCCTAAATCTTTTGGAGACTAAATTAGACTTCAAAAAAAAGTTTAGGTTATTACAGTTTCCTGGGTGAAATAGAGAAAATCTTTAGGGTAATGCAGGCCATAAATATGGAAGCGGTGAATTTTGTTCCTTACCAACTTATGGATGTGGCACACCAATGGTACAAAGAGCGGGATAGGGTGAGAGGTGATGTTGAGGAGTCGACTTTGTGGAAGACTTTATCCAATTCTTTTCTGGACCACTTCTTTCCCCACGAGTTGAGACAAGCAAAGGAAGAGAAATTTGTTAATCTGAAGCAGGGGAAGATGTCGGTCAAGAAATATGCCTTGAAGTTTCATCAGTTTTCAAGGTATGCTCCGGATATGGTGTTTAATATGAGGACTACGATTAGAAAGTTTGATTTAGGGTTGTCTTAAGAGTTGATCCTTGAAAGTAAGACAACATTACTGATCAAGGTTATAGATATTTCTAGGTTGATTGTTCATATATAGCAGGTAGAGAAATAAAAGAAAATGCAAGATAAACTTAGAAAAGGCAGGGTAAAAAGTTCAGGTCATCTGAACAAGGTGGTGCTTAATGGTAAGGCAGTTGGGATGGTAGTAAGTGGTTAAAGAAAAAGTGGGGGAGTTCTGGTTCCTTTTTTACCGCTAGTGCTTTTTAGCCAAAATAGTTAGGTGATAGGCATCAGTAGGGTGGCGATAATTTCTGGGCTTAGGGTACCCAATCTCAGATAAGTGAGGCCTAGTCGGCCTCATCATTCCCTCCTAATCAGTTTTATGGTAGGTTGCATAAGGATTTTCTATGACGAGGGAAGGGACAGGTGTTTTTAATATGGACAGCTAGGCCATATGATTAGAAACCGTCCAATTGGGAAGGGTACTTTGGGAGCAAGTAAGGCTCCGGATGCTTCATCTTCTACTCTTGCACCAAAGGGTTTTGCTTCTGCATCTGTTTCTCTTTCTGGTACTGGTATAGGTCGGAATAGGTTATATGCTCTTGCTACTTAATGGGAATCTAAGTCATCACCTGATATCGCTAATGGTACGTAATAACTCTTTTCTCACAACGTGTATTGCTTGCTTGATTCGGGGTCCACTCTCTCTTATCTGACCCCATTTGTGGTTGTGTATTTTGGTTTTGATCTCGAGGTTATTTTGGATCCTTTTTGTATTTCTACCCCGGCAGGTGACTCTGTGATTGCTAAAAGATTCTATAGGGGGTGTATGGTATCTGTTGGTAGTAGGAAGACTTTTGTGGATTTGTTTAAACTTGATATGGTAGATTTTGATGTTATTCTAGGATGGATCGGTTACACTTTTGTTATGCGTCCTTATATTGTCGAATTTGTAAGGTTATCTTTAAGTTCCCTGGTGAATCAGTTATTGAGTGGGGGTGGTTTCCTAGCTCCTAGGGGAAGGTTTATTTCTTATCTTACATCTCAGAGGTTAATCTTTAAAGGTTGTCTCTATCATCTTATCCGAGTTAAAGATTCTAACTCAGAAAGGCCTTCTTTTTATTCGGTTCCGGTGGTGAATGAGTTTCCTAAGGTTTTTTTATATTATCTTCCTGGTGTTCCTCTGGATCGGGAGAATGAGTTTGGTATTGATTTTGTTTTGGGCGCTCGTCCAATATCTATTCCTCCTTATAAAATGGCTTCGGCTAAGTTGGGGAAACTCAAGGAGCAACTTAAGGATCTTTTAAATAAGGGTTCCATCCATCCTTGCTATCCCCTTAGGGTGCACCAATTTTATTCATGTGCAAGAAGGATGGTTCCCTTTGGATGTGCATTGACTATCAGCAATTGAATAAGGTAA
This sequence comes from Capsicum annuum, assembly GCF_002878395.1. Taxonomy (NCBI): domain Eukaryota; kingdom Viridiplantae; phylum Streptophyta; class Magnoliopsida; order Solanales; family Solanaceae; genus Capsicum; species Capsicum annuum. Next base: position 190,819,551 of record NC_061113.1, read on the forward strand.
TGGTTAAGAACAAGTATCCCCTTCCAAGAATAGATATTTGTTTGATTAGTTGCAAGGTGTCAAATTCGATTCTAAGATAGATCTTAGGTCTGGGTATCATTAGCTTAAGATTAGGGAGGACGATATCCCTTTGTACTCAGTATGGGAACTTTGTATTCCTAGTTATATCATTTGGTTTGACTAATGCCCCGATGGTATTTATGGATTTAATAAATAGGGATTTCAGGCGCAGTTTCTAGATCTTTTTGTCATTATGTTCATTTATGACATCTTGGTGTATTCTAAGAGTGAGGTGGATCATGCAAATCACCTCTGTATGGTGTTACAGACCTTAAAAGAGCAATAGTTGTATGCCAAGTTCTCCAAGTGTGAGTTCTAGTTAAATGTTGTAACTTTTCTTGGTCATTTTATTTTTGGTGAGAGGATCATGATGGACCCACAAAAGGTGGTTGTATTTAAAAGGTGGCCTAGACCCACGATTCCAACTAACATTCGGAACTTCTTGGGTTTGGTTGGGTATTATAGGCGGTTTGTAGAAGGTTTCTCGATGATAGTTGCCCCATTGACTAAGTTGACTTAGAAGAAGGCAAAGTTTTCTTGGTAGGATAATTATGAGGGGAGTTTTAAGAAGCTGAAGGATAAGCTAACTTCGGCTCTGATTTTGACATTGCCTGAAGGTAATGAGAGTTTTGTGGTTTATTATGATGCATCCCGAATGGGATTTTGTTGTGTTTTGACTCAGCATAGAAAGGTGATTACCTATGCCTCCGGGCAATTGAAGGTGCATGAGAGGAATTATCCTACTCATGATTTGGAGCTTTTGGCAGTGATTTTTGCTTTGAAACTCTGGCAGCATTATTTGAACGAAATACACATGGACATATTTTCTGATCATAAAAGTCTACAGTATGTGTTCACTCAGAAGGAGCTAAATCTCAGGTAGAAGAGATGGTTGAAGCTTGTCAAGGACTACTATATGAGTCTTCACTACCACCCAGGTAAAGCTAGCATAGTTGTTAATGCTCTTAGCAGGTTATCCATGGGGAGTTTTGCTCATATGGAAAAAGAAGAAGTAGGAGTATGTAAAGGATATTCACCATTTCGCTAATCATTGGGTTTGTCTTCTAAACTCCAAGGATGGTGGTGTGATGGTTCAGGAAGTGGTTAGGACGTCTATTGGTGCAGAGATCAAGGAGAAGCAAATGTTATATCCTATCTTGATGAAAATCAGGAGTAACATTGGTGGGAAAAGGGTGATGGTGTTTGAGATCAGCGATGAGGATATCTTGAGTTACTAAGGGCGGTTATATATCCTTGACATTGATGGTTTGTGACAAAGGGTTTTGGCTGAGGCGCATGAATTGTGTTATGTTGTTCATTCTGGTTTGACAAAAATGTATCATGATCTCAAAGAGATGTATTGGTGGAATGGTATGAAAAGGGATGTGGATGATTTTGTGGCCAAATACTTGGTATGCCAACAAGTCAAAGTTGAGCACATGAGGCATAATGGGTTGTATCAAGAAATTGAATTGCTTAAATCGAAATGGGAAGGAATCAATATGGATTTCACTACCAGCCTTTCTCGGTCCTGGAATTAATTTGATTTAATTTGGGTCATAGTGGATAGGATGACAAAGTTCGCTCACTTCTTGCTGGTGCGGACTAACTTTTCGACTGAGGACTATGCAAAGTTGTTTCTTCATAAGATTGTCAAAGATGCATGGGGTACCTGTTTCGGTTATCTCTGATTGTGGTACGTAGTTTTCATCTCACTTCTGGCAATCTTTTCAGAGGGTCTTGGGTACTAAGGTTAGTCTGAGTACTTCTTTTCATCCACAGACGAATGCTCAAGCATAGAGGACAATTCAGACATTGGAGGACATACTTCGTGCATGTGCGATTGATTATAGTGGCAATTGGGTTGGGCATCTACCTTTGGTAGAGTTTGCTTACAATAAAAGCTATCATTCTAGCATTGGGATGGCCCCTTTTAAGACATTGTAATGGTAGGAGGTATAGATCTCTTATTGGGTGATTTGATCTTGGTGAGGCGGATATGTTTGGGCTGGATTTAGATTATCAGGCTAGGAAAAAGGTAAAGGTAATCCAGGTAGGGTTAAGGCTTCCCAAAGTCATCAAAAGTCCTATGTGGATGTAAGACGTAGAGACTTGGATTTTAAGGTTGGGGATAAGACTTTTCTAAAAGTATCTCCCACGAAGAGAGTGATGCGGTTTGGTAAAAAGGGGAAGCTCAATGCTCGATATGTTGGTCCTTATGCAGTTTGCGGAAGGTCGGTAATGTGCCTTGTGAATTGGAGTTGCCTTCTAGTTTGAGCTTTATTCATCTGGTATTTTATGTCTCCATGTTGAGAAAGTGTCTTGGTGATCCTTCTTTGGTGGTTTCTTTGGAAGGATTGGATATCTCAGATTCTTTGTCTTATGAATAGATCTCGGTTGAGATATTAGATCGGTAGGTTCGTCAGTTACAGAACAAAGATATGGCCTTGGTTAAGGTTCTATGGCAAAACCATAAGGTGGAAGAGGCTATATAGGAAGCGAAAGCGGACATGAACTCCAAATATCTGCATTTGTTTTCTTCTTTGGATATTCATGCGGAAGGTATGTGTTCTTAATCACATCTTTATTTTATAACTTAGTTAAGGGTTAGAATAGATTCTTGCATCTTTATTTTCTAACTTGGTTAAAGGTTGGATTGATATTTGATAATGCAAATGAATTATGCTTGTGTTTCACCTACCCTATTCATCATTCGGAAATGAATGATCCTATTAGGGGAGACTGAAACACCCTGGGTTTTGGGACCCTTAGAAAAAATTTTGGATTTATGGTTTCTTGACAGGATACGATTGGGGGGTACAGGTCATATGTTGGGGTACGGTTGGTAAGGTTGGATCGTATACTAACCAGTCATGGTTGGTGGGTTGGATTAATTTCTGGAATGGGTACGACTTGGGTTGGTACAAGTTGTATGGTTGGATACGGATCGTATAGTTTGTGTTTTCCTTCACTTAATTTGAGACTTAGTAAAGTAAATTGGATCTGAGTATGAGTGGCTCACCATGGGTCGTGAGATAGGGTACAAGTCATATTTTCCCACTCATATGTTGGACGGTGTCAACTCCTCTTGGTTCTGTTATGGGTACGGCTTAAAGGTACTAGTCGTATCCTTAGATAAGGTTTGGCTTGTACATTCGTATGTTGACCATTGTGCGGGGTCTAAGGGAGATCTAGGATACGAGTGGCAGGTACCACTCGTATTGAAGGGTATAACTAGTGTCGTGGATTCGTACCCACCTGCGGAGATTTTATGCAGTTAAGCTAAGGTAATCTAGACATTTCCCCTCTTACTCATTATGACCCAACAATTTATATGACACTTGGGAGGTTATTTGGCCTATTATTCTAATCTAAAACACTTAGAAACACTGTAATTCTCTTTAAGGCTCTTAGTTAAGGGAAGGTTAGGGTTGCATCTAGAAGAGCAATTTGGCACTTGATTAGGTGATTTCTACCAATATTCTTCATCATCTAAGTCAAGATACTTCTCCCTCATTGTTAGTTCCAACTAAAGGCATTTTTTGTACAATGTTTTCATGGCATGACAATTGTATGATTTTGGGGTTTTCGAATATATGTTGGAATTTTGGTATTAAATGCCTGGTTATGGTTTTTCCATATTTTAATTATGTTTTTATATGCTTTAATGGTGGTTTGGAAAATTGGTTGCATGGGAATAGTTAATTGGTAATTGGATTTGGTCTTGGAAATACTATGTCCCCAACATGTTTGATAAAATGCCTATGATAATGCTTTTACTATATTGTTGGACTTTTAATGGAACTATTAAATGGTATGGTTTGGTAATGGAACCCTAAATGGTATAAATGGTTTAAATGGCTTGAAATGGTTAAATGGTAAGGTTTGGTGCTAATGGTTATGGTTAAATAAACTTACTTGTGGGGTACATCGGATTCCCCCAAGCAAACATAATAATGGAACACTTATGGGGTCCACGGGATTCCCCCAAGTTAACTTGATAATGTAATCTATACCCCATGGGATTCTCCTAAGTTAACTTGATAATTTACTACGGGTACATGGGAATCCCTTTACATAAAAAGGTTGGCTAAGGACATTTCTTGCAAGCTATAGTCGGTATAACGATACCACTTCTTATTGCATTAGTTAATAATAATGAAATAATGGTTTGGTTAGTTGGAAATAGTTTTAATTGGAAAATAACGGCGAGGTGTGATAGCTAACCGTGAAGGTGCGAGTCTAATGGTCGGACACTGGAAACTCAAGTTTGCCGACATGAGGGGTTGGTCATAGCGACCATATATGATACTATGAGGTACATGGGAATCCTCTTAAGTACATTGTACATATGTACCATGGAGAGTGAAAGGTACTAGGGAATCCTCTACTCTTATGGTATCTCCTGTTCATGCGGCTACACGCATTGGGGCCCATTCAGGGAGTTACACTGGACCCATATAGTCCGTGGGTGGTTCTATGATGGTTAAGCTACACATACCCAAGTTAATGGTTTTAAAGGCATGCTAAACCCGATTCCCTTTCCTGGCATGTCTATATATATATACATATATGTATGGTTTGTATGTATATGGTTGGTTTACTTAGTTTCATTGGATGGCATTAATTTATACTTATCCTGAATACTTATTAGCGTTCACCCGCTAACCAGTCCTCCAGTGGCCCTATCCTCATGCAATGCAGGGACCGGCCATCTACTCCTCCAGCTTAGTGCTCAAATTCGGGATTAGCAACTGGATTAAAGTGGTGAGCTTCCATATTCCAAAAGGCTCCATTTCATGCTCATGGATGTTTTTACACACTTTGATTTATTTATGGATATTGGTTTTGGCTATGGTTGGGGGCATGTCCTAACCAGATATTAGTTTCCTTTTTGTTAGAGGTTTTTATGGAACTTCTATGGGTTGGTATGGGCGATATCGGTAGTGTTGTCAGCCTTAGTATTGGCATTGAAATTTGGGCTAATATCGTTGGACAAAATTTTTCACTGTTCCATCCTTTTATATTATGTTATGGAACTTGTTTTAGTTATGTTATGGTTTGGTTTGGAAATTGGTTATTGGTATGGGTTTGGACGGTTGGACTCATTTAGAGATCTATCCCAGAGTTGATTACTCAATAACGTTATCTTGTTATACGTTCAAAATTCATCCGACTCAGGATATGCGTAGATTGGTTGGGTTGCCTTACGGGGGTGGTATCTAGTCCGAGTTGGACTTATGATGCCCAATACGACAAGGACCTAGGTTCGGGTCGGGTCACGACCCAAAAATGAGGGTCATGATGGTATTTGTCGTAGCGTACCTTACTAAGTAAGTCTATCACCCAAATATTTAAAAAAAGAGAAAAAGACAGAAATATCCCAGGGTAAGGCTTCTAGAACGAAGCCGAACCATATAAGTAATCATAACAATGCAGAAAGAACTTATCCACCATACCAACATGCTCAAAACTAGGTGTCAATGGTGTAAGAACTACCGATATAATTCAGGAGTCAAATACATCAGAACAATAACCACAAGGGAATAATATTTGTCTCCAAAGACTAATAAAGATATAACTACTATAGAAAGATAGAGGTGAACTCCGAACGCATAAATACGTAACCGCTACCTTGAAAGCTCCAACAATCGTTCGAGTCAAGCAAGCTAAGGCACACTCGAGCTAGGACCTTCACCGAAAGGGCACAGTAGGCATGAGTATGGTTCACTTGTACTCTGTAGGTATCATAGGTTGACCAAGAAAAATAGTAAATAAAGCATACCAAATATACACTAAGGGCACGTTATCTGCAATCAGAAAATGTCCCATAATGATATCCCACACTGCTTGTACTAACAATTACATACACACCAAGATAGAACATGAGTATGCATTATATCACATATAAGTAGAACAAGGGGGAACATGCATATTCAAGATCATCAAATACAAGTAAAATAAGATAAGACAATTACATAGATGGAAAGTCAATACGACAATATAACATAATATAAACACAATAAAGTAAGTGCAATGCATATAATGATGGTGATGATGCACGAGGTCGTCGCACAACCTCCGGGATCGTTACACAATCCACGTATACACCTATGTAGCTATAGCTTCCTGACATAGGACCCATGGAGGGTTCTTCAACCCGTATACAATCCATAAATCTCATATCTCCTTTTCAACACATCCCTCGGAAAGAGTTTTATAAGGTGTTATAATATCTCTTCCCTGGCACATCCCTCGCAGAGGGCTTTTAAAAAGGTGTTCCCAATATTACTCAAGTGGAACCAATATTTCATGAATGAGTATGATATGAGGACGTAATACTCACAACCAATCACAATGAATATTTCCACAACCAACCACATGATATATATCCATAACCAACCACAATGATATATTTTCACAACCATGTGAGCCAATATCCACTCATTATTTTCATTCATCCATGAATTTCCACACGTCTCATATGTCAATAAAGTATGAATATAATCACAATACACCAATGGTACCACATTAAGCATTTTAACAACACAAACAATTATTCACACATATTCAAGGCTATCAATATCACATAGGACCCCATATGGTCACACATATCATAGAATATCTCAATTTTGATGATTACATCACATATAGGCCCCCACATAGGAACAACACATTGATAGCCATTTTTCATGATTGATTCCCACCCTTAATATGCATTTTGTACCATCATTTACTACCCAACCCAATCTGAAAGAGTTAAATCATAACGTACTTCAAAAGCCAAAATCGGTCTGCTACACTTCAAACCCACGACCATACTTTTCACGAACAATCTCGAACTCCACTAAAAACATAAAATATGAAATCTATGAATCAAAACAAAATCAACGACACTCACATTGACTACTTTTGGTTTGGGGTCAAAACGAACCCCCGAAATGGGTTTTCAAAAAAGAAGAGAAAAATTGGAACTTTACTGCAAAAATATATTTTCCATATTTTTAGGAACCTACGACTGAAAACCCCAGTTAAATTAAGCCAAAATGAGGTTCAAATTGAAGAAAAATCATTTTTGAGCTTTACTGGGTAAAATCTTTGAAATTAGAGTTAAAATCAAGAGAGTTAAAATCAAGAATCACGTTTGTTTTAAAGGTTGAATTGATGAAAAACTAGTAATTATAAAATAAAAATATTATTCAAGTGAAAAAGAGTGAAATTGGGGTCTAAAATCAAGCCCTAAAATTTTTGGAGTTTTGAGAAATTTATCAAGAAATTACTAAGAAAAAGGTGAATTCTTACCTTAAATTCATAATAAAATAAAGAGATCGATGTTAATCTAGCTTTCCAAACTCTCACAACCTTCACTTTCAAGATTCCATTCTATTTTAGAATTTAACTCTCAAGAAGCAAGATGAAAAATGAGCAAAATGAACCCAAAAACTATTTTAATAGTGCAGAAAATTTGCACTAATAAGGAAAAAAGTTGTTGTTTTTAGACTTTTAAGTCTAACCCGGACTTCGATGGAATACCCAAAATTTATTTGGAGATCGATATATGCAAACGAACTATGTAATCACACTAAATTCGATGTTCCGAATGCGTTGGCGAAGTCAGATTTTCAAAAAAACATTATTTTCAAAAAGTTGACCCCCAAAATTGTAATTTTCCAAATCGAGGGTTGAAATGAGATTTAAAAGCCGTAAAATCACACCAAACATCTTACCACCCTAAAATCGATATTTCGAATTTGATGGCAAAGTCATATTTTCCATTCGAGGTCGTTTTGATCAAATGTGGATCCCACACTTATATTTCCAATTTTCCAACTTTTCGACCAATAGGTCGAAATGAGTTCAGGTGCACCGGGACCCAAACTAAAGGTCTACCTAGCCTAAAATTGATATTTCAGAGCTGTTAGAGCAGTCCGTTTGACTATCCATCACACGGATCAAAAGATATCCTCGTAAATATAAAATAAGGCTCTCGAAGACATCAAAAACTACAATATCATATAAATGGTACCAAAAACTATGTTAATCACCCCCACAACCCATAAATACCATAATGCAATTATGGGGGAGATGGGGGGATAAAACAATCAAATAATACATATTTCACATATTTTATCAAAAAGCTGATTATTACAGGTCGTGTCAATGTTGTAGTTGCCTCATGTTGTGCTCAACTACTGCGGATCAAGCACCAACTTGAAGACTTTGACATTCTTTCAGATTAAGTGCCTTTTTTCTGTGACAACAAAAGTGCTGTAAATATGTCAAAGAATCCAGTTTAGCATAAAAAAATAAAACACATTGATGTCAAATACCACTTTCTGAGAGATGATATTGAAAAGGGGATAATCAAAATGGTGTTCTACACTACTGAAGATCAAATTGCTGACATCTTTGTCAAGGAACTTAGTATAGATCCATTTGAAAGAAACAAGACAAGGCTGGGGATAATGAGACCAAGTGCATGTTGATTTTCCTCTCCTCTAACTATGGCTATGACTTAGTAAAAAGGTATCCAAGTTGGGTGATTTTACCTATATCTCAGTCTCATATCTTTGTAGTTATACACCCATGGCAGGGAGGAAGAACTAGAAAAAAAGATAAAAATAGCACAATAGTTATGTACTCAGACCATCATGTAGGGACCAGGTTCCAATCAGGTCGGTGTCACATTTTATTCCTGAATAGTGGCCATGATCATATCTCCCAGTAGAAGTATCATTCCAATTATCACACTCATAAATATGAGTGCCAAATATAGGGGTATGCATCTATATTTTGTATGTATATATATATTAAATAAATGTGTTTGTACCCTGGTATAAACCTTTGTGCATCTTCTACTCACAAACCCTAGTGCCTAGTGTTTTTCTCTGTCTAAATGGCACTACTTCTTCTTCTCATCATAGACCTCTTTCTAAATAGTGTTTGATACCTCCCCCTGATATCTGCATGAGTTCTCTTTGTGCTACTTTCTCTTTACCATATCTAATCTTACCTGTTCATGTAAGTGTAGACTAAATAGCCATGAGTTAGCATGGGTGTATCTCTCTACTTGATTTATTGATTAACCTATTTTATGATGCCAAAATGGGAAAGTTGAGATGTAGCTGCAACACAATGTGTATGCTATACATGTGTTTGAGGGTTAAGACATGTTGGGCATACTAGGGAAGGTGGATGGTGAATGGAAGAAGGAGTCCTTAAACTCAGGGAAAACTCTATAGTGCTCACAGATAGGGAAAGTAAGGTGATGAATGCTTAGGGGTATCATAGGCAAGGGGAACTGGTGGAGTAACAGGCTGGAGGGCATGTGTTGCTGAGTTCTGTTATGTATGTTGTGTGTTGTATAGATGTTTGAGGTTGTTGAATGCTTGCATGGGTTTATCATCATCAAAAAAAGGAGAAATTGTTAAGTCCTTAGTTTTGCTGTTTGACAAACGGTACGTTGGGGACTTGTTTCCTAAAAATTGAGTGATAACAAAGCTGCTACTACTCAGGGAACAGGTTGGGCTTACCTGTCACAATCACAGTCAACCCCACAGCTGGGCACAAGTACAAAAGTTAGTAAAAAACTGTTGTCACCTTTTTTGTCTCAACCAATGACATTGCTCCTAGGTTTTCTTGTGCCATAATATATATTGCTGATCTTCTCCAACAAGAAAATGAAACTTCCATATACTTATAACATATATCTTTCTTGAAATTCTCATATTAAAGACTCACTTTGCAACAGGGAACTGATAGCTCATCAAGTTGTATTTTCATTTCTTGTGGTATTTGAGTCTTTGTATTGTGGTCCTAAACGTTGCCTACTTATGCTTGTATGATTATTAGTAAGTGTTGTGGTGTAAACCTCTTTTCTCTATAATCATCTAGCGTTAGGTAATTCTCAAGGTAGAGTTAGATTCGGTTTTCAGTTAGAATTAGTTGGAGTGTGGGTGCAGTAGAGTTGTTGTGCATTTTTCCTTGTAATAGAGTTATTACTAGGAGAGAAAAAGGATTAAAAGTTTTATCACAAAGTCTGGAATCTATATTCAATAAGTTGCTTGGATATAGTAGAGCTTAGAAATCCTGGAGACAGTTCGTGATTTTTCTTCCTTGAGCAAGGAGTTTCCACGTAAAATTGTTGTGCCTATTGTTTACACTTTTCTTGTACTTAATTATTTACTCCTAATTCTTGCTATTTGCGTCTGTCTGAGAACAGGTCCCAAGTTGAGTAGTAACCCACTGTAGTTCTTCAATATACATTGTTCTAGGTGGGTACTTTGGTGTTGGTCACGTAGTTTCTTATTCCGCATCTAGTAAATTATTTCATTGTTGATAATCTTCATTGACTCGTGACTTAGTAATAATGTATGAAAGTCCATTTACAGATTTACTTTTAAGTTTGAGGATTCATTATTAAGGAAACTTTGCATCACTTTTTTTAACGAGTCTGTTACACAATTTGATTAATAGAGATGGAGGATATATAAGTATACATTCAAACAAAAGTGATGGGAAACTGCTTTAGTGGTAAAAAAAGTCATGTATCTTTTGTTATTTTCAATACAATAAACATTTTAGTAAGCCACAAGAAAGATGGTATCAGAATGCCTTGTGACTTTTATTATGCTTATATCCTCTTTCAGTAAATTATTGTAGTCTTTTCTCTTTTATATCATTTACATATTATCTTTGAGATAAGTTTTCCACTTCATGTTGACTAAATTGAATAAAGAATGAATACCAAAAGTTCTTATTTCATTTTCCGATCCAAAGGTAAGATTCTTGTATATATGTTTTCCCTTGTGTGTTTTGCTTCTCTTCCATATACACCCATTCTCCAATTTTTCTGGTATTGCTTAGGTAATTTATTAATGGATTACAACTGTTGTTGCTTCATGTAATCAACTTATTAGCGTATTGCATTCAAATCAAGTATGTGATGATTTATAAGTTTACATCTAATATATTTATTTTATTGTATAGTCTAGTCATGCAGATTGGATGAAAGTGCACTTCACCCGTGGCTACACTACAAGAAAAACAATCTCTGGGGAAGGGAATTCCGGTCCCTAAAAGTCTAATTCTGGTCACAAATGATCTTTTAGGATGAGAAAATATTGGTCGCGGCTAGTCCTTATAGCCTCCTTCGGTAAGGTCTATTGCGACGAGGTACTCTAGCTGGTCGTTAAATGTCATTAGAGACGGTAACATATCTGGTCTCAAAAACACTTTTAGAGCTTGTATATCTCGACTCTAATAGATGATTTTAATCTTTAAAAAGTAGTTATTTTCTGGTCGCTAAATATTTTTGTGGTGAGTAACTACCTTGTCCTAAATTAATTTCATCCTTAACCTTTAGAGACAAGCAACTAGCTCGTCCCTGATTAACCTATAGAGACGAGCAACTAACTCATCCTAGATAGCTACTAAAATTATAAAATTTATATATCTTATTGCTAAATGTAAAATTGCTACTAAAATGTTGAAGGATGATAAATGTAATTTTAATATTTGCTAAATAGACAAAACTAAATCAATTAACTTCCGTAGCTAGCATATGATATCAATAGTTTCAATATTTATTAAACAAAAAAAACTTAACCAATTAACAACCCAAGCTAGAATTTGATGTCAAGTTTACATAACGTTCTTACCAAAATAATAATGAGCTTGTGCATTCTCTGAACTTGCAAGCTCAACTCTGCTTGTTTAGACAAATGAGACGAACTGGAGTTCAAATTCATTAAAGAAACTAGTTAGACATTGAGCTCATTCAGTCATTTGTGAGTTTTGTTCAAGCTCCACTTGCTTTAGTAAATTTTCTGACTAAAAACAACACTCACATTGTAGATAGAAATAATCAATTTCCTATTATATAACTTGAACTTGGGTAAGAAAAAATAATGACCATCACCTAAACACCACGAGCAAGAAACTACAAGACACATGCATAACACTATAACTACAGGTACATCTACAAACAAAGCACTCCTCCCAAATACTAAGAACTCATGCCCTATTTGCAAAGGAGAATAAGGAGGAGGTGATATTGAGGGAAATTATAGATATAATACTCATGAAAACTAATGATCTTTTAAAGGAAATTGTTCACAACCAAGGAGAGAAAATGCAGAAAGCAGCCGAAGGAGAGAAAAAAGGGAGCGAGGGTTTAACCCGAACTAATTGACAGAAGTAACTTTTTTGGGAATTTTTTTGTGCCAAGAGACACGTGCTAGATAGAAGTTTAAGGAATGTCAGGAGGGTTTGCGCGCGCACTACACATATAAAAACCAAGAAGGTTGCAAGTAATCAGAACTATAGAATTATTAATGCTCATTCTCTAAGGATCATATCCAAAACAAATGAAATCCAGACACATACGTTGGAGTAAGAAGCAGGTCTGAACTTCTTGATTCCACCGTTTGGTTGAACATCTTCAATACTGTAGCCGAGGGGTGCTTCGTAGAGTGAAGATTTACTACTAGTCTTCTTTCCACCTTTAGGATCCATTAGATCATTCACCTTGATCTATCAATAAAACAACTAAAGCTTCAAAATAAGGGCAAAAAAACAGTCACAATGGTAAGGTGCAAACAATAGCAGAAGTTCACCAGGACTCTAAAATGACACAGAAAGGTTCAGATAACCTAAACTGAAACAGAGTCTCTTATTACATAATGAGTGTAAAGAATGCAGAATGGCATATGTGTAAGTAGGGAGGATATCCAAGGCCTTGTAGATTCTCTCACAGCATTATGTTCATTGAATTTTGCAAATTTATGCACTATTAACGTACATGATGTTGAAAGCCAAATAATTAGATACAATTTCCTTATATAATGTAAAGCAATTACATCTAGGTCAATTACATTTATGTATATAAGGTTCGCATGTTCAATGAAAGAAATACTCACCATTATCATGCCAATCAACTCAACATCTTGAACAATGGACCATGTAAAAAGAGTTACTTGGATATGGTAGCTATTTCGTCGCTATAGCGGATATCATAACACCAATTCCTCGTTCCAAAGCAAACTGAATTTGATTTTCATGACCATCTTTAGGAGCAAAAGACAGTGTTTCTATATTAAGTGGAAGAAGATAAGCAGAGAAACTACCAACCCCACAACCAACATCAAACACTTGATATACCCCTGCTGCACGTAGGTCACCTGGCTCGTTAGTAGTCATATTTCCTAACCTGCAAAGAATAAATGAATCAAGTACATCAGCTGCGTAAAAGAATGGTATCATTAAGGATTGATTCTAACCATTCTTAGTAGGTTAATGAGTCATCTAGTACAGCATAAATTGCCTTCATTAAGTTTCTTTACGGAAGCCTTCGTCCTTTCAAATCGATTTTCATTTTGCATGGAATTATCAAAAAGCTACAACTCCAATAATGACAGGGACAGTAGAAGTGAAAAAAAACACCTACCTCTCAATATATTCAGTAGCTTCATACTTAAAATGAGTTCCACCACCCGAAAGCCACCAAAGTTGATCCTTCTCATGCACCCAATTTTGTCCTCCTTTAACCTCCGCAAGATGTGTATGGTTTATATTTCTTCGCCATACATAATCCCTGCTAGTTGGCCACCTTATTAGTATCTTATAATCAACTGGAGGTGGAACCAAATAAAACAAGCGCCTAGCAAGTGAAGGGCATGCCTCTCTAACCCTTCTTTCCCTGAAAGATCTAATTTTGGCATCAACTCTTTAACATAAGAAATGTCATAACAGGGGATATACTTATTAAATTTTAGAGGACATACATTTATCCCAGTTTCAGGGATTGTGAGGTACCATCCGATAAGAAAGAGCTATCTTGTTTGTGAACTTCAGGATACCTGCATGCATATTATTTTTTATCAAGTCAAGTGTAATTTTATCGATAATTGGAATCTCATTACAGCAAAAAGTAGAGAATATACAGTAAGATATCATTCTCTACAAAAGACAAAACAATCTTCTATACAAATAGGAACCTCATGTTCTCTATTTGCATGCATATTACTATTAAAATATATGGACCAGAAATTCCTATAACAGGTAGCCAGTAAATGCAGCCAACGAAAAGAGAGTCAACTATGAGAGCTCAAAGTTCAACCAAGTAGGGACTGCTCTCTACAGCAGAGGGAAACTGACTCCGAGGGTGAGAGTGAAAAGTCAGAAGACAAATGCACATGGACACACGTAAATCGCCTAACAGACTGCATCTCAGTTTCTTGAGGGAACTCCTAAGTACTAAGGTCAACAAGGAGGATAAGTAGTGATGGTTGAAAATAAAGATGATTGTTGAAGGATGTGCAGGACTAAGATTTAATAGTCACAAAGTCAAGATCAAGTTTACTACACGGCATACAGAAGTTGTTGGATGAATTAAATGTGATATATTTCCCTAAATTTACTACAGGGCAACTGCCAAATCAGGATGCTTGAAACTGATATACCTAAAATTGCTCTTAGGACACACCAAGGAGTCAAAGACATTGTGAGTTCATGTTGACGCTCTTTGGCCAAAAGTTTCCCTCTCACCTTTCAAGGCCTAATGAACCAGGTATTTGAAGCTTAAGAGGGTTTAATTGAGGGGTTCTGATGATATCCTAATCTACAACCCTAGGTGGGATCGCTGCGATATATTACCGACATATATTATTTACAAGAATTTAGACATTGTCTAACTACTGAAAAGCACTAGTCAAAGTTGCAAATGTCTACCAAATCAATTTGACAAACTAGAAGCCAGGGACCTATACCCCATTGCACTGCCCAGTGAACTATATGCTTGTGGAAGGATCAAAGTCTCCGCTTTAACTAAGTAACTATGTTTTTATTTCTAACAAACCCCACCAAGAGTAATAAGAACAAAGCCCATGACGATATGCCTCGAGAAAAAAGAAGTTTGCGCATGCATAACATAAAGAACAGATTCAAGCACGAGGGCTAGCATCTCTGACATACAATGAAAAGATAGAATCATCTAAAACCCAAGAAAAGAAAAACAGATACAAGCAAAATGCACTGCCCTTACACTAAAACCTTCTGAGACAATCCAAATTACCCAGATAAGCCACATCCCAAATTAACAACATTAAGCAACAATGAATTAAGAATAATTTTGGAAGAAAAATAGCAAATAAATGGAATAGAAAGCATACCTTAGAGAGAGATGAATAGAGAATAGGGAAAATAGCAAGCACCCAAGGAAGAATCAGCAATACCTGCAAACGAATTTAGCAAAAGTTGCTCCCTCAATCGCTGTTGTGTGCGTATGTATTGACCGATATTGCTAGGGATAAAATTGCGACCAAGGTGTTTTAAGGAAATTAAAATTACGCGCAGAGATTTTTTTTGTGTTTTAATCTAATAGAAAATTAATTCGTTAGATTAAACCGCGTATATGTATTTAGTGAAATAAAAAAATATTATTTAAATTTTACTATTATATTTTGGCGGTATTTTCTCCCGCTCAAGTCTCTGAATTACAACTTGAGATCGGTCCTTCACAATAAAATATAATATTAAGGACTAACATATAATCTCATTCTAATACATATACTTTTAGAGACGAGATTATTAATCCATCCCTAAATGTTGGTCATAAATAAAGCAATTTCTTGTAGTGATAGAGGATCACCAAGCAAATACTTAGTGTGTTTGGTACGAAGGAAAACATTTTCTCCAAATTTCTGATGATTGGCTTAAACATTTTGAAAAATATTTTTTAAATTAACTTATTTTTCTCAAATATAAAGAAAATAATTTTTCTTCAAAAAGTAAGAAAAATATTTTTTAAAATATTCTTTCAACCTCATTCTCAAATTAAAATGTTCATACAACTCTCAAAATCATTCACCCCTACCCCGACATCCAATCCTCTATCATCCCCATCCCCACCCCCACCCCCACCACTCTCAATCCAAAAGACATATTTAGTTTCTTTTAAATATTTTAATATTTTTTTTTACCTCATCCCCTATCTCTGCCCCTACCCTCCACCTACCAACCTCCCTCCAAAGAAAATATTTAGCTTCTTTTAAGAAAAAATCAAACTATTTTCTCACACCACCGCCTACCCAACCCCCACCCCTACCAACCCCTTCCTTTCCCCAAAAAAGTAATTTTTTTAAATTTAAATTTTTTTCTTACCCCACCTCAACCCCTACTAGTCGTCACGCCCACCCCGAAAATCCCCCTCCTCCATCTGCTCTACCCTAAAAATATTATTATTTTAATTTTTTCAATAGAAAAAATTTAGAAAAAAATTCTTACCTCACCTCTACCACCTAGTGTAACCCCCTTCCCCTGC
>NC_061113.1:190836031-190842739 GCF_002878395.1 Capsicum annuum
CCCCCCCCCCCCCCCCCCCCCCCCACCTCCCAACCACCTTCCCCTTTTAAAAAAGTCTTAAATTTTTATTCTTACGCCACCCGTCTTACCTATTCGTTTTCATTTTTTTAATCAAACATATACAAATATTTTTAGAAAATATTTTCCTACTTGCATAATAAATACAAGAATATAAGTAAAAAACAACTTATTTTTCTAAAAAATATTTTCATCCTCCATATTGAACACATCCTAAAAAAAGTATTTTTTGAAGTTAAATAATAGTTTTATAAAATGTATTTTCTACTCTTTAGCTATTATGAAATATAAAGTAAAGAAGAAGAAGAAGAAGAAGAGAGGCGACTTCTTTATTTCTCTTGAGGAATTCTTGATGAGTTAATTACAATGAAGGAAAATCCCTTTATTTATAGGGAAAAACTAACCTTGAAGTTTCTAACTTTTCCATAAGTAGAGATTCACTATATATGGTAAATTAGATATTCACTATATATGGTAGACTCCCCTCAACCCCCGTGAGTTCCGTCCTGCCCTGCCTTGAACTAGAACTCGGAAACCAGGACACATAACTATAAGAGAGTATCTGCCAAAACAAGCTCCGTAAGGTCGCACCTAAGACCCGAAGGAATCGCATGAGAACTAATGGCTTACCTGAAGTTGGTAATATATTTATAACACTCCCCCTTGAATGTCTAATTAATAGATAATGTGCCTTATTAAAATCTTAATAGAAAAAACTCAGTGGAAAAAAAATCTAGTGAAGGAAAAAGAGTACACATCCCTAATAATACGCATTTCGGTTGCCTCATTAAAAACCTTACGAGAAAAACTCAGTGGGACGATCGTGAGGGAAAAAAAGTACAGCGCATATTAACTCCCCCTAATGAGAACATCCTTGAACCTTTGTATCCCGATCTTATGCACCATCGTCTTTAAAGTTGCAATTGGAGGAAGCTTGGTGAATAAACCAGCCACATTATCACTTGAATGAATCTGTTGCACGTTAATATCACTATTCCTTTGGAGCTTGTGTATATATAAAAACTTTTGATGAAGTGTGCTTTGTTCTATCTCCTTTTATGAATCCTTCCTTATGTTGTGCTATGTATGTTGCATTATCTTCATATAAAATTGTGAGTACTTTGTCACATTTCAAACCACAAGGATAAAGTTGACTGAGATATATCAAGGACCTCAACCATACACATTCTCGGCTTATTTCATGAGTATCTATTATCTCAGCATGGTTTAATGAGGTGGCTACGATAGGCTGCTTTATATATCTTCAAGATATGGCAGTACCGTCACATATGAACACATAACTTATTTGAGATTGAGCTTTATATGAGTCCGATAAGTATCCAACACCAACATAACCAACAAGATTAGGACTACAATCTTTAGAATAAAATAAGCACATATGTTTGATCTCATTTCGATGCCCCCTAGTAGGAGTAGAACTATACCTTGCCAATAAATTGATCGAAAGGCTATATCGGGTCTTGTACTAGTTACAAGATACATTAGTACATCAGTTGCACTAAGTTATATAACCAATTCAATTTGATATATTTCTCATTCCAGCAAATAATATATTACTTTTGAAAACTCTCCAAGAGTTTCAATAATTTTCAAGTTATAAATTTATGCAATATAAGGATTATAGATAAGTTTTCCAGAAATTTTTATATGCTTCAAACATTTTGAATCCTTAAAAAGTTTTCATATAAATTTTGTCAAGTGATAATATTCAATATTTTATGTGTGGCAGCTTCAAGTGTCTAGACTGCAAATCAAATAAGTTTTATGCTTACCAGGATGCATCCTTTCATGTCACTTGATAAATGTTTGTACGTCAGCATGCTTAAGTAAACATAGAATTTGAATCCTCATAATCTTTCACAATATTGTGCCAATATTGTATGTAGGATATTATTGATGATATATCATTTTGTATCGATTTGCAATGTGACATAACATTTTGAGATCTCATCACTTCATTATTTTCAGGTACCTGAACCTCATATACGGTTTCATTAAGTGTTATGTCGTAGGATTTTCAAGAGAACATTACCTTCTTATTATGATCATTTTCTCATTTTTCTTTTTAAGGATTATTTCATTTTAAATCGATTGGTCTACCACGTTTCACGCATGCATAGATTTTATCCTTTAGGGACACAAAATAGGAGGACTTATAGCTTAACTATGAGATGCTTTTGGTATTTGACTTGAATTATCTTTTGAATGAGGATCTGATGATAATTCCTAACATATTTTATAGCTGCTTATAATCTCCCCCTTATGTTAGAAAAACTAACATACATCCTTCATCTTCTTTGAAGAATCCATCTGTGTGCACCATGGTATATTTATTAATCGTATACCACGCATCAAAACTATTAGATGGAGAATATGTGGTTCCTGACTTAGAACCAATTTTGAGGGAGAATTAATCATAATTTATTAATTTGATTCATAAAAGTATTTTTGTATATAATATTTCAAACCAACACATGAAGTTTTTGTTCTTAATAGCAATGATTTAGCTATTTATTGAAGGCATTCAATGTCAAACCATCATCATCAAGATGAATTATCTTGGTTACACAATCTGAAAATTATGCTCTTCACTCAATTTTATTGAGCAACAACTTTATGAATGTCAAACTGCAGGTTGATAATAAACTCACATGTGATCATCTTATATCGATACATCTTAATAGATCACATGACAGGTAAACGGATCCATATTCACTTTTTATACTTTCCAAATTTTTAGGGATCAAATCCAAACATTAGTTGGTCCAACCAACTTATCACGAGAAGAAGCAACATAAACAATTCTTGAAGAATCTTCTAGTTTTTCAATATATGTTTGATACTCGCTATGCACATCTTTGAGATGTCGCAATCATTCATGTCAATTTATGAACTTTTATACTAGTAAACTCCAAGTTTACCATGACATGTACTTTTTTATTTAGTAAATTTCAGATTTACAATTACATGAATAAATTTTCAGATTTACTACTTTAGAATTAGATTTCAAAATAACTCTTCTCAATTATTTTATCTCTTTCGGAGGTGAGTTATGATACCACCATAACCAACTACATGTTTGTATCGATAAGTTTTTCTAGATATTATCGCATTCGCCCTAGAGAATGGATCTATACTTATAACGATTAAAATTTTTATTCATTGGGAATGAAATATAATTGTGCCTTAAGCCTATCAAATTTTGATAGCTTGTAACCTCTTTCATGATATTGCTACTTCAAGAGCAAATCGAGGCATACATATAATTTAAAGAATTTTTCTCTAATATATCTTATAGTCATAATAAGCATGTGAAAATATGATCAATTTTGATGATTATTATCGTATTGTCCCTTCATGCTTATATTCGTACATTCAATCACTTGTCTTCTTCCAGATATATTATGCACTGCTACCACATTCACTTAAGAGAATGGAGCATATTCAACGGGACATGTCTCATGACTTTTCACAAGCATACATTATTTTGCCTTAGCCATCATAATATCATCAGCATGGTGTATTGAGATTCAAACTCAATGTCTTACCCTTTTAATGAGATGAGATTTAAATTCATCATCATATCTTTTAACGATATTGTTCTTCATGAACAAATTTAAAGCATAAGTGGTTGCAAACCAATTATTTTTTTTCTCAAATCCAACAATAATTATATCATTAGTAGCTAAAGACAAATAACATAAGGAATTAATAACCTTGAAATTACCTTTAGATTTATAATCTCACATTGTTTCACAGGATCTCGTGCTGATAACGTGTTATGAAATATAAAACAAAGAAGAAGGAATAGAGAGAGAAGAAAGGGGACTTCTTTATTTCTCTTGAGGAATTCTTGATGAGTTAATTACAATGAAGAAAAACCTCTTTATTTATAGGGGAAAACTAACCTTGGGATTTCTAATTTTTTCATAAATAGACATTCACTATATATGGTAAAGTAGACATTCACCATATATGGTAATATATTTATAACATTAGCTAAATACTAAAATATATTTTTTGAAAGAAATTTTTTCATTCACTAACCAAACACTAAAAAATATTTTTAAAAAAATAGTTTTCACTCATCAACCAAACATAAGAAAATAAGTAATAAGAAACCAACTTTTGTTCTATGAAAATATTTTCTAGAAAAATATTTTTCACAGAAAACATTTTCCTTCGTACTAAACACGCCCTTAGTATCTTTTAGTAGTTATACATTTAATGTGAAACTTTAGATTGTATGAGTTCTTGTTGTAAAGTTTAAGTTATTAAGCAGAGTTTATTATTTTAAGTCTGACATGAATTTAGATTTGTGTTATTTTGTACTTTGAATACTTCCAATTAAGTTTAGCTTATGTTATAAATTATAGTATTTAGTATAAACTGTATCATACAATTTCTTTTAAAAAAAAATATGACGGTTATAAACCTTCCGAGAAAGCACACACTAAGCAGATCTTTATCAAAGTCATATCTCCATAAGCATCTAAAGCTGCCTACTCATTGATAGTGGAAAAGCAACAAAAATAATTATTTAAGGTATTGAAACTATATTGTGTGGGTTATAAATTATGACATATTGAAGTTATTAAAATTTTAAAATCGTATTATGGAGGTTATAAATTGTTGTAAATTGATTTTAGAATTGTCGCAAATTAAAAATTTATTTTGTGATGGTTGGTAGTGAAGATTCTACAAAGCCGCCATAGATATGCTTGAGGCATGATTTATTGTAGCATTTTCTTAAAATCGCCATAATTTATTTTATACTGGTCAAAAACTCACACAAATCTAAAAACCTCCACAAAATGAGTCTCTTTTTTTTGTGGTAGGTTGGGGTGGGTTAGAAAATAATTTTATTTATTGATTGATTGATAAATTTTGATGAAAAATAAGTTTTCTTTTTTCTTTATTTAGAATTTATTTTTAATTATTATTCTAGATCCAAATATCGCGCGTCACCTTTTAATTAGTCATCATGTTACGTCAGCCTAATGTAATACACACTTTGTAATTTTAGATGATTATTAAAAAAGTATTTAAAAACCTAAATTTTAAGCGGTTTAAGTGTTTAAAATGTACAAAATTTATTTGAGGTGATAAGTGAAAAGTAATGCTTACTTTAGGAGCAGACCCGTTAATATGGGCCAGGCCCGTTGGGCCGACCTGATCTGGCCTGTAAATTAATAGAGTTGGGCTTCATTTTTGCAGCTTATTTAAGAACAGGGCTTTTTAGCCCGGCCTGGATAAGCCCGTGGCCCGTGGGGCTTGAGAAATCTGGGTTGGGCTAGCCCATGGACCGGCCCGTAAGTCAAATATATGCAACTATTTAGATTGCTTATTAGTATTTTTATTTGGTTCGAAGAATATCATGTCAAAAGTTATTTAATTTCGCTATTCAGAGTATTTTTTGGGGTGTTGGAGACTTGATTAACAAGTATTAACACTATGTAATATTGTTTGGTAATATTTATGTTTATTAACATTCTAAAATTAATGATAGTGGTATGGACTGTGTACACTCTACCCTCCCCAGACCCCACTTTGTGGGAATATACTGGGTTTGCTGTTGTTGTTGTTGATTAACATTCTAAAATTAAATTATAAAATATTATTTTTTTAAAAATGGGCTGGCCCATGAGGCCTAAAGCCCACAGAGTAATGGTGTGAGCTTGGTGTTTTTAGCCCATCATTTTGATGGGTCAGCCAGGCCTGACCCGTATTGATAGTTCTATTTAGGAGGCTATCTATGTATTCCACCAAATAATTACCCTAGCTTAAATCCATCAAAATTAGACGGAGAAACAATTCATATTTCACATCCATTTTCCTTAAATTTACGAAGAAAAAAAGTGGAGTCGCTACGCAAATTGTGAAAGGGGTTTAGGTTACCCACATTGTTAGTATAAAAGTTACTATTAAACCTTCGTTAGGAAAATGATATATTTAGGCAAGTTTGTTTTATAAAATGTGAAATTTTTAATTTTAAAAATAATGCATATCACCTAAAAATTTCTTATATTGACAATACATATTCTCTTCATTTCAAAGTCATTGTCACATTTTATTTTTTGAGAGTCAATCTAGACTAACTTTAAAAGAAAATTAGATAGATTAATACAATTTTATAAATTAAAATTCAAAATTTCAAAATTAACGAAAGTAATATAGGTTGCAAGTTTTCTCATATCTATCAATATAATGAATAAATAAATTCTTAAAATATTGGTCAAAGTTCATATCATTTGACTCTTGAAAAGAAATTGTCAAAGATATGGAGGGAGTATTATTTAGAGAGAAAAGACATCCTCCCCCCGAACTTGTAGCCAAAACTTACTTTAGAACTTTAACTTAACTTATAATTATTTACCCATTTAACTATAATTATTTACCCATTTAACAACTTCCAAATGAATTAAATACAACCTCAAAATCGTAATCCCACTCTCACAACGGAGAGTGCTCTACACACACGCCATGTTATTGCCAAATCAGTGTCATGTTCTTGCCACATGAGAAATTATCATCTTTTTTTAAAAGAATAATCTCACACACATACTATTTTTATATATTATTTTTTAAAAGAAAAAAAATATATGTACTTTTTTTATATATATAAAAAATATTTATTTAAAATATATATATATATATATATATATATAT
>NC_061113.1:190842839-190873656 GCF_002878395.1 Capsicum annuum
CCCCTGTTCCTTCTTCTTCTTCAAAGTCTCCCCCCTCCCCCTCTTCCAGCCCCCACCCCTGCACCCCACTTTTTCTCTTCTTTCTTCTCACCATATCCCCCCCTCCCACCGCCCTCTTTCTTTCTCCTCTTCCAACCCCCACCCCTGCCACGGAAATGCCTCTCCCTCTAATTATTTTTTCTGTATTAACACCACCAATTAACAACCGTAAAGGCTGTTTGCAATAAATTTTCGTAGTGCTGAAAATTAACTATAAGCAAAAATAAAATAAACAAAAAATAATTATATTTAAATGAATCTTGTGAGTACAATTCTTTTATTCTCTTGATTCTTCTCTCCTAAACTTAAAAATGATCTGAGGGCCTTCAGTAGCGTGTTTCTCGAATCATTGGATGATTTATACTCCTAGAGACGTATTTCAATCGTCGGAAATGTCGAAAAGTGTTTTGTTACTTTGAAATAATCTCCGGAAAGAACTCCATTGATTGCTCCTTGCAAGAACT
Source organism: Capsicum annuum (assembly GCF_002878395.1). Lineage (NCBI taxonomy): Eukaryota > Viridiplantae > Streptophyta > Magnoliopsida > Solanales > Solanaceae > Capsicum > Capsicum annuum. The sequence continues at coordinate 190,843,343 of NC_061113.1, forward strand.
TGATAGTCAATGTTGACGTTGCCAATGCTTGTCAAAGTTTTCTTTTTTGAGTCTTTCCTTTTTTCCTCTTTTTCTAGACTGTTATGTTAGCTTCTATTTGTAGTTGTAGGGGGTAGGCCTAGTTGCTTATGATTGGTCAAAATATGTCACTTTGACTAGTTGTTGAATTTGAATAAGATTTCCACCTCATTTGTACATATGACGGTGTCTCATTGGTCTTGGATTTGACTGGGATGCCACGTCACTTGATGAGTTTGGACTTCAAAGTGAGATAAACCTTGATGAGGAATAAAATGAGCTTATTATTTTTTTTAAGCCCAAAATAATTTTAGACCCAATAAAATATGGATCAAATTTAAATTTGATATGAATTTGATCCAATAAATTTTATGTGTCTACAGACGCCCCTACTTCAAGGTTCGTCGACGTGTAGGCTTACCGAAACATGGCGGTGAGACTTGAAGTACACATGAATGTGCTTTCATTCTTGTGACTTCAAAGGTATTTGTTTCTCATCAGTGCATCCTAGTTAGACCAATACTTGCGAGTGGTCTAACTAATGTTTCCTCTATGAACTTTCATATCGTGAAAGTCTTCGTCAAAGCAACCAACAATTTGTTTGTGTTGATCCTCATTTTTTATCCACAATCGACTACAAACTCGATATTATTTCAAGAGTAAAAAAAAATGACCAACTTGATTTTTTTTTACTCTTCTTGGATATGTATGAACATGAGAAATCACTACCTTAATATTTATTTAAGTAGTTTTTACTTGCACAACAATGTGACTCTCTCAATGTATTTGAATTAAAAGGATCAATACAACCCCCTTACTTGACATATTGCACGTATGAAGTAAAAAAGTTGACTTGAGCTTTTTGTACCAAAGGAAAATATTAACTTTCCTTTTGATTTCATGTACCAAAGAAAAATATCAACTTTTCTTTTGGTTTCATGTATTAAAGTCACCTCCACAGAAATCTCCTAAATATGGTAATTTTTTAATTGATTGGCAATTTGAAATACTCAGGGATTCTTATCTTCTAATTTCACCACAACATTCCTTGTATACATACTAAAAATTCTTCATAGGAGCCTCTATATAAGGAAATGTTATGAAATCACATCAACCACAATCTTTTGAAATCCGTAACCCTTGCAAAGACATCCCTTGGCCTCATTGTGACCATGTATTTGGAAAACACTGCTGGTGCACTCAACCTTTTTGGCAACATTGGTGGACGTCACGCAAAATATACAACCTCCTCGCAACATCGACCGAAGAAGTATATAGAATGTCAACTTCAAACACTCGCAAAGTAAAAATCATATCTGACTGTAGGAATGTCCAAATATTGAACGACTTAGTTCTGAAGATACTAGACTTTTATTGTTGCGTCATATCCAAAAATTAACGTCAAACTCCTTCTGTATTGATGAGAATCAATTTTTGAAGTTGACGTTATAAGCTGCCATGTCGTGATTCCAGATAGTATGTTCGTGATCACTCCTCTTTGCTTCTTTTTTCGTAGGTTCATGAAAAAATGCAAGTGGTGTCCATATCACACCAAACATATACAAACATTGTCCAGATGATTGGTCAGGAACCACTTGAGGCATCATTTTTTGAGTCGCAGTTTTCAATAAGCAACAACTAGGTGCTTCACCCATTTTCTCGAGGATTTGGCGAGCAATATTCCGTCTCACGGCTTGGAAATAGACACTCAGAGCAAATCTTTTCTATTCTTGAAAAGAAAATTTGTACGTATTTCCTTAAATCTCGGCGTAGAAAACTCCTTGCATCTCGGCATAGAAGATCAATGGTTGAAAATCAAATTTCATGCTAATTGACATCGATATCAGCCATGTTGAACTACACTGATGTGTTTCTCCCAATGTTGATCATTCCACATCGAAGCATCGTGCCTTTGGTACCGAAACTTATTGCCAGATTGAAGTTTCACGTAGTTGGCATCAATCTGCATAAAATTGAGAAGCTTCATCCAGTCAACACTGTAGATGTATTCCATCTTCATTTTTTTTTGTGTAGGTTTATGCAAATGGTCTTGATGTCAGACCAAAAAGGTCGACATGATTGATGCTGAACCATTTGGTGCATGACTTCCTTACTGCTTGATAAGAAAGTGACTTGAAATGATGTGATTTCATCCTTGACGACGCTGAAAGTTCCCCTTTTTAGCGTCAGGAGCATGTACTAGGCACACATCCACGTAAATATTTATTCTCCGATGGAAGAAAAAAATATGTGTTGTTTGATTCATAAAAAATGAAATTCAATGTCCTGATACGTATGTTTTATCAACATTACTCAACATCATAATAAATTCCGCATTTTGACGTAGGAGTATCGAAATCAGGAGCCATTTTTTGTGTTGGAAACTAGACTCGTAGAGCTACATCTCAAGTAAGAATTACAATCAGGGTGCACCCAAATAATCTCAGATATTGCCCCAAAATCGATCCTCTAATCTTGGTTCTCTAGTTTAATCAGCTTTGCGCATCATCACGATCAATTCCGTATCTCGATGTAGGAATATCGAAATCAGAAGCCATTTTTTGTGTTGAAAACTAGACTCGTAGAGCTACATATCTCACAAGAATTATAATCATATTGCACCCAAATCGTCCTAGATATTTTCCCAAAATCGATCCTCTAATCCTGGTTCGCTAGTTTAATCAGCTTTACACATCATCACAATCAATTTCATACTCAATGTAGGAATACCAAAATCAGGAGCTATTTTTAGCGTTGGAAACTAGACTCGTAGATCTACATCTCACATGAGAATTACAATCATATTGCACCCAAATCGTCCTAGATATTGCCCCAAAACCGATCCTTTAATCTTGGTTCGCTAGTTTTATCATCTTTGCGCAGCGTCATGATAAATTTTGTATCTCGACGTATGAGTATCAGAATCAGGTGCCATTTTTTTTGTTAAAAAGTATATTCACAGATCTACAACAACATAAAAACAACAATTAATGCCCTTATGGATTTATATAGATACGTCATCAAAGTCAGCTTAGTTCGAAATTTGATGGCCTATTTTGCAACTTTGAGCGGCTATGATAGAAAATTCATAACTTGGCATAGGAACCTTTGAATCATGAGCCGTATTTTTTTTTTTGCAGAGAAGTCTCTAAGATCTACCACATATGTTAAAATAATAGTGAACACCTATATAGATTTATACATATATATTATCGAAATCTATTTTGCCTTGCTGGTCTCTTCACCTTTGCATGTCAGCAGTAAATTTAGCGAAGGAACGTTTATCCTTATGTGATATCTATGTCAATTCAAAGTGTTATTTCCGTGCTCAAATAATGACACACACTTTTCTTCCTTTTTTATTTTTTTAACTCATACGACTGAACTTAGAGTAAAAATACTCTAAGCTGCCTACGTACCTCGGAAGGATCAAGTCATAACGTAGTTCAAGAATGATGAGTTAATTTAATTTTTTAAAAGTTTCTTTTTCTTTTATTTTTCTTTTTTTTTCTTTTTTTTAAAGAGTCTTTCACAGTTTAGACTTATGCGGGCCAGAAGTGACATGCACTTTAAGCTCGTGCCTTAAGGAACATTTTGACTTATAGTTTAGGCTCATGCGTCGAGGAGCATTTTTGACTTGCAGTTTAGGCTCGTGCATCAAGGAGCATTTTTGACTTGCAGTTTGGGCTCATGTGTCGAGGAGCATTTTTGACTTGCAGTTTAAACTCGTGCATCAAGGAGAATTTTGGAGAAGAATTATTGGAATGTAACTTTCCTTCTAACCCTTTGTAATGGAGTATTGTTGCACTTCAGTTTGGTATTTATTGCCCTCATTGTTTGAAGCAGATTTGCACTTGATCTTGTGCCGACTTTTGGAAGTTGGAATTTAGAAGCACTTTGATATTTTTTCTTTTACGGGCGATCCATGTTCAAGTATCCCCCTTGTTACTATTGGAGAGGTCATTGACATGGACTTACTTGTTGCTTTCTTTAGGGTGGGAACCTATATTGGGTCAAAGCTCCTAAACTATAACACGATGATTCCCTCACCTTTTGGTGATGCCATAGAGCAAATGGATTGTAGTACTTTTGAAATTGAACCTTTTATATGGTCCAGTTCGATGCTAACATAATTTGCATCAACTATATCGACATCATCGATAACGATCTTTCCTTCTTGCATTAATGTTATGATTTTTTCCTTCATGATGAAGCATTTTATGGTGTGATAACCAACAATGCGGTGAAACTTCCAGTATTTAGGATCGTCGACTTTGTTTGATTTTTCAGGTCCCTTTGACTTAGGAATTTTAATGATTTCTTTAGTTAGCAACTCGTCAAGAATTTCACGAATATCAGAGTCGGGGAAAGGATATACCTTTGCTTGTAACTCCTTCAAGATTGGTTGATTATTTACTTCTCCCATTTGTTTCTTTGGAGCTTCCTTTTGTAACTTTTATCACATGGAGGCCTTCGTAAAACTCACAGTTGTTGTTATAGATTCCCCAATTCGGTCTTTAGACGAGTCTTTGAATTTTGTGACTTTTTTTCTAGGATAAAAACAGGTGACGCCATTCTATGACTTGCAATACTTAGCTTCATGTCATGAGCACGCGTAGCTAATTCTTTAAAAGTTTGAGGCTTAGTTCCTTGGAGGATATACACAAGGCCCCAACGCATCCCTTGAATGCAAATTTCAATTGCAGAAGTTTCAGAAAGTTGATCCTTGCAATCAAATCTTAATGTTCGCAAATGATTTATATAGTCCACTACAGGCTTATCTTTTCTTTGTCTTATATTTGTCAATTTCATCATTCTGGCTGTATGACGGGTGCTGTAGGAATGATTTAGGAACTGACTTTTTAGTTGCTCCTAACAATCAATTGGTTTAGATTCCAAGTCCGTGTACCAATCAAAGGTGTTTCCTTTCAAAGAGCGAACAAACTACTTGACAAGAAGATCACCATGTATGCCAGCACTGCTATAAATTTTAACAAAATGAGAAATATATTTTCTTGAATTTCCCTTTCCATCAAATTGTTAAAATTTTGGTAGTTGATATCCAACTAGCATTGGTAAGCCCTCGATTCATTTAGAATACGGTTTTAAACAGACTTGTTCAAGTCTTCAATGGTTTGCTCCATCATTGCAAACTTCTCATCCATGTCAACTGCATCAACCATGAAGGTGTTGGCTTTCATTGAAGTTGGAGAATTCATTAAGTCCTCAGATTCTCCAAAGTTGCAGACAGTTTCAGACGGTTCATCTGATAATATAGATGCAAAGTTGCTCCCAGAGGTCGTAGTTACAACCAAAATTTGAGATTTTCTCCCTTTCGTCATCTCCAAAAAAGGTGAAGTATTGGGATCCATCCAAAGCACAACCGTTGAGATTGCATTGATTGATGGGGCCAACAAGTGTGATTTCAGTAGATTTGGCAGTAGTAGACTTCTTGCACGAAACTTCATATATTTTTTCGAAGTCCATTGTAGTAGTTGAATTTGTGATTTTTCAATTTGTAGAAGGAAGAGATGAAGAGCAGAACTGGTCCCATTGGGCGTGCCAAAATTTGTTCGCAATAAATTTTTGTACTGCTGAAAATTAACTGCAAACAAAAATAAAATAAACAAAAAGAATAATTTTATTTAGTACAATCTTGTAAGTACAACTCTGTTATTCTCTTGATTCTTATGATCTGTGGGCCTTCAGTAGCGTGTTTCTCGAATCGTTGGATGATTTGAACTCCTAGAGACGTATTTCAATCGTCGGGCATGTCGGAAAGTATTTTGTCGTTTTGGAATAATCTTCGAAAAGAAATCCGTTGATTGCTCCTTGCAAGAACTTGATAGGCAACGCTGACGTTGCTAATGCTTATCAAAGTCCTCTTTTCTAAGTCCCTCCCCTTTTCCTCTTTTTTCTAGAATGTTATGTTACCCTTATTTATAGTTGTAGGGGGTAGACCTAGTTGCTTGTGATTGATCGAAATATGTCACTTTGACACTTAACGCCTTTTGACTGGTTGTTGAATTTGAATGAGATTTCCACCTCATTTGTACATGTAGCGGCGTCTCACTGGTCTTGGATTTGACTGGGATGTCACGTCACTTGATGAGTTTGGACTTCAACGTGAGATGAACCTTGATGAGGAATAAAATGGGTTTATTATTTTTTTAAGCCCAAAATAATTTTAGACCCAATAAAATATAGATGAAATTCAAATTTTATATGAATTTGATCCAATAAATTTTACGTGTCTACAAAGACACCAATTTAATTTTTTTTTTCCATTAAAATATTATTTCAACCTTTAATTCTAACTCACTCAACGTTTTTAACAATCAAAATTAACAAGGAATTGACAAATATTCTAATTCATTTCTAAAAAGAAGAAAAAAACTAAATTCAATGTCACATGAAAGAATTTTATCAAACTTTTAGAAAGTCTCAACTATATTTGACAATTGGATGAGAAGAAGCCAAGAACTTCCATCTTTAATCTTGTTTCTTGTGATGACAATTTACAAATAATGCACCAACGATGTCTTGGGGGTGGGGGAACGAGGGGGGAGGGGTTGAAGAAGATGAAGAAGATGTTTTCTTATTATATATATATCAACAAGTTCATGAGGGTTTTGGTTAAGAGTGTTCATATTTTTCCTTGGGCAAAACTGTTTAAAAAACAAAGAAAATAAAGCACTGCTGCATCTGCAAAGATTTGAACTTGGGTTGTTGATGCAAAAATGCACACTCTTGACCACTGGACTATGCTTCTCTAGCTTGTCAAGGATGTGCAACAAAATGTATATAACCATAAATATCTATATTTAACTTATATACTCAAAAAAATTATCCGACGAACGAATATTCATTTGACCATCCTTCGTTGGCTGTGGCTCCGCCACTGTTGTGATGTCTTTTCTCTTATTTAAACTGTTCACCTTTTTTTGAAGATGCGTTGAGGAATTGGGTTACCATTAAATAGGTAGACATGGAATTGTCCTAATATGGAGTATAATTTGTGAATTAATGAAAAATAGAGTGGAGCTAGCATAGCCTAAATATGTCCTGCAGATTCCAAGTCACGGGCATATATTACTGTAGCTATGAAGCTGTAATCCATAAGAAGTGTTAATCTCATAATTTACTTCCATGATAAAAGTCTATTTCCACCAACTGTTTATTCTTTTTAGCAGTATAAATACCCTGCCTTAGTACCATTTAATTTGTTCAGTCATCTTTGCAAGTAATATACATACTTTCTGCTTTAGCTTTCCTGCAATAACATGGCTTCCATAACTAGAGCCTCATCACTTACCCTTTTCCTCTCGTTCAATCTCCTTTTCTTTGCCATTGTCAGTGGAACTACTGACTGTTTCTCCTGTCCTTATCCTCCTAGAAATGGTAGTGGTGGCCAGAAGGGTGGTGGCTCTGGCAATGGTGGAGGATCTGGTAAAGGCGGCGGTTCCGGAAGCGGAGGTGGCGGGTCTGGTAATGGCGGAGGTTCGGGAAACGGAGGTGGCGGCTCTGGTAATGGCGGAGGTTCGGGCAACGGAGGTGGTAACGGGAACGGTGGAGGCAATGGAGGTGGCAGCGGAAATGGTGGCGGGAACGGAGGTGGTAATGGAAATGGTGGTGGTAATGGAGGTGGTAGCGGGAATGGCGGCGGCAACGGAGGTGGTAGCGGTAATGGTGGAGGCAACGGTGGTGGTACCGGAAATGGTGGAGGCAATGGAGGTGGTAATGGAAGGTGCCCAAGAGATGCACTGAAACTTGGGGTATGTGCTAATTTACTAAATTTGGTGAATGTAGTGGTGGGTTCTCCTCCAACTTTGCCATGTTGTAGTTTGATCCAGGGGCTGGCGAATCTAGAGGTGGCAGCTTGCTTGTGCACAGCCATAAGAGCAAACATACTGGGACTAAATCTGAATGTGCCGCTGACTCTTAGCCTCATCCTCAATAACTGTGGAATGAATAATACTGGCTTCACTTGCTAAGCGGACGCGTGCAGTTTATTAATTTATCCCCATTATGTTCTTTATTACTATGTCTATCATTTTGTATTAGCTTTGAATAATTCCTTGTTTGTTGTGTTGTGCTAATTATATTGTTTTAAATAAGCGAACTTGCATCATGAAATCAAGCAGGTTCGTGAAGCAGCTGGTTCATATCTGTACTCAAAGGTTTACTGTGATATATGGAGTGTCTTTTTTCTTTTGTAAGAATCTTTATATTTTGGGTTTCATTTGACTGCCTCAGGGTCATAACATGGTTAGATATTAGATCAATTATTTTACTAGGAAAAAGTTGAGAAAGAAAAGTAAGTACTATAATAAAGAAAATGGTTATGAAAGAAAATTTTCTAAGTAACTTGGATCAGTCAAGAGTCAAGTGTAGTGATGAGAAAAAAGTATGCAATTAAAACCTAATGATCATTGTTTGATGGTTATTTGAACGACGATTCTATGAAGAAGGTGCAGATTCCATAGTATCAATAGAGAAATTTCAAAACTTAAAAGAAATGAAGGATGCCTCACCATGCGGCTGTGTCTGGCTATGTTGAGTATATAGAGGAGAATCCACAAAATTTTCTCTGTCTGAACAATACTCAGTACTCACATCTTCCGAGCTATGCACTTTATTCAATTGAAAACAACTTCAAGTTGTATGGTTGATGAATAAAAAGTGGGATTATTTAAGATAGGTTCGTCAGGTTTCTTTGTAGTAATATACTAACTTGTGTTAGGATTTTTACTGAATTTCTGTTTTACTTTGGAAAAGATTTCTTAGTGGAAAGACTTATCGGTAGGAAAAGATGTCTTTCCTACTAGATAATTTCTATTAGATTTATTCTTTCATAGATAAAACGTTTTGTAACTTAGAAGATTTCTCTTCTCATGTCATAACACAATAACATTCACAATTTATCTTTAAAGAGTCTTATTTACGCGAAATTTTCTTTCAAATAGTTTTTATATTTTTTTATTTAGGTTATTAATATGTAGGCCAATTGGCCGAATCATGCCAATAGTATTATGTTTTAATATGTTTTTCTTTATCACCTGAATTATCGTTCAATGGTTTGCAAGTAGCTTCCACATAACGCCCTCTCAATTTCGAACCCAACAAGTAGTATCAAAGTTTACGGTTCAAAAGTCCAATGATTTGATGAGACGAGATTAAAGACGGGTTTAAAGTGGTTTCAGATGAAGGTGCAACTAGTTTTGCGATAATGAAGATCTTTGTCTAGTTATATACGGAGGAGTTTAAAGTATATTTTCAACATTTTTGTTGCTTCATCTTAAAAAATAAAAATAAAATATTTTTAAAATGAATTTTAACCCATAATATTTGAAACTTTATTTTTAACCATGACAAGCAGCAGTGATGGAGATTACACGAAGAAAAAGATGATGATCAATTTTGTCAGAAAATTCAGGCCAAGGGGAAATTTGTTAGGATTTGTCTGAATTTTCTACATTAATCAGATTCTATCATAATTGTATTTTACTTCTGAAAGGATTTTTTAGTGGAAAGGTTTCCTAGTAGGAAAAAATCTCTTTCCTATTAGATTTCTATTACGTTTATTCTTTGTTAGAGCAAATGTTTTGTAACTCTATAAATAGAAATTCTCTCTTTTCAAGTCATAACACACTGATATCCACAATGTAATCTTTAAAGAGTACTTCTTCCGTTTCATAATAAATAAATTGTTGTATTTTAGCACACATATTAAAAAAAAAGTATTAAAGACATAAATTTAACACAATTTTCCATTTTTACCCAAAAAAAAAAAAGTTGACCTTGTAATACCTTTTCAAAAGTTAATTGATTGTTAAATCATACGGGCAAATTTAGAAAAAAATTCAATGATTCACTTATTTTGAAACACAAATAAATACCCCAACAATTCACTTATTCCGAAACGGAGGGAGTATTATTTAGGGGATTTTCTCTCAAATAGTTTTTATATTTTTTTTATTTAGGTTATTAGTATGTAGGCTAATTGGTTGAATCATATCAATAGTATTATGTTTAAGCATGTTTTTCTTTGTCATCTGAATTATCGTTCAATGATTTACAATTAGTAGCTTTCACATGACGCCCTCTTAATTTCGAACCCAACAACTTCTCGTATCTTTTTCTTTTTGGAGCATAAAACTTAAAAACGCCCAAATCCACCTTGAGCCTTAAATCTGTACCTTATACAGCTTAAGCTTACTCAATCCATTACAAAATGATAGTTAGGATTTCTATGTTAGCCCCAAATACTAATATGGGTTGTGGTGTAGTGGATGAGGCTGCTCCACCCTTAATCAGAAGTCGAGGGTTCTCCTCTATTGGGAGCGTTGCCACCTTAATGGGTTCTGCAACGTTTGATACGGATTAGTCGGGGCTCCAATGCAGGCAGCGAACACCGGACACCGGATGAAAAACAAAAAAAAACTCCCAAAATTCATTGAAGTGAGACCGGTAAATTGCCACTACATGTTTTTTGTGGCGATTTTGGAGTTGTTAGTACCTTCAAACCTGAATGCTATTTTGTGGCGATACATGATATTATTGCCACAAAGTACACACGCATTAGCGACTAAACTTGCCATAAAAAGTAAACACAACGGTCACTAAAAAGGTTTCACAAAATGAGGATTTAAGGTAAGTGGCCAATAAAAGAAAGAGATAATTTTAAATATGTACAATAAAGTAATTAATTTATAAATAATATGATCATGTTTTTTAACCAAAAAGAATAGTCAAAAAAATATATTAGACTAAAAAAAAAAAGGTTACAAAAAATATAGTCAAATGTATATTCACTAGCTTACTTTTTCTACTCGTGTTGGGAGCTTTCATTCAACTCGGGGAATCTACTATTGTTGTGGTATGGTTCAGCGTCAACCTTTTGCACTATCATTCTTATTTTGTACTTCATAATAATGTATTCTTATTTTGTAATATAATTTAACCAGGACACATTGCTATAGACCCTGAAATATTAACATAACTCAGGCTAATTTTCTCCCTTAAAGGATCATTGAAAATAAATGAAAAAAGAAACGGACATGGAGAAAATCCTATATGTGAAAGAACATGAATATTCCACCTAAACCTTAATCGAATAAGTAACACAGGATATTATACGTTTAAAATTAAATGGATGCATTTATATGCAATGTCAGACATTATTGTTACCAGTTTATTACCGCCACCACCACCAGCATATCCAGGAAAATCCCACAAAGTAGGGTCTGGGGAAACCAACCTCGTGGAGGTAGAGCGGCCGTTGCTGAAAGATTCTTAGCTCAAATAAAACAAATCAAAATAGTAATGAAAAGAATAATGACAAAGAAGAAAACATGGAAACTAATAGGAGCGTAGTGCAGAATGTATAGGAGCAAAATAGTGTGATGACCTAAGCATAATAATCAACAGATGGTGTGATAGATATCAAAAGCTACCTATTTATTACCCCAGAAGCATTTTTAAGTAGAAACTGAGTGATTAGACCAAAGGACAGACCAAAGAACACAAGTGAAAGAAAATTATAGTTAAGTGAAACACCCTAGTTTCTGGACCTTAGAAAATTTCCTAAATTCTGATCTCTGGACCCAATACGACTCATGGGTACGAGATGTATGTTGGGGTATGGGTAGTATGGTCCGGTTGTATACTGACTAGTATTGGTTTATGGGATGAAGTTTGGTTACTAGAAAGGGTACGACTTAGGGGTACGAGTCGTATTGGTGGTTACAGATCTTTTCATTTCTTAACTTAATCTAAGACTTTGTTACTTAGGTTGGATCTGAGTACGAGTGGTTCACCATGATCTTTAATCTAGGGTACAAATCGTACCAGGTACTTGTATGGTAGACAATGTTCGATCCTCCTAGTATTTTATTCTGCATGGATACGGATCGTATGTTGTTGGTATGACTTGATTGGATAAGTCGTATACTGGACAATGTTAAGTCCAAAGGTGGAGGTTTAGGATACGAGTGATGGATACCGATCGTATTGGGAGGGTACGACTCGTGATGGTCAGTCGTATCCCTATGATGAGATTTTTGGTGCAACTTAAGTGGGTGTATTCTGAAATTTTTCCACTTATCCTAATAGGGTCCCACAACTTCTGACCTACTTGGGAGGTTATTTATCCTATCATTCTTTTTATTAACACTTAGAAACTCTTCCTAAACACTTCATAATTCTCTCAAGAGCTTTTAGGCAAGGGGAGCTAGAGTTTCAACTAAAGGATTAATTTTGAATTTTTCATCAAGAAAAGTTTTAAGAGAAGTAATCTCATTTGTAACATGACCAATCATTAAAATATCATCAACATAAACAATCACAAGAATAATAAAAGAACTAGATATTTTCTTAAAGATAGAATAGTCATTGAGGCTCGAAGTGAAACCCCCAAAAAACAAAGCCTCAAATAGCTTGGAGTACCACTGCCTAAAGGCTTGTTTGAGGACATATAAAGATTTTATTAACCTGCACACCAGCCGACCAAAGTATAATACCCCATACTTTTCCTAGCTAATTTCATCTAAAGAATACCTAATATTAGCTTCTAAAGTGAATGGTGAATATTACACGAGGAATTTTCAATATTTTCACTTTTTGTCATGTGAGAAATTCAATAAGCTTTTCATCGGTATAAGATTTTCCCAAATCCGATAATCGGGTCAGAAATTATGACTATTTCAAGTTTCCGTCGTAAAACAGCGTCATATTAGTCAGTGGCGCGCCGCACCACAAGAGGAAATGACATTTGGAAAATTCCAGTAGGGGTCCGCAATTATGGCGCATCGCGCCAGGGCCAAGTTCAGAATTATCCTTTTTCCAGTGTCTCAGTGCGAACTCCCCCTTGTCGTGTTAAAGTTCCAGATCACAAAGGAAGGGGCAACGTGATGGCTCCACGTCGTGCCATCTCTCAATTTTGGGAAATTTTTACTGAAATTAAATGACACATCCAGGATTAAAAGGGTCAACTTCCCACCCCTATTTAAGACCTTTAACATGTGATTCAACCACTTTCACCCAAAATATACTAGTTTCTATCAAAAACCTCTCAAGAACAACCTAGGGCTTTTCATAGAAGATTCAGAATCAAAAACTTCCTCCATCAATCTTCATGAAATCACGAATGAAGGTATGCCTAGTGTTCATTCATAGACTCCTTTTGTCCATGAAGACAAAGAATCTCTTTTCTAAGTTTAAGTTTATGGGTTTCTTTATAAATTTCATGTTGGGTTTATTTTGTTTATGTTGAGAATGATCAATTGAATTCAAATTCATGTTGGGTGATCAATTTTATGTGGAATTGATTTGTATAAGCGTATATTTATGTGAACCTATGAATAAACCCTAGATGATGAAATTAGAGATAAATCATAATATTAATTGTTGTATAATGTTGTCTACATATACTACGCCTACCATGTGTTTGATTAAATGCCTAGGTGAAGGAACAATGCCCAACTAGTATGATGTCATGAAATCCCCATGTATGTGCAAGTTATGCCTATCATATTTTTGATGGAATGCTTCTATAAATGTATTATGGATTATGATGTTAGTTATATATTCAAGTAAGTGATGCTTGGTCAGTTTTCCCTCCATTGAGTCCTGGGGGTACTTGTACCTAAAATATTAGTTGTGTGCCTAGAGCCATGTCATGTTTCCATGATACTCTCAGTCAGGCTATGAATCCTTAGACTTCAGATAGTCTTATGACTCAGGAAATCTCTATGATCACATGAATTCAGTCAGATATCAGTAATATTCCGTTAGTCAACGGAATTTAGTAACTCAGTCCATATTCAGTTCAGTAAATTATGTTCAGTGTCTATTTAGATGGGAGTAGAAATTAGCACCGAGTGAACCCAAGGATGGGAAATCACCTGTTATATTAGGGTGTGATTCTTAGAAAAAATCCTTGTATTCCATAACTATGTAGCCAGCATAGGTTAAGACATCATAGCCTTCTATATAATGATAGATGAGGTGGCTTAGCCTGCTATATGAGGGTTCCCACCATTCTCACTAGAGTTACTTGTTATATTAGGGTCACTCACATGATGTCCTTACCAGTGGCGCGGTATTGACACCCTTCCAATTAGGGCATAGATTGGACCCCAATTCAGCTATAATGCATTATTTGGGACATATCAGTTAGATGACTACCTCCCATAGTCTCAGTAATAGAACTCAGATAGTTCTTCAGATTTCAAGACTGTCAGATACAGTCAACTCAGATAGTTCTATCAGATTTAGGACTGTCAGATATGGTCTTTAATGTTATCAGTTATATTCAGATTCAATAATCATGTTATCACAGTATTAGTGTCAGTTGTTATGTCTCATGCATGCATTCTCACATGCATAATAGTTAGTCAGTTATTATTATTGTTCATGCATATGAACCCCATGCATTCATCCTACCTCACATGCATACCAGTACATTCAAAGTACTGACGCATTTGCGCTATGGTGTCTTATACCATAGGTTCAGAGCACGAGCTCCAGATCAGCAGTAGATTCCAGTTTCAGCAGTCAGAGTTAGAAGTGAGTCCTCATTATTCAAGGACATGATTATTTTCTATTATCTCATTAATTAGCTTATTAGTTGGACTTAGTTGGGGACATATCCCATCAGCTCCTTACTTAGACAGTTCAGTCAGTTAGAGCCTTTCTAGACAATCATGTTTCAGATATCAATATTTTTAGTTTTGTTTAGGGTATTCTAGTACCCTACACAGATGTTATATTATTCACATTTTGTTCAATTTTGAACCTATGGCCTTTTAGTTCATGTTTCCATATTATTCAGTATTTTATGTAGTATACAGGCACAGGTATCAGCCATAGGTTAGCTTGTGGTCCTTTGGGGTCATGAGCATCATGTAGCATTCCGAGTATCAGATTTGGGGCATTACAAACTTGGTATCATAACCTATGGTTTAATAAAGTCCTGGGATATCTGAAAGCTGTATCTAGTAGAGTTTTCTGCATGGGTGTGCTGCGCGCCACATTTATGTACAAGAGGCTATAAGATGTTTTAGGAACAATTTCCCCTCTTTTAGTATTCATGTCATGACAGTGAGCTTAATCTCAAGTCAATCTCTCAGACTAATCCATTTCTCTCTTTCTTCTACAGAACATGCCTTCTAAAAGAAGAAACGAAAATCTGTCAGCCCCTCCAAAGATCCTTTGGGCATTCATGTTTCTCATGTGGAGTTCAGGGCCACATTCACTACTCTTGCTAAGTCAGTTACTGTTCAAAATGAATGACCAACAATCATTCTGGCCAAACTAGTGGCCAACTCAGTCGCAGTTAGGATTCGAGACTTCACCCGAATGAATCCTCTATCCTTTCTCAGGTTAAGATAGATGAGGACCCTCAGGAATTCCTAGATCAGATGCAGAAGGTGACAGACATCATGGGGTGAAAACTGTTCAGAGTGTTGAGCTAGCTGCTTATCAGTTGCAGGATGTTGCTCACACTTGGTTCAAGCAGTGGAAGTCAGAGAGGGTAGATGATATAAGGCCAGTTAAGTGGGAGAATTTTACGTCTGCTTTCCTCGATAGATTCTTTCCCCCAGAGCTTAGGAAATCTAAGGTGTTAGAATTCATCAACCTCAGGAAGGGCAATATGAGAGTGAAAGAGTATTCTCTTAAGTTTACTCAATTAGCCAGATATGTCCCTCATGTGGTTACAGATAACAGGGCAAGGATGAGTAAGTACGTTTCAGGGGTGAATAATAGAGTGGTTAATGAGTGCAGATCTGCCATGCTAAATAGTGACATGACTTTAGCCAGGCTTATAAATCATGCTCAGTAGATTGATGATCAAAAGATTAAGATGAGGGAGAAACAGAATAAGAGGGAAAAGATATATAGTTTCAACTTCGCTCAGCCTAAGTCAGATGAAGGAAAACATTCTCAGTTTCATCCTAAGTCATTAGTTCTAGCTCCTTCTACAGCCAGTGCTCTAGTTCCTAAGTTCAGAGAGGGTAACAAAGACAGAGCACCAGACTTTAAGTCCCAGGGCAGTGTTAGCAGTTCCCGTACCTATTCTCTTTGCCAGACTTATGGCAAGCACCATCAGGGTATTTGCAGAGATGGAAGTGGTATTTATTTTGAATGTGGGAAGCTAAGCCACAAAATCAGAGACTATCCTCAGGGTCAACAGAATCGCTCCTCAGCTCAGTCTGGTTACCCAAATCAACAGGGTGCCACCTCCAGTGCTACTAGTGGGCAATGGCCAAATCGTTTCTATGCTCTTTAGTCCCGATAGGATTAGGAAAATTCTCCTACTGTAGTTATTGGTACGTTATAAATCTTTTATGTGCATGCTTATGCTTTGCTAGATCCAGGAACTTCTTTGTCTTTTCTTACTCCTTATATAGCAGTCGGTTTCAGAATCAGTCTCAAAATTCTAGTAGAGCCCTTTTTAGTCTCTACCCCAGTGGGTAAAACCATTATAGCCTGGTGGGTATACAGGAACTACCTGGTTATGATATCTCAGAAAGTCACCTCATCAGACTTAGTCGAATTAGAGATGACTGATTTTGATGTCATTCTCGGAATGGATTGGCTTCATTCCTATAATGCCGTAATTAACTGCAGAAATAGAATAGTCCAGTTTTAGTTTCCAAATAAACCCATCCTAGAGTGGAAGGGTAGTGTGTCCGCTTTCAGAGGTCAGCTTGTTTCCTACCTTTGGGCATGGAAAATGATATTTAAAGGATGCGTCTATCATCTTGTTCGAGTTAAGGACACTAGTTCCAAAACTCCCAGTCTTGAATCAGTCCCAGTAGTGAATGAATATTTAGATGTTTTTCCCAAAGATCTTCCAGTAATTCCTCCCGAAAGAGAAATAGACTTTGGTATTGATCTTCTTCCAAATACTCAGCCTATCTCTATTCTGCCATACAGAATGGCACTAGCAGAACTCAGAGAAGTGAAAGAACAATTTAAGGATCTCTTAGATAAGGGATTCATCAGGCCCAGTGTTTCCCCGTGGGGCGCTCCAGTATTATTCGTGCGCAAAAAAGACGGTTCTCTTAGGATATGTGTAGACTACCGTCAACTCAATAAGGTCATGGTCAAGAACAAGTATTCTCTTTCCAGAATCGATAAATTGTTTGACCAACTTCAGGGTGCCAGTTATTTCTCTAAGATAGACCTCAGATCCGGCTATCATCAGCTCAGAGTTAGGGAATGTGACATTTCGAAAATAGCTTTCCGCCCCCGGTATAGTTACTTCGAATTCTTAGTTATATCATTTGGTCTTACCAATGCCCCAGGCACTTTCATGGACTTGATGAACCATGTGTTCAAGTAGTACTTGGACATATTCGTCATAGTCTTAATAGATGATATCCTGGTCTATTCCGCAGTGAGTGCGATCATGCAAACTATCTCAGAATAGTACTTCAGACTCTCAAAGATCATCTATTATTTATCAAATTCAGTAAGTTCGAATTTTGTCTAACGTTAGTAGCATTTCTTGGTCACATCATTTGCGGTGATGGCATTAGAGTAGATTCTCAAAAGACCGAAGTAGTAAGAAACTGGCCTCGCCCTATCTCTCTATTAGATATTAGGAGTTTCTTAGGTTTGGCTGGATATTACAGATGGTTTGTTGAGGGATTTTATTTTATTGCATCCCCTATGTCTAGATTGACTCAGAATAAAGTCAAGTTTCAGTGGTCAGATCCTTGCGAGAAGAGTTTTTAGTAGTTAAAGACTCGACTTACCTCAGCTTCAGTTTTAGCTCTTCCAAATAGTCTAGATGGGTTCGTAGTGTATTATGATAAATCCATAGTAGGTTTGGGTTGTGTCCTCATGCAGCTTAGTAAGGTCATAGCCTACACCTCTAGACAGCTTAAACCCCATGAGAGGAATTATCCTACTCATGATCTTGAGTTAGCAGCCGTAGTATTTTCCTTGAAGATTTGGAGGAATTATCTATACGGTGTTTATGTAGATGTGTTCACAGATCATAAGAGTCTTCAGTATGTCTTTTCTCAGAAAGATCTCAATCTTCGTCAGAGAAGGTGGTTAGAGCTCTTGAAAGATTATGACATGAGTGTTCTCTATCATCCGGGCAAGGCTAATGTAGTGGCCGACGCTCTCAGTAGACTATCTATGGGTGTGTTACTCATGTGGATGACAGTAAGAAGAAGTTAGCTCAGAAAGCATATCAGCTTGCCAGACTAGGCGTTCGCTTAGTCAATACAGATGAGGGTGATATATGGGTTCAGAGTAGTTCAGAATCATCTCTAGTTTCTGAAGTGAAAGAAAAGCAAGATAGAGATCCCAGCGTTATCAAGTAAAAAAGTCAGTTTAGGATAAGAAAATAGAGGTTTTCTCCCAAGGGGGAGATAATGTTCTTCATTGTCAGGGTCGTCTCTGTGTTCCAGGAGTAGATGACTTAAGATAGAAAATTCTAGTAGAAGCTCATGGTGTGCGCTACTCTATTTATCTAGGGGCCACATAGATGTACCGCGACTTACGGGAACTCTATTGGTGGATTAGGATGAAGAAAGACATTGCAGAGTTTGTGGCTAAGTGCTTTACATATCAGTAGGTTAAGATAGAGCATTAGAAGCCTAGTGGGTCCATACAGGAGTTCAGTATTCCTACTTGGAAGTGGGAGGTTATGAACATGGACTTCGTGATGGTTTTGCCTCAAAATCGTCATCAACATGATTCAGTCTCTGTCATTATAGACAGAATGACCAAAACAACTCATTTTCTTCTAGTTCATACCTCTTATTCAGTCGAGGATTATGCCAAACTCTACATCAAGGAGTTGGTTAGATTGCACGGTGTTCCGCTATATAATATCTCAGACAGAGGTACCCAATTCACCTCTCATTTTTGAAAAGCGTTCCAAAAGGGTCTTGGTACCCAAGTTCATCTCAGTACAACCTTTCATCCTCAGACAGATAGTCAAGTAGAAGGGATCATTTAGACATTAGAAGATATGCTAAGGGCATGTGCAATCGATTTCAAGGGAAGTTGGGATGGCCACTTACCTTTGATTGAGTTTGCATAAAACAACAACTATCATTCCAGTATTTAGATGGCTTCATTCAAAGCTCTCTATAGTAGGAAATGTAGATCTCCAATTGGTTGGTTCAAAGTTAGTGAGGTCTCAGTCATAGGTCCTGACTTGGTATTCAACACCTTAGAAAAAGTCCAGTTGATTTGAGAAAGACTCCGGGCTTCTCAGACCCAACAAAAGTCTTATGCAGATGTTCATAGAAAAGATCTCGAGTTTTAGATTGGTGGTCATGTATATCTAAAGATCTCTCCCATGAAGGGAGTAAAGATACTCGGTATGAAGGAAAAGCTTAGTACCTGATATGTCGGTCCCTTTAAGATTCTCAGTCTCTTTGACAAGGTAGCCTATGAGCTTGAATTACCTTCAGATCTAGCCTTAGTTCATCCAGTCTTTCATGTCTCTTTGCTCAAGAAGTTCATAGGTGACCCATCAGTTGTAGTCCCTATTCAGAGTATTGGTGTTCATAACACTCTCTCTTATGATGAGGTTCCAATCAAAATCTTAGACTATCAGACTTGTAGATTGAGGAACAAAAAAGTCCCTCTAGTTAAAGTTCTTTGGCGAAATTTTTCCGTCGAGGGAGCTACTTGGGAAGCAGAGGCAGACATGCATACCAAGTATCCTCACCTCTTCTTCGTTAACTCAGATCAAGATCAAGGTAACAGTTCTGCTTAAGCTTACTCAGTTTCATGTTCAGTGTTCATCACAAACTTGGTATGCAGTTTCATGCTCATGTTCCCATTATAAACTTGGTATCAAGTACCATTGCATATTTCTTCAAGCACTCATGTATCAGTTTAGTTATGTAATTATGTATCAAACATGCATTCTTATTGTGAGAAACTTAGTTCTTCAGAACACTCAGTCATGCATTCATGAATCAATTACACAGCATCAGATATGCATGTTTAGTATTATATGTTCAGCTTGTCAGTCATGTCAGCCATGATATCATGTTTCAGTTATTCATGTTCAGTATGTACGTCAGTTGTCTTTTCTCCCCTCTTAGTCAGTCTCATTCGAGGATGAATGTTCTCAAGGGGGAGATATTGTAATACATCTCAAGAATGCGTAATATTATCTTCTAAATTGAATTATGTCTATTTCATTTGGAATTTTCAAGATTTTCACTCTTTGTCATGTGGAAAATTTAATAAGCTTTCCATCGGTATAAGATTCGCTCAAATCTGATAACCGGATCAGAAGTTACGACTATTTCAAGTCCCATCATAAAACAACGCCATTATTAGTCAGTGGCGTGCCGCGCCACAAGAGGAAATGGCATTTGGTGAATTCCAGTAGGGGTCTGTGATTATGGTGTGTCGAGCCAGGGCCAAAGTTTAGAATTGTCCTTTTTCTAGTATCTCAACGCGATCTTCCCTGTATTGTGTCAAAGTTCCAGGTTATAATGGATGGGGAAATATGATGGCTCCACGTTGCTCCATCCCTCAATTTCCCAATTGTCAAATTCCAGTGACATGGCACGATAGCACCACGTCGCGCCAGGGGTCCAATTCGAGAAATTTTTACTGAAATTAAATGATGCGTCCAGGGTTAAAGGGTCAACTTCCCACCCCTATTTAAGCCCTTTAACACATGATTCAACCACTTTTCACCCAAAATATACTAGTTTCTCACAAAAACCTCTCAAGAACAAACTAGGGCTTTTCATAGAAGATTCAGAATCAAGAATTTCCTCCATCAATCTTCATGAAATCACAAACCAAGGTATGCGTAGTGTTCATTCATGCACTTCTTTCGTCCATGAAGCCTAAGAATCTCTTTTATAAGTTTAAGTTTATAGATTTCTTTATGAATTTCATGTTGGGTTTGTTTTGTTTATGTTGAGAATGATCAATTGAATTCAAATCCATGTTGGGTGATCAATTTTATGTGGAATTGATTTGTATAAGCGTATATTTATGTGAACCTATGAATAAACCCTAGATGATGAAATTAGAGATAAATCATAATGATTAATTGTTGTATAATGTTGTCTACATATACTATGCCTACCATGTGTTTGATTAAATGCCTAGATGAAGGAACAATGCCTAACTGGTATGATATCATGAAATCCCCATGTATGTGCAAGTTTTGCCAATCACATGTTTTAATGGAATGCTTCTATAAATGTATTATGGATTATGATGTTAGTTATATGTTCAAGTAAATTATGCTTGGTCATTTTTCCTTCCATCGAGTCCTGGGGGTACTTGTACCCAAAATATTTGCAATGTTCCTAGAGTTATGTCATTTTTCCGTGATACTCTCTGTCCAACTATGAATCCTTAGACTTTAGACAGTCTTATGACTCTGAAAATCTGCATGATCTTATGAAATCAGTCACTTGTCAGATATCAGTAATATTTCATCAGTCAACAGAATTCAGTAACTCAGTCCATGTTTAGTTCAGTAAATTATGTTTAGTGTCTATTCAGATGAGATTAGAAATTAGCACCGAGTGAACCCAAGGATGGGAACTCACCTATTATATGAGGGTGTGATTCTTAGAAGCAATCCTTGCATTCCGAAACTATGTAGCCAGAATAGGTTGAGACATTATAGCCTGCTATATGAGGGTTCCCACTGTTCTTACTAGAGTTACCTGTTATATTAGGATCACTCACATGTTGTCCTTACCAGTGGCGTAGTATTGACACCCTTCCAATTAGGGCATAGATTGGACCCCAATTCAACTATAATACATCATTTGGGGTATGTCAGTTAGATGACTACCTCCCACTATCTCAGTATCAGTCTCCTTAATAGAACTCAAATAGTTTTTCAGATTTTAGGACTGTCAGATATAGTCAACTCAGATACAGTACGAAACTCAGATAGTTCCATCAGATTTAGGACTATCAGATATGATCACTCATGTTATCAGTTATATTCAGATTCAGTAATCATATTATCATAATATTAGTGTCAGTTGTTATGTCTCATTCATATATTCTCACGCTCATGATAGTTAGTCAGTTATTATTATTATTTATGCATATGAACCCCATACATTTACCCTACCTCACATGCATACTAGTACATTCAAAGTACTGACGCATTAGCGCTATGGTGTCTTATACCATAGGTTCAAAGACACAAGCTCCAGATCAGTAGTAGATTCTAGTTTCAGCAGTCATAGTTAGAAGTGAGACCTCATTATTCGAGGTCATAATTATTCCCTATTATCTCATTAATTAGTTTATTAGTTGGAGTTAGTTGGGGACATGTCCCATCCACTCCTTATTCCGGCAGTTTAGTCAGTTAGAGGCTTTCTAAACTTTTTGTTTCAGACTTTAGTATTTTCAGTTTTGTTTTGGGTATTCTAGTACCCCACACAGATTTTATATTATTCAGATTATGTTCAGTTTTGAACCTTATGGCCTTTCAGTTCATGTTTCTGCATTATTCAGTATTTTATGCAGTATACAGGTACAGATATCAGTCGTGGGTTAGCTTGTGGTCCTTCGGGGTCATGAGCATCGTGTAGCATTCCGGGTATAAGATTTAGGGTATTGCACAAAGTTAGATCCTGGCACCTCTAACCCTTCAGGATTTTTTATGTAAACTTCCTCCTTAAGATCACCATGAAGAAAAATGTTACTGACATCAAGTTGAAAATTTTTCCAACGTTTCTTAATAGCAATAGATAACAAACACGTAATAGTGGTCATTTTGACAATTGAAAAAAAGTTGAACTTTAATTGATATCCTCATGTTGAAAATTACCTTAAATGATAACACATGCCTTGTAACACTCAATAGAATCATCAGTTGTTTGCTTAATTTTGTAAATCGATTTTAAAGAAATAACTCACTTGCTAGGAGGTAAAGGAATAATTTTACAAGTCTTGTTAGACTCTAAAGCTTGAAATTTTTTTAACATGGTAGCCTTCTATTTAGGGTGAACAACAGCCTGCCTATAAGATTGAGGCTCAAGTCAAGTGATCTCAGCAGAAGTGGATGACAAACTAAAAGTATAAATAAAGGAGAAAACACAATCATTTAGGTAGGAAGGTGTGATGGTAATCCAAGCAGACCTCCGACGAATTGGTGCATAGGAGAAGGTGAGATAGGTAAAATAACAGGAGGATCAATAACAATATGAGGGGGTAAAGATGGAAATAAAGAAGATGGGGACGGAGAGGCATAGGGAATGGCAGACTCATCGAAAAGAACATCCCTTGAACTTTTTTTTTGTAAGAAGACAAAAGAAGTAATTTGTAACCTTTCTTACTAGTGGGATAGCCTATAAAGATTGAAGAAACAGACCTAAAAATGAATTTATCTCTTTTAGGAAGTTGTACTTCTACATACCACTGACATAAAAAAAACTTTAAATGACTATAAGATGGGGAAAATCTATGTAAAAGTTGAAATGAGGTCTTATTTGAAGAAAAGGAGAAGGAAATCAATTAATGAGATAAGTAGAAGCTAAAAAAAATTCTTTCCAATATTTGAGAGGAGTTTAGACTGGAATAAGAGCGCCTAGAGGTTTCAAGTAAATACTTAAGTTTTCTTTCGGCAACTTCATTTTGTTGAGGAGTATGAAACCATGAAGTTTTATAGAAAATGTCATGAGAATAAAACAATTGAATTGCCTCATTACTAGAACCCAACTCAAATGCATTATCATACATTATTATTTGAATGGAGACATGAAACTGGTTAAGAATATAGAAGAAAGATAATTTAGTAAGACAAAGGAATTTGATTTAGTAAATAACAGATGGGTCCAAGTAGACCTAATATAGTAATCTATAATGATTAAAAAATATATGTAACCATTGTAAGTATGGGTGTGATAAGGACCTCATAAATCAAGACGAATAAGTTGAAAAGGTTTAATGAAATGAATAGAACTTTTGAAAAAAAATTGATCTCTGTTGTCTTGTCATAGGGTATATGGTGCATTCAAAGGACAATTTAGATAATGATAATGATTTTAAAAATTGTGTGGTTTTTATTTTTGCAAATAGCATAAAACTATTTTTGCAAATGGCATATGCCCCAATCTTTGATGCCAAAAAAAAAATCTAAACTAGCAGAATCAGTACTTGAGAAAAAATGGAAGAGTCATATTTAGAGATACAAACTTAGAACACTGATTCTCTATAGAATCAACTTTCATTCTATTAATAGAAGAAGGACACAAAAGATACATTAAATTGTTAAAATAAAAAAGAAGAAAACAGGATTGGGAAATGTCCTTTGGATTTACAATGGGATTAGAAATAGAAATATTAGAAACATGAAAAACAAAAGAAAAAGACACAACCACATATGGAACATTGGAGGAATCAGTGTAGTTGCTTATAGTATCCATCAGAAAAGAAGAGCCATTCAATTGAAGAATATAGAGTCTATTGGAAAGTTTATCAACTTTCAGCGGCCTCTCTGGAGAATGATCCTGCAAAATAAAAGAGGTAACATTAAAATAAGTAATACAATTGAATTGAAGAAGTAATTTGGATAAACAAATGAGATTACATTTAAAACTACGAACCAGAGGGACACGCTGAAGGATCATATTAGAATTTAAAGGTAGAGAACCTGTACATATGACCTTTACCTTATATCCATTAGGTAAAGAGATAAAATAAGGAATAGTGAGAGATTTGACATTGATTAGAATGTTCCTATGAGGTATCATATGATTAATTTCTCCCGAGTCTATAATTCAGGGATTATCATATATTTGAGATAGATGGCATGCAAAGAAGTAACAATATTATAAGTAAGTAAATTAGTCACACCTGCAACAATAACAGAGACACAAAGATCAGAATCCTACAAAGTGATCTGCTGAATAAGACTCAACAGATGAGCATGTAGTTCTTTCGTGAATCCATGGAAAGACTCATTAGATTAGGAGGCTAAAATAGATCTAGAAGAAACTAGATCAGAAGATCATGACATTTGGGAATAATTAGCTATACCAACACTTTGTTTACCCTTAATAGAGTAAAGATTCTCATTATGACTATGAAGCTTGTGACAATTCCTAATGAGATGACCAAATTTTTTATAATATTTGAAAATATATTAGACAAATTATGAGGGATACCTGATTTGGTGGGATCAAAATTCACCCTACTAGGATACCTCTACTCCTCCTTCTCCTAATCTAATCAGATACTTTGGGGGATATCTTTGCCCCATCATTAGTATATTTTTATGTACTGGCAGTTAAAAAGGAAGAGTCAAAAGAAAAAATAGAAAGGAAAATCTAAATTTTAGATTGTTATTCATTATGAATAAGCATAAAATAGACACTTTCTAAGTGTTTCTCCTAATACCAATATAAAATTCATTCAACCTGACCAAAAACTGATGAACCTTTTGGTCTTGTTCCAGTTTAACCCATTTATCCTTGCATTCGCATGTGCAATGAGGATATGAAATAAAAATTTCCAATTCAACCCACAATAATTTAATTAGGAGGATATACCAGAAGAGCCCAGACTAATAGACAATTTATCCTTTCTTAGTTGAAAAACTTTAGTGCCACTAGCTTGAACATGCCTCATTTCAATTTCTTTCAAAATATCACCAGCTATTTCAGTATAAAAAATGATTTCAATGATTTTCTTATCTAAACTATTCAAAATTCATGCAATAACCATGTAATTACCATGACCCAAGTATCATGTAATGGATCAGTAATAGACTATTTAACTATTTTACCAACAATAAAATCTAATTTCCTTTTTAGCATGCAAAGAAATTAGCATTTCCCTTCCCCTACTACCATAACCTGTGTTGTTGAATGATGTAGTAACAAGAGCCATCCCAGGATAGTCGAAAGGGCGAAGATACAAAGGATAGTTGTGGAAAAATTGGTTACTGTTATCAGGAGCTAGACCCCTAGTGACAGAAGTTTGACTAATCAAAGTCATGACTTTCAAGCAAAAATACTAACAAATCGCAAGCAAAATTCTAATTTTAGAAGAAAAAGAGGTTACTAGACTTCTTCAAGAACTCAAAAAAGTAAGCCTTATTCAACACTTCTCAACAAACAACAAACGACATTAGCGAATTCCAATGAAAGAAAAATTTAGTTGCAGACGAGAGAAAAATCACCATAGCCATTGAAGAAGCTCTAAAAACTTGAACAAAAAGAGACGGGGGTACTATCGTTCGCTAGAGAATGAGTAGATCTTGTAGGATCTTTGCTCTAATACCATGAAAACCTAGATTATAACGGAGAAATCTAGAAGGAATCAAGAAAAAAATCCTAGTCTACAAAAATGTTCTAGAAAGAGAATGAAGAGAAAATGAATCTCATTATCTATGTAAAATATTTGAAAATTGCAAAAGTGGGTCCATTATCCATGTAAATTAATATATACAATGGACTATTTTTAAGTTCTAACTATACACAAATGGGCCGAATATAAAAAAATAAGAAAAACTACATGAAGTAGCATACCTAAGACCTAAACTATAAAAAATAGCAACACTTTAATGAAATTATAATGTGTAGCAAAAATAGCATTATTATAAAAGTGATCCCCTACTTTACAGCCTTAGAGAAGTTACCATGTGTAGGTTTTCCTTTTCACGCTTTTCTCCTTGTCTTTCCTTTATTTTATTTCTACTTTATCCTTTATTTACACCATTATTAGATTGTTCTCGCACAATTTTTCTTCTTTCTCATGTTTGTAGCAAGATTTGATAAGGATGGTGTTCCTCTTTTTCAGGTAACTAATTAATTCAGTTATTGCATATTTTCAGTTTCTCCTTTTTTCTTATTGTAATATATTAGCAACTCTGACTTTAAGATTTTTATGGTTTAATGGCTGAACACACACCAAAATCACAAATAAATAGGGCTATATCACATATTAATTTGTTATCTGATAATGCACCATCTTTTAGTCTTGATTTACCTCAAGATGAAGTAGTTAAAGTTGTTTCTAACCTTATACAGTCAAAGAAATTTGTGTGTAGAAGGAGCTTAGGTCCAAGTTTTGTAATGATCTGATGAAGATGGCTGATATTTTGAAAAAAAAAGGTTGAAAAAAACCCTTCTGCAAAAGATAAAATAATAAAAAAATATGAGAAGAAAAGGAAAGCAAAAGAAATTGCAGAGTCAAGTAATGGTGATGACGATGTTGAGAATTCTTCTGCTAATGAAACTGAAGAAGACATAGAGGAAGAGGTATTTTCCATTGTATATGTATTTTTATTTACTGTTATATATTTAAGGATTTTAGTAAAGCTTTTATCAACTTTGGGGGTAATATGTATTTTTCATGAAGTTAATATGTATTTACTGTTTAGCTGATATGTATTTAGGGATTTCAGTAAAGCTGATTTATGAAGATGATAGGTTAAATATATATTTTGAATTAACATGTATGTATTTGTATTTTTTGTGAAGCTGCTATGTTTATTTGTGTTTTGTATGTTAGATGAATTTGCTAAGTTGCATGTACGAAAAATACATTTATATTTGAACTACTCTTGAAGAGGTATTTGGCTATATGTATTTTTTATTTTTTGAAATATATAAATACATTTATGGTTATGAACGTATTTATATTTATTGAAATATAAATACACTTATGGTTATGGACGTACTTGTATTTATTGAAATACAAATACATTTTACATTTTGTTTTTATGAAAATACAAAGTGTATACAGATACATATGTACTTGCAGTTGTATTTTTGTAGGTTCTATATACATATTAAGGTATAGGGAGCATTTGTATTTTTGTTCTGTTCAATATACATATACATATTTATATGTATTATTTTGATGTGTTGATTGTGTTTTGTTGTTTTTGACAGTTTAATAAGATATAGTTTTACTTTGTATAGGTGCCTCATGATGAAATATTCATTGTAATAAAACTTCCAAGATTTGCACCACATATGTGTTGCTTTAGTGATAATGATATTGAGGGAAGTTCATAAGTCAAATTAACCAAGGAGCAGTACAAATATTTTTGTAACAATAATATTTTTTGGTATTTTATGAAGAAGAAAAACTGTGTGGTTCAAGCACAGTTGTGCAAATGTGTTATGTCCCTCGAGATAAAGGAAAGTTCTTCTGCGATAGTCATTCGGGATAATGGCACTTCTCTATGTTTCACTCCTAGGGAATTTTCTATTATTACTTAGTTGAATTGTGTCGGTAATAGGTACGACTTTGATTTGACGAGGATGTACCAAATAGAATTGTTGAGCAGTATTTCAATAGTTCAGACATTATATAAAAAATATAATTATTTTTAGCAGTTGTGGACAAAGTTTGGGGGGAAGAATAATGATAAGGATGCCGAGAAGTTTGCAATTTTGTATTTCTTTCATTCTTTTGTTTTATCTAACATTGATACTGTAGTTATACCACGAATTCATTTTGATTTGGTGGAGAGTTGTAGATATAAGAATTTTTCATGGCGGACTTTATCATTCTAGGATCCAGCTAAAAGTTTGAACAATAGTTTGAAAGCAGGTAAAAAATTTTATTTGATACAGGAATTACCACTTGCTATTCAAGTGTGGCTTTATAAGTGTTGTTCGAATGTTCCATGAAAGGTTGCTTCCAAGATTGATAATCAGATTTCCCGATTATTAAATTGGAATACAAATACACCTCGATCACATTTTGAGTATCTGATGGATGCAATGTTTAATGAAGAAGACAAGGCTTGTAGTTAATAATTACATATGTATAACTATGTATTTTATAGTCTACATATATGCATTTATTTTGCAATTATTTAACAGATAATTTATCATATGTTTTCTATATTCGTAGGTTGTATTTAAGAACATTGAGCCAACTCAAAGGAAAATGTTAAATTTTGAAATACCAGAGCTGGATGGAGTTGCTGGTGAATGTTTAGTTGATTCAGATGATGATTTTCGGGATCCATCACCAAAAGAAATTTATGAAATCTCAAAAAAGAAATAAAAGGTTGATTCATCAACCTTAGCAGTGAAGAAACCCTTGAGGAAACAGACATACAATATTGTTGATGAGCATATATAAAAGAGGACACCACCTCCTCATGCTTCAAAAGTTTCCTCACTAAAGACTCCAGTTCTTAAGCCCATTCAAACACGACAGACAACTACTTCAAATCGAAAGAATGTGAAGCAAATAACTAGGGTAATTTTTCCTCCAGAGCAATCAAAGTCAACGAATCCTGTAGAGAAAAAAGATAGTTATTTTGAAGAAATTGCTTGAAGCATTCCACGATCAGGTAAGTTTTTTGACAAGTACGTGTGTTAATTAAAAAATAATTTGTTTAATGATTTTATTTGAAAAAAAATTTGTGGAGAGTTTAAAGAAATTTGTAGTCTAGTAGAGACAAAGTTTGATCCGATTATGAAAGCAATCAAACAAATCAAGGTAAGATGTTTACTATTCAAATAAGCTTTAAAAAACATATCTTATTTAAATATGTATATTTTCTGAATTGACTTATACACATAAAGTATACAAATCTAAATATTGCATAATAATTGAATAATGTACTTGCATATGTATTTGTAGGAACAATATGTAGAGAAAGAACCTGAATAAAAAAATATTGATGATGCTAGTTTAGAAACATCTCGACAACGCTTCATTGTTGATGTTGTTCAGACTTTGAATAAGATGTTTGACCGTGCAAAGTTAAATCTTTAACTTACATATATTTATTAACAGTTACACATTCATATAAAAAGATATGTAGTGTACATATGTATTTTTGAGACTTCTGTTATATCAATATGTATTTTTAGGTGGATTGTAAACTTCATATTCAATATGAAATAATGTGTTTTTAGTTTAGTATACATATGTATTTTGAGATTGATATTATTCCAATATGTATTTTTAGTGAATTGAAATATACATATTCAGTATAAAAAATATATATACATATATAGTGAAACTCCAGTATTAAAATGTGATTGAACTTGTATATGTATTTGTAGAAGCAATATGAAGACAGAGATATTGATCACCAACATATGGCTGATGCTGGTGATGAAACATCACCACAACGCTTCAGTCCCAATGTCGATCAAAGTTTGGATGAGAAGTTTAATGGTACAAGTATAAATATTTAACTTACATATGTTTATTCATTTAATGGTACATATGTATTTTGGTACCTCATATTTATATGTTCTTTTATATATATATGTATATAAACATGTACAACTAGATAAATGTTTGATGTCGTTTAATCCTTTTTTACTTGTCTG
>NC_061113.1:190876656-190883572 GCF_002878395.1 Capsicum annuum
ATATATATATATATATATATATATATATATATATATATACTATTTGTTCATTCGATTTAAAATACACATGTTTCTTTATATATCTATTTTACTGTATTATCATATAATATCGAATGCATAATATTTTTTGTATATGTATTTTACTACGTGTTCATAGACTATATAGCTAAATACATTTAGCTAAATTCATAAATACATTTAACCAAATACATTTAGCAAATACATTTAGCTAAAATACATATTTTCGAACCATATGTATTTTCACGGCAAGAACATATGTATTTTCCTTTCAAATGATATGTAATACTAATTTTAATTTATAAAACATTATTGCAAACGACAGATAAATGTCACAAAATACATTTAACAAATGTGTTCATTATTATGAAAAGTGTAAAATAAATTATAAAGAAAGAATACGGAATAAAAAATGTATCATTTAAAATATTTTCTACACGAACGCCTATTGTGATCCTTAGACCCACAACCACTGCATAAGTTGATGTTCTTTTTTCCAAATATATTCCTTCCCCATTTTCCACGATCCTTCTTTGCAGGTCTTCCAGGAGGACGTTTGTACTTTGGAGGCAGTACTATTTCACCAAGTATGCTATCTGGTATTATCCATTCATCCTTGTGTGGTAAACAATACATTGGAACATCATACTTTTTCAAGACTATTTTTGACTTATACAGATAAAAAAAATATGGCCCCTAGATGAGATTCTTGTTGTCCAAGACAGCACAAGCATGTGCACATAGTATCTCATCCAGTTTAAATGCATTACATGAGTATGTTATTTTTCTTGAGACAAATAATGAAATGTTTTTCTTTGTCATGCACCGTGTACACATACTCTGTGGCTGATGCAACTTGATAATATTTTTTAAAAATTAAATTAAAATAGAATAAACATAAATTTGGAATTGTATATGTTTCAAAAATATGCAAAATGTATATTTGCTTTCTTGGATACACAATAGTAAAAATATAAATATACATATTGCTAACTACATAGATATTTTTGTTGCTTACTGTATATGTGTGTTATAAATATAACAATAGATTTAATATCAACAAATCCCATAAATATACATATGAATTACTGCAGATGTATTTGTTTAGTAACAGAGATTAATGCTTATGTATTTAACAGTAAATATTGCTTACTGCATATTGCTTATTGCATATATATTTTTCTGCACAAGAGAGAACGTTGACTAACTTAACAGTTCTTTTTAAAGCACATATGTCCATAGATATTTATACATGCAACTACAAATAAATTCATACCAATAAATGCCACAAATGTAAATAATCATACAAGCATACGAGTATACAAAGCCTCATTCTCTTTGAGTATGGTATTAAATTTTTTAATGAGAGTTCTGAATGTATATGAAGCCTGCTGTCTATTTTTGCAGTTTCATTTTCCAATAAGAGTTGTGAATGTATACAAGTACATCATTTATTGACTCAGGAATGTTTGATGTCAAAGTCCATCCTCTATGAACTATTGCATAGGACCTATCCCACTTTCCATAACCAGTTAATTCCAAATATTTCTTCACTCTAATATCAACTTCCTCAACCTTATTCATTAACTTGTGAAATTCAGACTTTGAATATGTTTTGGCCATTCTATAAAAGATCTCCAAAAATGCATCATGTGACTTTATGAAAAGATTTTTGACATTCTCCCATAGATGCCACATACATGAATAATGTGGTACATCTTTTTACACATCACCAACAGCCTTTATGATGTCCACATTCCGATCAGAGACAACACACATGTTTTGTCTTTTTGTATGCTTCCTTTAGATTCTGAAAGAATCATGTCCAAGATGCATCATTTTCTAAATCAAGCATACCATATGCCAAAGAAAATATATGAACTGCATGTATAAACACAATTTGTGCAGTCAAATATAAATACATATAGTAACTACATATGTATTTATTAAAAATACAGTTTCAAATAACTATATATTTTTTCAAAAAATAATTTCAATTACATAGACTAAAATGTAAATGTACAACACACATACATTATCAACTATACATGTTTTATTCATGAAACTTTGAAAATATATGTATTTTACAGAGATATGTATATATCTGATAGAGATTTGTATTTTTTAGTGATATGCAGAAATGCATATAAGCATACAAGTAGGTCTACAATGTATTATAAAATGATACTAACTTGCTCCATCCATCATACATGTAGTTACAAATGTCCCAGTATACATTTCTCTCAAATGACTATGATTAACAACTACGATAGGTCTACAAAGTTCGAATCCTGTAATGAATGCACGGAGAGCTAGAAATACGTACAAGAACACATTTTCATCCGCCTTCTTCATTCTTATATGTAAATCAGGATAGGTATTCAAAACATATAAGTAGAATGGTAATTTTTCGTAAGATGCTGATGATTTATCCCTCAATTCTTCTAATGTTTTTTCCTTGGCCCTCCAACATAAAGTGTATGTCAAATCCATACTAAACTCTTCCTTCATGTCTCGCTTGATTTTAGTCGCACTATATTTTCGTTTGTGGTTTTTGAATTTTTATTTAACCATACCACCTATCAACAGACTAGTAGTATGCATCTTTAGATAAACCTTGTCCTTGACCGAGCAAGTATGTTTTGGTACAAGTTCTCTAATTCTGAACATCCAAGAATCTTCTATAACGGAGGTACAACATAAAATATCATAATTACTTGATCTGCACATCAATGTATAACTGCAACAAAAAAATTTAAATACAATCAAAATACATATCCAAACTCATTTGAAACATCAACAAATTAATCTAGAATGTACGTATCATTTCTTACTTGACCTTTCACTTCGTGTTTGAAATTTCTCCCTAATTGTATAATCTTTCATGACTGACTTCAAATTTTTTTCGTTAAGTATACCTGATCTACCTCAATATTCTTATGATGTGGTTCTGAGATAATCACTTGAACCGTATATAGCTCAAATACATCTAATGTTGTTGTATTTTTAGAAACCACTAACGTTCAGTAGATGTATTTAACACTTGATGCAAATTGTTACAGACGTCTCTTCTTTCAACAACACATACAGATGAACTTTCAAAGGTGCTCACAAAATCTTTCTCCAGAATTCTTACATATAAAAAAAGAAAATTCATGTCTTATATATCTTTTTTTTTTACAAAAATAAATACTTTTAAACCCATATCATTATGTATTTTTATTTGCTTCCATTACCAGTGATTTGATATTTAATTTGAATACGTTTGCTGCTCAAATTCATATTAATGTGAGATGCCAAAATATTGTGTAGGTCATTGTATGATGTTGTCGTGCTCAACAATATTGCATCAGTAATGTACTCTTCATAGTTTTTTTCATACGACCACCTTCCAGAGTGCTTCATGAGAACTTGGATGCTTGCCATTGCTAATTTATTTCACCTAAAATACAAAAAATACATCTTTGTAAGATGTCAATAGTTACAATATGCAATTACACAAAACCAATTCAAACAGAATTATACAGTTATAAACGTAAATAATATACACTACACAGCCAAAAACTCCAGCCGAAAATATAATTACAAAATATTTGTTAAACTTAAAATACAGACACAGTTAAATTTTTCAACCAGAATACAATTACACATTATTTGTTCATCATTATTCCTAAAATTAAGGCAACAACCTCTATAATCGAACATATCTAAAATATCTATAAATGAACTTTTCAGAAATAAAGATATACTCTCAAATTCCGAGAATCAAAACTCCAAAAAATTTAAACTTGATCAGCTTGAAAAATTAATTTCGATCACTATTTTGTTCTATTAGTTCAATTTACTATTGCATTAATTTTTACTCGAAATTTGTTTACAAATTATTCAAACACAAATTAACAATGACACAAAAAATTTGAACGATGCATTAGTAATGGATCAAAAAAATTCAAACGAAATAACTCTTAACGGTTTGGAATAAAATTAATAACGATTTTTATCGAATTCATTAAATCGGATGAAATTTATATGAGAAAAAATACTATGATAAAATACCTTCAACAACAGTGATTGTTGAATTTTCAATCGATGGTTGAATTTGAACAAATTGTCCAAAAAAAGCTACAGTTGAATTTGATTCAACAAAATTAATGGTTCGATTTGAAACTGATCGTTGAATTCGAATAAATTGAACAAAATAAGATATACTTGAATTTTATTCAACAATAATAATGGATAAAATTCAATCTGATTGTTCAATTCGAAGACATTGAACAGAAAAAACTTCAATAGATTTTGATTTTTTACATGAACACGTTATTGTGAAACTGAAATTTAAATTTTGATTACTGTTGTTAACAAGTAATGGATATCACGTGATTTAAGAGGTTTAAATGGAAAAGTAATCTGTACATTTAATTCAAGGGTAATTATACCATATTTACCTCAATAGATTTTAGTTAAATATGGACAGTAAATTGATTTGAATTTGTATTTTTATAGCAACAGTTTGTTAAAATACAAAATGCAAATTGCTACCTTAAGTAATTATAAAAGTTTTGCTATAAATCTGATAATTATGATCTTATGTATGCTATTTGTGAATTTTCCCTAAAAAATATACAAAGAGGCCTATTAATAATTAATCTAAGGTGGCTGATGTTGAAGCCCAATCAGTGTGTTATAACTAAAAAAGGGTTGTAGGGGGTGCGGATTTTGCGGATAACTATGTTTGTTGAAATGCTATGTCACAACATTCCTTAGTTATTTCTTTTAACCTTATTAATTCTTCTATATTATTTTTAAGGTATACTATATGTTCCATATTTCTAGTTTTTATATATTCAAGTAGATTCTTTTTCATAAGTGTTTCTATTAATCTTATTTGTTCCATATCTTGTCTCCAATATTCTAAGTATTCATAGTTTATCATTTTATCCTATAGTAGTTGTAATTTTACAAATTTCTATGTAATAACTTATTATAATTGTACTATATTTGATATGTAATTCTATGTTATCTATGTGATCCATTAACATTTGTTGTTTATGTATAGTATTATATAAACTATCATTCGTATCTCTTTTTTCTAAGGTTAATTTTATTCAAAGTAATCTTTCTTCTAATTGTCTTTTTTCTCTTTTAAGCTGATTCCAATAATTAATTTCTTCATATAGCCAACTTTGTTTTTCTCTAACTCTTCTAATATATTCTAACATTTTTAATTTGTATAATATCCGTTTGAATAATAATTATCTAGGTATGAATAGTAGCTATCATCATTTAAGTGTATTTGTTCTAATTCATATTCTATCCAATTTTCTAATTCTTCATCTTCAATATTAAATACCTTCTCCCATATAATTTTCTTTATATCTACTATCGCTATATCCTTAAGTACATATAAAACAAGTATCTTAAATTCATCTATCATTTAGGTAAATAATTATTCATTTTCCATATGATGCTATTTTTAAAAATATTCCCTCCAATCATATACATAACAAAATATGATCATTTTAGATCACTATATACTAAATTATTCTTAAATAACATGTTCTTCGGTCACTATTAGCATGGTAATCTGGATACTTTTTTCCTAAACAACTCTTTTACTCTGGTTACTCCCTTATCACGGCTTCTTTTCCTTACTAGTTTCACCTTTAGGATGACATAGTTCTAGAAATTTTCCCTTTTCCATTTTGCTAATAAACTTCTTAACATGCTATTCTTCGAAAAATTCTACTAAAAGTAACTAACATGAGCTTATTTTATTATACTTATGATTGTCAGGAATTTATGAATTTAGCTATTCATAATTATAAATGAAAATACCTTTTCTGGTAGATTAGATAAATTTATGCTTTGTTCATCCATAGCTTAGTGTAAAAATGAATATCTTTATTGATTATATGAGATAAAATTTTATTTTGTACAAGAAGGCTAGCTTTCCGTGTAGAAAGTCTTTCTTTTCTTATTTTTAATTCATTTCGTTTCTCAGATAATATTTGTTTTAGTTCTTTATATTTTTGGGATTGGTCTATATTATTCATTAGTATTTATAATATTTTGGTGAATTTCTAAATTCAGTTCTATCATAATATGCATTCTTTAAATAAATACATACAACTTCTCGTTTTTTAAATAACTTAGGCTTTGATACCAATTGTCTAATAATTATTT
The DNA here is from genome assembly GCF_002878395.1 of Capsicum annuum. Taxonomy (NCBI): domain Eukaryota; kingdom Viridiplantae; phylum Streptophyta; class Magnoliopsida; order Solanales; family Solanaceae; genus Capsicum; species Capsicum annuum. Next base: position 190,882,858 of record NC_061113.1, read on the forward strand.
TGTTCTATATCCTATCCATAATTGTATCATTTTATCTACATCTATTACACAGTCTAAGTCTAAGAAGTTATAATTTTTATTAATTATTTGTTTTGGTGTCCATTTGTTATATTTATCCTTTTGGATTATACCTTTTAAACCTATCTTTATAATAATATGTAGGTTTTCTCATTTTTGTTGTACTAGGTGTTATATTTTCATTATCCTTTTTATCAAGAGTGTTTATTTCCGTGTTTGTATTTCCTAAGTTTTCTTTATTAATTACTTCTTGTTTTTCATTAATTTCTAGCTTTTCTATATTTGTTAAGATTTCTGAATATATTTCACTATCTTCCGAATATATTTCACTATCTTCCGAATCATAATTATCTGTTTCTTCATCATCTATTGTATTTATTTCTATTTCATTAGTTTCTAATTCTTTATTTTCTATTTTTTCTTTAAATTGATTTATCTCAATTAATAATTTTTGTTCTTTATCCTTTCTTCTTTTTCTTTCTGTCTTTTTTCATACAGATCTTTTAGCATTTGTAGTTCTTTTTCTAATTCAGCAATCCTATTATTTTTAATTTCTTCTATTTTTCGTATTTCTTCCGTAGTCTGTTGTTTTATTTTATCTATTTCTTTTTTTTCTATCTATTTCTTTATTTTCTCTTGCTATTCTTACCATAGTGTTAATTTATCTTCTAATTTTAATTCTTCTATTTCTAACATT
>NC_061113.1:190883672-190887543 GCF_002878395.1 Capsicum annuum
TTTTCTTTCTGTCTTTTTTTCATACAGATCTTTTAGCATTTGTAGTTCTTTTTCTAATTCAGCAATCCTATTATTTTTAATTTCTTCTATTTTTCGTATTTCTTCCGTAGTCTGTTGTTTTATTTTATCTATTTCTTTTTTTTCTATCTATTTCTTTATTTTCTCTTGCTATTCTTACCATAGTGTTAATTTATCTTCTAATTTTAATTCTTCTATTTCTAACATTAAATATAAATGTTTACCTATTTTCTTATATCTTCTTCCTAAATTAGAAAATACTATTCTTATTTTTAATCCTTCATGATTTTCATATGTTTTTTCATCTATTATAAATTCTTCTTTATTCATTTTATCTAATTAATGGTATATAAATCATGTTGATATATGTATTCTAGGTTATCTATTTGTGATTCTAAATATGATATTTCTTCCTTTTGTGCTTTTATTGATTTTTGACATACTCCAACAATTATGTTATATTATAGTCTTTCTTTTCTTATTTTTAATTCTCTTTGTTTCTCAGATAATATTTATTTTAGTTCTTTATATTTTTGGAATTGGTCTATATTATTCATTAGTATTTATAATGTTTTGGTGAATTTCTAAATTTAGTTCTATCATAATATGCATTTAAAAGGTATAATCTAAAGGATGAATATAATAAATGGATACCAAAATAAATAATTAATAAAAATTATAACTTCTTAGACTTAGACTGTGTAATAGATGTAGATAAAACGATACAATTATGGATAGGATATATAACAAAATAATTATTAGACAATGGTATAAATACAACAGATACACCAAAATATATAGAAAGAACACAAATAGGAACAAAAAAATTATGGTTTTTAAATTTAACTGAAGAAAGTAAAAAAGTATTAAGGGCTGATAAAAATGGAAGGAACAACGGTAATTAAACTAACACCTGTAGACATATTAAAAAAATATGAAATGGCTATAAGAGATGAATTTAGCAGTATGACAATAGAAGAAGAAGAACAAAACAAAGAAAAAGATACAAATAAGAGTTTAATGTTAAAACTAGCAATATCTAATATGTGCTAGATAGATGAATATACGTGTGTATTTAAAGAATACTACTATAAGGGAACATACAATACAGAAGAAAGTAAAGAAGTAAGAAGATTATATTTTAGTAAATTACCTGAACCATTTAGTTCAAAAATAATAAAGAGTTGGGATGAAGCAAAAATAGTAGATACCATAGGAGTAAGAATAAAATTTCTACAACAATGGTATAGAAATCTATGTGAAAAATACAGAGAAGAAATAAAAATGGAAAAACATTAATAAAGAATTTAGCATGTTGCAAGGATAAAATAGCACCCCAATTTGGATGTGAAGAAAATTATTATAAGAAAAGAAAAAGACATAGAAAATATAAGAAGTACAGAAAGTCAAAATATAAGGATAAGAAACTAAGAAAAAGATATTATGTAAAAAATTATAAATATAAAAGACCATATAGAAAAAAGAAATCTATAAAAGAATGTACTTGCTATAATTGTGGAAAACTAGGACATTTAGCTAGAGATTATAAAATGCCTAAAGACCTAAAAAAGAAACAAATATCAAAAATAAAGATAGAAAATTCTGAATATATGCAAATAGATTATATAGATTACGAGTTAGAAAGTGACGACAGTATATATGAAATTTCAAAAAATGAAATAGATAATGAAATAGATAGTAAATCAGATGAATCAAATGACTAAAGAAGATATAAAAATAATAACAAAGGAAGAATATTTAAACGAAGAAGGAACAGATCAGAAAATAATATTTGATAATAATATATTTGATAAGATAAAAGGAAAAGAATTAGATCTAAGTGTAGAAAAATATTTAAAATACCAACAATAAAAAATATAATTAGTAGACGAAAAGAATTCTACTACGTAGTAAGCCAAAAAGAACATGCAATAGACTTTAGATATGCAAAAGGTAGAGCTAATATACCACTAGTAACAAAAAGAATAATAAATAAAGAAATAAACGATATAAAAAGTAAAGACCCAATAAAATATGTACACCTTGGAGGAATGAAAATATTAATAAAAGCATGTTTTAGAGAAGAAATAGATACACCAATAGAATTATATTTAGCAGATGATAGAATTATAAAACCTATAGAAAAAAGTATAATAACTGTTATAAGAGAAAATCTAATATACCAAAAATTTAAATTTATAATAAGTGCAAATTATTCAGTAGCAACAACAGATAAAAATATAGATAAGTCATTAGTGCTATATTGGAAAATATCAGGAATAGAACTAACCTCAGGAAGTAAAATATTCATAGCAAGATGTAAAAATCTATATGTATTAACAACAAAACATAAAATAACGGGAAGAAATAAAATTAATAAAATACAAATAGAAAGTCCTTTTGAACAATTTGTAAAAACAATTGATAACAATGATTATAGTTACAAAGACATAGATTTAGAAATAATAAATGATAGAATAAGCACAACAAAAAGAATAGCTCGTGAAAAAACAGAATCATCAAGCTCATAAAAAAGAACAAGTTATGAAACAACTTCAACAGTTAATTTAAATCAATATTACATAACAGGAACAATGAATGAAAAAGAATATTTAATACTCTTAAACACAAGACAAGAAGAAAATTACATAGCAAAATATCTAGTAAAAAGTGAAAAAATAAAATCTAATAGTAATATATGCCCAGATCTACCAAGGAGTCTAATAAACATTAAAGATACGACAGAAAAAGAAATAATAATAGGAGTCAGAAAAATAAAAATAGAATTTGAAATAAAGGAAAAAAAATGCAAAAATCAGACATAATATTAGGAATAAAATGGTTAGAACAAGTAAAACCATACAATATAGAACATGCACACTTATCTATAACATATAATAAATAAAAAATATTAATAAAAAGAGCTTTGACATGTTATGAAAATATATGTACTTGTAAAAATAAATGGGATAAGCTAAAAACACCAATAGTAGTCAAAGAATTTAGTAATGAAGGAAGCTTAATTACCTATAAAGCTAGAAATATAAAAATACAAGTATGAGATAAGATATTAACAATAGAAGAGATCTATAATTATGAACTAACATCAAAAGATATGCTTTTAGGAATGCCATTTTTAGATAAACTACACCCACATATAATAACTAAAACACACTGGTGGTTTACAATACCATGTAAACAAAGGGTAAGAGCCAAAAGAGTTATTAATAAAATAAGAAAGAAAGCTGATTGGATAAAAGGAAGTGAAAAAATCACACAAAAATTAAAAAATATCAAAAATACGGAAGACACAATAAATAAAGAAGAAATAACCATATTTTCAATAGATAAGGTAGAAATAATAAAGAAAAAATTAAGACAACTATACAGTGAAGATCCATTAAAATAATGAAAAAAACATAAGACTACTGTAAGAATTGAACTAATAGATAAAAATAGCATAATAACTCAAAAACCATTAACATATAACTTTGATGATTTAAAAGAATTTAAAATGCATATAAATGAATTATTAGAAAAACAATACATACAAAAAAGTAATAGTAAACACAATAGCCCAACATTTATAGTAAATAAACATAGTGAATAAAAAGAGAAAAAAGTAGAATGGTTATTGATTATAGAAACCTAAATGCAAAAACTATGACATATAATTATCCAATACCAAATAAGATATTAAAAATAAGACAGATACAAGGATATAATTATTTTAGTAAGTTCGATTGTAAATCAGGATTTTACCATTTAAAGTTAGAAGAAGAATCTAAAAAATTAACTGCATTTACAGTGCCACAAGGATTTTATGAATGGAATGTGTTACCATTTGGATATA
>NC_061113.1:190887643-191069732 GCF_002878395.1 Capsicum annuum
AGAAACCTAAATGCAAAAGCTATGACATATAATTATCCAATACCAAATAAGATATTAAAAATAAGACAGATACAAGGATATAATTATTTTAGTAAGTTCGATTGTAAATCAGGATTTTACCATTTAAAGTTAGAAGAAGAATCTAAAAAATTAACTGCATTTACAGTGCCACAAGGATTTTATGAATGGAATGTGTTACCATTTGGATATAAAAATGCACCAGGTAGATACCAACACTTTATGGATAGTTATTTCAAACAATTACCTAATTGTATAGTATACATAGATGATATACTACTATATATAAAAAACTAAAGAGGAACATTTAAAATTACTAGAATAATTTGCAGGTATAGTAGAAAATTCAGGAATAAGTCTAAGTGAAAAGAAAACAGAAATAATAAAAAATCAGGTAGAATTTTTAGGAATACAAATAGATAAAAGTGGATAAAAATGCAACAACATATAGTACAAAAAATAATAAATTCAAAAGAAGAATTAGATATAAAAACGAAATTACAATCATTTTTAGGACTAGTAAACCAAGTAAGAGAATAGATACCAAAATTAGCAGAAAACCTAAAACCATTACAGAAAAAATTAAGGATGTAGAATATAATTACAACGAAGAAGATAAAAAACAAGTATAGAAAATAAAAATACTTTGTAAAGAATTATCAAAATTACAATTTCCAGACGAAAATAAAAAATTTACATATATAGTAGAAGCAGATGCAAATGATTATAGTTATGGAGGAGTACTTAAATATAAATATGAAGAAAAATTAGAACATCATTGTAGATAATACTCAGGAACGTTTAATGAAACAGAAATAAAATGGAAAATAAATAGAAAAGAATTATGCTCATTATATAAATGTGTATTAGCATTTGAGCCATATATTGTATATAACAAGTTCATTGTACGAACAGATAACACACATGTATGGCGGTGGTTAACAAGAAAAATACAAAATTCAGTTACAACGAAGAAAATTCGGAGATTAGTATTGAATATATTAAGTTTTACATTTACAATTGAAGTAATTAAGACTAACAAGAATGTTATTGCAGATTACATATCAAGACAAAGTTACCCAAACTGATATTACAGAAGATGATACTCTAGAAAAGATACTCAAAACCCTAACTACGCTTTCACTGAAAGTGGATAGTATGGGAAATGAGATAGAAAAGCTAAAGACTAATGAAGTTAAACTAAAGTCTGAAGCTATGACACAGATAACTCAGTAGTGTGCAGAGAAATATCGATCGAAAGACAATAAAATTCCAGAGATAGAAGGAGACGTTGGGACACTCCAAAAAAACCCATAACGTTTATCAATCTACTTCTACAGGTACAAGCAAAGGAGTTAGAAGGAACCCAAATATGAACTTGAAAAAAATATTTGACAAGCCATTTATACCAAAAACACCAAAAGGCCCTTTGTTTATACCCCCACAAACTATTACATATTTAGACAGCCTAAACTAAGACAAGAAAGCTTATAACCACATAACCAAAGCATATATTGAAAACATCCATCAGATACAAACCTACTTAAACCTTAAACCCATAGCTACAAGCATTCAAGAACCAAATACGAACTATATAACCCAAAAGCTACAAGGATATAATAAGTTAATTGCCTTACCAAAAACTAACCCAAATCTAGTTAAAACATGTTTCAGTTATGGACTACTCAATACTGTATATACCCAAGGCGGAAGTGAATTATCTGCTATACCAGAAATATATAAAGCAATTACCACTTACAAAAAGATAGCCAAGGGCAATCTATTTTTTGTAAAGTTCTATACGACACCAACAGAGATATTGTATGATGAAATTAAACCAGTTATACAAGTTGTGAAGATAGGAATGACCCGAGATATGATCATACCCGAAGATATTCAACAACAAGTTGAAATACCCAAAATAGATATACCAGATTTTTATGCTAATAAAAGAATTATTGGAATATCCACAATTATCCAAGAATTAGCAAATAACTACCTAAACGGGAATCCAATATGGAGTTATTATTCAAGAGACCAGCTAATGATTTATTCAAATTCAAGAGAGTTAAGACAAACAGATGTGGAAGACATGCAACGATGGATTATGACACTACTTAATCTAGAGAAACGACCAAGTACCAGAGCAATTAAAGAAAAATTTATTTCAAAAGAATTATTGACCAGATACTGTAAATTAATAGGGCATAAATACCCAGACCATCTATGTTTGAGATGTAACGGAGAAGATAACATTATTCTAGAAATTGAACTAGAATAAAAGAAGATAACGATGCTAGCTGGAAGATATACGCCAAAAGATATAAAGAAACACAGATCGATCAAGAAATAATAAAAGGAAGGAGACAAAGAATTAAAGATATGAAAAGGACATATGAAGAATGAGATGATTTCTCTTAACTTTAGATACGTAAATTGTTATGTAACATTTATTAGCTTTTAATAGCTTTGTTGACTTTTTTTAGCAAAAAACCATTATTAGCTTTGTTTTTTGTAGAATAGCTTTAAGACTTTCTTTTTGTAAAGTCTTTTCTGCTTTTGTAAATATGACAAATGTAAAGTAGGAACAGTATAGAATAGTATACGCGTTTTCTCTTTTTAGGTTATAAATAATAGAAGCATTTGCTAAGTTAAGGCAAGACTTTCTACACGGAAAGCAAACCTTCTTGTACACAATAAAATTTTCTCTCATATAACCAATAAAGATATTCAGTTTTACACTAAGCTATGGATGAACAAAGCACAGATTTATCAAATCTACCAGAACAGGTATTTTCATTTATAATTATGAATAGTTAAATTCATAAATTAAGTATAATAAAACAAACTCATGTTAGTTACTTTATAGTAGAATTATTCAAATAATAGCATGTTAAGAAGGTTATTAGCAAAGTGGAAGGAGAAAAATTCCTAGAACTATGTCATCCTAAAGGTGAAACCGGTGAGGCAAAGAAACCGTGATAGGGGAGTAACCTGAGTAGAGGCGGTGTTTAGAAAAAAATATCCAGATTACCATGCTAATAGTGACCGAAGAACATGTTATTTAAGAATAATCTAGTATATAGTGATCTAAGATGATCATATTTTGTTATGTATATGATTGGAGGGAATATTTTAAAAAATAGCATCATATGAAAAATGAATAATTATTTACCTGATGAAATGATAGATGAATTTAAGACACTTATTTTATATGTACTTAAGGATATAGAGATAATAGATATAAAGAAAATTATATAGGAAAAGGTATTTAATATTGAAGATGAAGAATTAGAAAATTGGATAGAAGATGAATTAGAACAAATACACTTAAATGACGATAGCTACTATTCATACCTAGATAATTATTATTCAGACGGATATTACATAGATAAAAAATGTTAGAATATATTAGAAGAGTTAGAGAAAAACAAAGTTGGCTATATGAAGAAATTAATTATAGGAATCAGCTTAAAAGAGAAAAAAGACAATTAGAAGAAAGATTACTTAGAATAAAATTAACCTTAGAAAAAGGAGATCCAAATGATAGTTTATATAATACTATACATAAACAACAAATGTTAATGGATCACATAGATAACATATAATTACATATCAAATATAATACGATTAGAATAAGTTATTACACAGAAATTTGTAAAATGACAACTACTATAGGATAAAATGATAAACTATGAATACTTAGAATATTGGAGACCAGATATGGAGCAAATAAGATTAATAGAAACACTTATGAAAAAGAATCTACTTGAATATATAAAAACTAGAAATATGGAACATATAGCATACCTTAAAACTAATATAGAAGAATTAATAAGGTTAAAATAAATAACTAAGGAATACTATGGCGTAGCATTTCAACAAATATAGTTATCCACACAATCCGCACCCCCTACAATTGGTATCAGAGTATTATGAGTAATAGCACTTCTTAGGGTCAAATTTCTTTCTGAATTGTTTCAAATTAATCAACCTTATATTCGTTAAACTTTTGATCAAATTTCTTTCTGAATTGTTTCAAATTAATCAACCTTATATTCGTTAAACTTTTGATCTGATATACCTATATCTTTAGAAAAAAAACATTTTGTTGGTGCCCTTGATCCTTTAGTAGAGTTCCAGTGTGAGTAATTTAAAGTATAAACCACATAAATCCCTTCTATAGTGAAAGTATTTACATATAATCCCGTTAGGATTTCTCTCTCCCTAATTTGTAAAATATACTTATACGTTAGATAGGCCCTTATACATTGCTGGAATGTATGATAAAAAGATTTACCTATATTTAAGGATACCTCAATTAACGCCATTAATTACCATCATTATGTGATGTCTGATTAAATATAGCAATTGAAATTTAAATTCAAAAAAATTCTCAAACATCACTGTTAATTGTTCTCATTGTTGAATTATGTTCTTGAAAAAAAAAGTCATCGTCTTCTTTCTTGAATTCTCAAAAAAAAAAAATTATGAACATCCCCATATTGTTGCGTCATTTCGGTATTTGGGAGTCGAAAATTATTTATCAATCCTACAAAAGTGACACAATTATTATTTCGGAAAGTATAATCTTCTTGAAATTGATTGCTACGATCGCGATAGAATTGAATATTGAAGAAGTTCGTATAAAAATGAAGTAAAATACATTGTTGAAGGTAATTCTTCTCCCATTATCATAAGGAATGACAATGGAGTGAGGGTTTATATGGAGTTGAAGAAATAATTTTTGGGATTTGTCAATATGGTATTTCATGCCCTGAAAAAATAAAAGCCGACTCAAATTAAGAGAGAAAAAGATAGCACCAAACTGATACATATTAAAGATAACATTATACAATAATTGCATATGTATGTGGGCACATTACACATTTAAAAAATAATCTGCAGTAATGTATAATGTCATACTATACATTTAAGTATCAACATTAAACATGTATACTTCTGTATCCTTATGAGAAGGTATAATGTAACCTTATACAATATTAATGATTTTTAATTGTATAATACCAAATAATACATAAAATGCCTCTTAAATATAATAAGAACTTCTTAATGTATAACATAATGAAATATATAGCAGAAGAATTATATTATACATTTGTCTTCCAAATATAACTAATGTATAATGCCTGATGTATTGTAACTTAGTAATACATTAAATATAATCTTCCAAAATGTATAATATCACACTATACATATATAAAATACTCACCTTATACATTAATTAACTGTAAGATTATAATAATTTTAAGAAAAAATTAGTGTTATTATAACATTACATTGGCTACACGATAATAAGGAAAAGAAATGTTAAACTTCCTTACGTGAATTGAAAGTGTACATCTTCAATTCCAATTATAAAAGCGACACTAATAGGGGAGGGATGAGAGAGTAATAAATCAATAAACCGTCTCTTAATTTTTCGAATTAGAAAAGTGAAATTGGATAACTTTTTTTTTAATATAATAAATAATTATTTTATTTATTATTTTTACAGGAGTATTGGACAAGTAGAAGTTGAGGGAGTCTAGAAACCTAACATTGGAAGCATCAGCTCCGTTGATTCGTCCAAACATTATCTTTTTCCTATATTTTTTTTTTTAAAGAAAAGCAGACAAGTGAAATAGTTTATATTGATTTCTCTGTGTGAGATTCTTTTTTCCCGCTAATCGAATTGTTAACTAACATTAATATTACATTAGCTTGATTGTAGGCGTAAATAAAGGAGCACATATATGGAGTAAAAATCGGTGCACTAAAATAGGAGAAAAATATGATATTTTGATATGTATGAGAGGGATGAAAGAAAGGAGTGAATTTAAGGGATTTAAGTAATTACTTTGGAATTTTTGTAATTTCTCTTCCAATATGGAATTTTATGCAATAAGAAAAAGTTATTTGGTGTATATATATATAATTTTTAGTAATTTAAACTTAGTGTTATTGGGCAAATTTGCACTTCTTTTGAAATATTTAGAGATGCACACCTATTTTATATTGGAGTTCTGTAGTTAATGGTAAAGACAAATATGAGACTTCTCCAGTAACAAACTTATAAAATAGATGAAAGGATCATTAGGTATGTCAGCTAAGGATAATAATTTTGAGATAAAATTTGATATTAATTTTATTCATGTTTAGTGTGAAGTATTAGCTAATTGCAAGACTATTTTATCTCACTGTTTGTACTAAAATGATGGAATTACTATTCTATATAAAAGGGGAACAAAATAGTCCCATGAGATATTTCAAGAATTGGATATCCTTATTTATCCTATCTCGTATAAGAATGAAAGAAATGGAAAAATTGAGCAATTTGCAAGTAGGTCACTTCAAAGGTTACGGACCTATTAAACTACTAATGCGTGTGCTGCGTGGTGTTGAAATAAGGAAGTTTCTCACGGAAGGAAATCACTTCTATTGTTTACAGCTAATCGGCTATCCTAGCTAATGGAACCATCTATTGTTATAGTAATATCCGTGACTTATCTGGAATCTGCATGACATATTTGAGGTAATGCCCCCTTTCCTTATTTCCCACTAATTAACAAAAAGTAATCTCCACATAACAACATTCAATATATATATACTCATAATGGTAGTCCCAATTATATATTCCTCCTCACATTAGCTTAATAACTAGCGTATCACAAGACATTAGTTTCTTTATTCATTCCCTTTTCTTTTTCACATATCTTAGATAATTTAAGAAGGAAAGTGAATTGCCTTGTGCTTTCTTCTTCTCTTTTGGGAAGTATACTGTTTTACATTAGTGCAGCTTTACATCCAATTCAAACGGTTCATACTTTATTTTTTTTTAAATGAAGACAATCTTATAGTAATGTGGTAAACGAGTCCATGATAAATAAATCAAACATGCATCATTACTTGGTTACAAAAATTTCACCATCTCATTTGATTTATCTGCAATACGTGTCTTTCAAAAGATAAACATGAAGTTTGCCTTTCTCTTTTGACACTGTAAGTGTCAGAGAGTTTTGCAAGTGAGACATTTGATGTTCACACATCCATGTGTAATAAGAGATGGAAAACAACTTACCCACATATTCAATGTGTACACTAGTTTATCGATTAAAGCAAAACAAAGTGCTCTAGCATATAGACTTCCTGACAAGCAACGTCCATAGAATTTGTTACTCCCTCAAGTCCACAACGTCCATAGAATTTGTTACTCCCTCAAGTCCACATTAATTTAATTTATGAGCCACTTTTTTACTGTTCATAATAACTTAATTGTTCAATCTTCAAGAGTTATTATAAATTTCTTCTATTGTTTCCCTTCACTTATATTTTCTAGTTGATGAGTTCAAGAGATAATTGTTCATATATATGATTTTAATTTTACTTTAGAAGAGCAAAAAGGATGATTTGCCTCCTGTAGGGTTTCCCTTTATATTCCACCAGCCCTCAGTTACCTTCTCATACTACTGCCGTCGTAGCTGATTCACCATGAGAGCCAAGTGGAAGAAGAAACCTATGAGGAGATCGAAGAGGAAGCCCCGAAAGATGAGACAGACATTCAAGTAGAATCGTATTTCGCAGTTATGAGCTTTCGACATATCTCCGTAGCATTGGGATACTGCGTGTTTTTGTCTTGTTTTCAGTAGTTGCAGTTAAATTTCTGTAGTTACATTATGAGTTGTATTGAAACAATGGAAGCTGTTTTTGGCTTAAGTTTTATGATATTTACTCTTTAAACAAAATTGAAAAAAGGGCAAAAATGAAAAATAGTGTTTAATTTATGTTCTAATTTTTCCTTGTGTGCATTGTTCCATAAATTACGTTAATACTCCCTCGATCTCAAATTAGTTGACATGTTTATTTTGGCTTATTAATTCTTAAGAAGAAATTAATAAGAAGTACAAATTGACTAATATGAACTTATTTAATGGTGATTGGATGAATATTCTTCAATTTACATAAATATAATTAAAAAAAATAATTAATTATCTCTTAAATTTTTAAATATATATCAACTATTTTGAGATAATTTTATTCTTAACAAATGTACTCAATAATGTCAGATGGACTAGAGGGAGTAATGATTATTTAGCTTGAAAATTTACCCAACATGTCATTATCGATCTTAGCTCTTCTTTGAATCGTGCTACTCACATTACATGTGCACACCATAATTGGAGGATGCAGATCAAACAGGGATTTTAATAGTTATTCATCTATTACTGTATAAAAAAATATTTACTATTAAATAGTTGACAATAATAGCTCAATTATCATTAAATTATGTTTTTAGATGTAATTATTAGTGGCAACTATATTTGTACACTCATTGTACATATCTTTAAAATGGTATTGGAATATTGAATTCAACAACACTTAACTAATGCTGATAAATCTTTTAACACTTTTTATTAAAATATATATTTATTATCGTTGAAATTCTTTATCGTAGTACTGTATATAAACCACTTGCACATCTGCTTACTTTTAGATAATATCAAACTTCTAGACCCGAGCGAGAAGAAAATTCACATGCATATTCTCTGACTTTTGAATATCCCAAATTTCAATTCAAACCATCGAGCCAAAGAAAATAAAAAAAAGGACAGTAACGGTGTAGATATCATCATCTATTTTGATGTGACAATTACTAAACTAATATACTTCACATTATGACCTGCAGGAGTAATTAACGTAATTAGGTTAACGCAACAACCACATCCTGTGATTCGAAGGATCCTATATATATTTCAAACCTTGATCCTTTATAAAAATTGATGAGCAGTGGTTGATATTTCATATTAAAAGAAAGATACAATTAGTAGAGACCGCAATTGATCCAATCGAACCTATCATATTATTGTCTCTTTTTTCATATGCTCAACTGTAGAACGGAATCTTTACAAGCAAGTAACGATAGCGGGTGCATGAGGCTTTACATTACGTCTCGAGTAGTAATAAATAGTTGATGTCCATCATGCAGACGCGGACCCGGAAATTGAAGATGGTGGGGACAGCACTATTAACACAACAATGTCAATTACTAGCTATAACATTTGGCTCGTAAATTTAGTGAGTCTGATAGGGATCGTTTGGTAGAGTGTATAAAAATAATGCAATAAATGATGTATTAGTAATACTTGTATTGGTAATGCTTACATTAATTATGTATGTATTTTCTTATACAATATTTAGTTTGATGTATTAAAAGTAACTTGAATTACATAATTTCTATTTTTTTAAATAAAAAATACCCTTTATATATATATATTGGAAAGGATGTGGAAATTTTTAATAACTGTGTCCTTAATCATGCTAATGCATGCATTAAATGCATTGCACTACTAATGTCATGAATTTTGAGGTATATTAGTAATACACACCTCAATATACAATAGTGTATTACTATTGCCTTGCATTAGTTATACATAGGCTAAAAAATATGCCAAACAAGGTACTAATAATAGACAAGACTAATGCATGCATTATTCTTTTTAACACATTATACCAAACGACACCTTAATGTAGTTAAGGGTGCTTAATGTCACCCACAGACGACACACTAGTTCGAAATTTTATGTATATGTGAACATTTTGATAATAAGTTATTATTTAAATCAATTGATTAAAATAGCACGTTTTTTATTTAAGCAACTCGAGTATGAACACTGTATCACTATGCTCCTCACTTAACTCCGCTCTTTGATTTAGGATGGATTCGGACTGAACTAAGCTTGAAGATCTAATTATGGACTGGAAGCAAAAATATACTAAAAATGACTTCTTTCTTTGAGAACTCTTTTGTAATAGCTTCATGAGCTGAACCAACAAGAGATATTACATTCTACCCTCTGCTTCGAGCCCAGCCGAGAGTGAGCTTCTCGATAGTCTCATCCTTCCTAGAAATAGAACTTTAACTATGAAACTCGTCCCGTCTCCTTACTTGAGATACCTGAGATAGCTCCGTAAAATAACAACTTCTAATAGATGAGTCTAATATCCTTTTGTTCTGAACATAGCAAAATTAATATAAATGTTCTTCACAGTAATGTATTAGACTATATAAAATTTATTTAAAAAATAAATGGATCAAAAATTAATTGACTGGTTGTGTTAAAGATAAAAATCGTTACTGATAGTAACCGTTTTTGACTTAAAATGTTACTGTTAGTAATGAATCTTTGCGGCTCTGCCACATTACAATATTTATATGAAATCTTTCGCTAATTCCTTATTATCAATCACATTTTAAGGCTAAAACATTACTCTAAATAACGATTCCATCAGATTTATATATATATATATATATATATATATATATATATTCTTTACATATAGTCAATGTTTAGCAAGTGTATAATCAATATATATACTGGTTAGTATAAAGTTATATTTGATAAAAAAAATTAAAAATAATAATGTAAGTATTTTTTGGTTAAGATTGTGTTGAGAGGCAAGAAGACTTCTGACCAAGTTCATCAGAAATTGCTAATTGGAGTAGGGACATTCGATAAAAAGAATGTCAATAATAAATAAGTAATATCATAAATCTTAAAATATGTGCACACAATATTTTTGAATTTCAAAGTATTCATATTTGTAGGGTAAAATATATTTTTAATTTAACGTGTGACTGTAGTCGAATAAATCAATGACTCATACTAGTGATGTGTTTAAGCGTGATTGAGTTTTCATTCGATTCACTATATATACTTATTCAGTCAAACCTATGAGTATGATCCAACAAGTAGTTCCCTCTCAGAAAGAGAGCTAGTCATTACATTATGAATTATTTTCAACGTTTAGCTCTAGTCAAATAACTTTAGATATTTTACTAAATTTATTCTACCTAGAAAAGAACATTTTAGACGAGTACATTGTAATGACAAATTTAGATCTTAATATTCTATCGATTTAAAAATAAAATTCATATACCTAAATTGTAATTTCCTCTCCGGGATCATTACTCATAATAATGATTTTAATGGCAGATTTTGTATAAATATCTTGATGTGGTAGAGTGCAGAGTTTCTTTACTGATAGTAACATTTTAAGCTAAAAACGTTACTATCAGTAACGATTCCTACTTTAATGTCATCAACCAATTACTTTTTGATCCATTTTTTTTTTTTTTAAATTATAGTCTAATATGTTACTGACAAGTTCGTTTATATTAGTTTTATAAAATTTTAATAAAACTTACTATTTTGGTGTAGTAATTTAAATAATAGCCTATTATGGTCACAATTTCTATATATGTGCGTATGGAAATAGCTATAAATGGAACTGAAATGGCACATAAATTGACAAAATGTCTTAGGTGTAATTGGCAAAGGGCTGTATATTTTCACCAAAAGTTTCACGATTGAATGGTGCTTAGGACAAATTTTAAAAGTTCTCGTTGTTTAGCATGTTTTCAACCATAATTTGTTCAACTCAAAAACCTACAAAATTAAGTGACCAATTGCAGGCGCTTAGAGTCAAACCCAGATACCTAATTAAGGACGAGGCACAAGCCTAGATCAGTCGGCCAATTAGTATTTGTGTATGGCGGTATATGAAGTAATATAGGCGTTATTTCAATATATACACTTACACACACTGAGCTCGTTTCGTTTCAATTTACATGTCTTGCCATTTGATAATTAAAAATGATCAAACAGTTAATAATTGGAGTACAATATCTCGATAACGTTTGTGTTGGCATGCAGTTATGATCAAAGAGTTCAAATTAGAGTTCTCATATAAACTCCTAAGGGAAAAATTTAGGGCCCATGTAATGAGAACTGAGAATTATGCGCTATTGCCTAGATTTAGAGACGTTTTGCTATAATTTAGCTGAAGCTTTCCCCCTCTATTTTGGGTTCTTCTGGCTAGCTGAAGCTTTATGGCTCTTATTTTATTCTTTTTTTTTGTTCTCTGGTTAGCTGAGGCCTTGGCTTTCTATGTTCCAATTTTAACACATATAACAAACCACGAAGTTTATTTGTGATCTATCAAATGTACACTGATTAGGATTAATATTTTTTTTCCATTGTTTATTTGTTATTTTGGAGGTTTGTGTTGTTTGCCACCCTCTTATGTAGTAGTTTTGTAGAACTACATGAATAGACGGACAACCTAGGAACCTGGGTGCAACTATCGTACATAGTGATGAACAAAAATGAAAGTAAAATAAACATTAAAGAACAATGCACAAACACAAATTTTATGTGAAAATCCCTTGTTCAAGGGAGAAAAATCATGATCTACCTCGTAGGATTTCAAACCACTTCACTAAGATCAAGCAACCTTGGATACAAAATTCATGGTTCAAGGATTAACCTCTTAACCCTTCATCAACTTGTAATAATTCTATTACAATTAGCTCCAATGGAATAACTCTGTTGTGCTTCTTGACACATCTAACTTTAACTGGATCAGTAATTGATGTTGGGCGTATTTATACGTTTA
Source organism: Capsicum annuum (assembly GCF_002878395.1). NCBI lineage: Eukaryota > Viridiplantae > Streptophyta > Magnoliopsida > Solanales > Solanaceae > Capsicum > Capsicum annuum. The sequence goes on from NC_061113.1 coordinate 190,900,118, forward strand.
AGCACCACAACTTACCCATGTTTTAGCTAAGTTTTGAGGATAAAATACATAATTCTTGCACTTTTAGTCTATTTTTAGTTAAGTGAGCTGACCTATGTGATTAGCATGCTTTTCAGGTACTAATGAGGAAGATTTCAGCACTTTAGGGACCTGTGGACAGCAAAGGAAAACTTCACATAAAAAGGAAAGCAGCTTTTGGACTGAATGTGATGTATGAGAACTTTTTCCCGGGCAAACTCAATATTTTTAAATAGTTAGGGATGCAGTAGCAATTTATTAGAGAAGGATGTTATTAAAAGCATTATTGCTGAATTTTTAGGGATTATTCAGATGGACATTCTGTAATATTTTGAAAACAAGAATAGCAGCTTAGCTTGAGGATAGAGGGAGAGAAACGTGTTTCTCTCTTAATTTCGCTAGTCATCTTCATCACCAAGATCGTTCTAAGTTTTGGTATGATGAATATGTCTATTTTGATTTACTTTTATTCATGAGTAGCTAAGTTTATTTGTTAGGGTTATGGAAACCTTGTAGTATACTCTCTATTGCTATGAGTTTGTGAATTTATGATGTGTTAATCCACTTATATCATTACTCTCTTCATTTTGATTGAATTCTCATGGTTGCAAACATAGGGAATGCGCCATTATAGCAATAACTTGTTTGATAGAAAAGTTACTGTTTGGAAAAGAGAGTGTGACGTGAAAATAGGGTTTCCAACCTCTATTTTATATGTTAATGCCCTAGCAGGATTAACTTCTTGGAGAGTTCGTACAATTGGTTGTACACTTTGGATTCGAGAGAACTAAGGTGAATAAATCCTTGATGGTTGAAAAACACTTGGATTAAGAATTAGAATACGTCTCTCTATAAGTGCATGCATGTATAAAATCTGTATTACTCATAGTTAATAGAGAAGTAGAAGCTACAAGGTGGACATAACCCTAACCTGTCATTCTCTGTGATCAAATATTATTACACATATCATCTCATCGTTACACTGATAACATTATTGTGCACCTAAAATGAAACCCCCTTATCTTGGAACCTTCGACCAACAGTCTAATAATAATCGCAATACTTAGTGATCATAGTATTCCCTGTGGGATTCGACACCCAAACCAGTTAGGTTCTATATTTGACAGCGACCGCTTACACTTTCTAAGGAGAGTTGTAATTTGGGCGTATTAAATTTTGGCGCCATTGCCGGGGAATACGGTTTTCAACTAAGTTTGTGATAGTTAATAGACCCTTTGGTCAAAGATTCTCAAATTTTACTTTTTGTTTGTTGTTTCTGTTTTGTTCAGGTTTAGTAGATTGCATGCCAAATACACAGAGATCTGGTCAGCCATTATTACCTATAAATCCTGAACCACCTCTCATTGGCAAAATAGATGCGCAACAAGACATTGAAAGGATGGCTACTCAACAGGAGCAGGCTAGATTAGCTGCATTGGCAGCTGCGCAAGTAAATCAACAAAATGCTGATAACCTAGGTCGGGCACCAAATCTTGATGATGAGGACTGGGTGATAGTGAGTTATTAGATCCAAGGCGTGTAGATGATGTGGCTGCACCAGTGAACAGGAATGTCAACAGAGATCGTCAAGCTAGAATGAGACCCAAACGCCGAGCTGTGCAAGTTGCTTTTGATGATGATGACGACGCCCTAGATGAGGCTGGTGCCACAGAGGCTATTATTTCTCCGCCCTTGGCACCCGGAGCCAAGTTCAATATCACTAGCACCATGATCTAGCTATTGCAACTCAAAGGGTTATTTGGTGGACTTGCAGGCGACGATCCGAATATGCATCTGATTAATTTTATCTCAACATGCAAATCGTTTAACAATCCAGGGGTTGGAAAGAATGCGATCCAGCTGCGCTTATTTCCATTGTCTCTATCTGGAGAGGCAACTCAATGGTTAAACGGGCTAACTCCTGACTCTATTACCAATTGGAGGCAACTGAAAGAAGCTTTCCTAGAAAGATTCTTCCCGCTATCCAAGAGAGCACAATTAAGAGATGAGATTAGCAATTTTAGACAGCTTCCAATCGAAGCTCTCCATGAGATATGGGAGAGGTTCAAGAAAAAGCTTATGTGGTGCCCAAATCATCAGATGACCAATGTCCACTTGATGGAAATATTATATAGGGCTTTGAACTCGGTGACTAAGCCAGTGGTAGATAATGCTGCGGGTGGGTCATTCATAGACCTTACTTTTATTGAGGCATGTGATATGCTTGATCGTATGACAAAGCAGAGTAGAGCTTGGCATACCAGGGATTCTGAGGTAGCAAGCTCTACTGTATCTAGTGGCATGATGGCAGAATAGAGGCGAAGAGAAGAGGAACGTGACCAGGATATGGCTCACATAAAAATGCAGATGGACCTTTTTACCAAGCATTTATTATAAGGGAAGACAGAAAAGGTCAAGGCTGTTGTATCACAGGGAAGAGATGACTCCGATTCTGAGGAGGAAGCAAATTACTTGAATAATCAGAGGGGTTTCCGAGGCAATGTCCAAGGAAACCAAGGTCGGAACTATTATGAAAAATCTGGATACAAGGACCAAGACTAAGGGAATTGGAAGAATAAAAATGACAGGAGCGGGTTGTATGTCCCTTCTGGAAATCTTGAAGCTGCTGCACCTAGCTCTGAAAAGATGTCCATGGAGGACATGATGGCTAAGATGTTGAAAGAAGTGGAGGCAACCAACACGAGATTAACTGAGGTAAAGAATGATTTGTCCTTAATAAATCAATTGGTTGACTCGCATTCCACTTTAATAAAATAGCTGGCACAACAGATGAGTCAACTATCAGCGACATTCAATCAAAGAAAAGCTGGCACTTTACCAAGTGACACTGTGCAAAATCTAAGAAAAGATGGATTATGTTTGGCTATTACAACCAGGAGTGGTAAGGTGTTTGAAAATCCATCCAAGGGCAAGCCTGTGGTTTATAGTATGGAGGAGAATGTTATTAAAGCAGATTGTGATGATTCTGTAGAAGTTGAAAATCAGAATAAGAATATTCATGATACTACACCTAGATGTCAACAGTCTGAAAAGATTGATAATGGGAAGCACAATAACAAGGAAGTGGTGGAGAAGACTCTTCTAAATCCACCACCACCTTTTCTTCAGAAACTGAAGAAGAAGGCTGATGACACCAGGTTCAGTAAATTCATGACCATACTGAAGCAGCTGACTATAAATGTGCCTTTGGTGGAGGCACTGGAGCAAATACCAGGGTATGCCAAATTCATGAAGGACCTTTTGAAAAAGAAAAGGGCAACAAGCTATGAACTGGTAGATAATTTTCATCATTGCAGTACCATTGCCACGAGGTCTTTGGTACAGAAGAAGGCAAATCCGGGTGCTTTCACTATTCCTTGCACGGTTGGATCTTTAGACTTTGCTAAGGCCTTATGTGATCTAGGGGCTAGCATTAATTTGATGCCACTAGCCATCTATAGACAGTTGGGGTTGGGCAATCCTACACCAACCAACATGCGGCTTGTAATGGCAGATAGGTCGGTAAAATGACCTGTTGGTATCTTGTATGATGTATTAGTGAAGGTTTCTACCGTCATTTTTTTTGCAGACTTTGTTATTTTGGATTGCGAGGTGGATTTTGAGGTTCCTATATTCTTGGGTCGACCTTTTCTCACAACAGGAAGTGTGCTTATTGATTTACGAGCAAATGAGCTTTTATTTTGGATGAATGACGAAGTGGTACATTTTGATGTATGCAAATCAATGAAGCAGCCCAAAGATATGAATGTGTTCTCTATAGATGATGTTTATTATGAGGATGAGAAGGAATTATCTTTAGAGAAGCAGCTTACTGTTGAGCCATTGGCTGCTGTGCTTTTGAACTTTGATCGTGAGGATGTTGAAGAGTATGAAGAAACCATCTGTGCTTTGACAGGAATAGAGTCGTATTCTTATGCTCCCAAGAAGCTCAACCTTGACCTTAAGAATCGACCTTCACCACCGACAAAGCCATCCATTGAAGAGCCACCGGTTCTAGAATTGAAAGAACTACCCAGTCATCTAAGGTATGTGTTCTTAGGTAGTGGAAATACACTGCCGGTTATTATTGTTGCTGATTTAGGTGAACAACAGGTAGAGGCTCTCATCTCTGTTCTGAAGAGGTACAAGAGAGCTATTGGTTGGACTATTGCTGATATAATTGGTATCCCTCCTGGCATATGTATGCATAAGATTCAGCTCAAGGAAGATTGTGTACCCACTATTGAGCATCAGCGTCGTCTGAATCGACCTATGCAAGAGGTGGTGAAGAAAGAAATCATAAAGTGGTTAGATGCAGGGGTGGTGTATCCAATCTCAGACAGTAAATGGGTGAGTCCTGTACAATGTGTGCCCAAGAAAGGGGGCATGATAGTAGTAACAAACGACAAGAATGAGCTAATTCCACTCAGGCCTGTCACAGGGTGGAGGGTATGTATGGATTACCGGAAGCTAAACTCATGGACGTTAAAGGACCATTTCCCAATGCCATTCATGGATCAAATGCTTGATAGATTGGCAGAAAAGGGATAGTTCTATTTCTTGGATGGTTATTCCGGATATAATCAAATTTTCATTGCTCCTGAAGATCAGGAGAAGACCACTTTCACATGCCCATATGGTACTTTTGCATTCAAACGAATGCCATTTGGGCTATGTAATGCACCTGCCACTTTTCAGCGGTGTATGATGTCTATTTTCTCTGATATGGTCGAAGACACCTTGGAGGTGTTTATGGATGACTTTTCGGTTGTAGGTGAGTTATTTGAGTCATGCTTGGCAAATCTGAGTATCGCTTTACAGCGATGTGTTGAATTCAATCTGGTGCTAAATTGGGAAAAGTGCCATTTTATGGTTAAGGAAGGCATTGTTCTCGGGCATAAAGTCTCTAAAAAGGGAATTAAAGTTGATCGAGCCAAGATTGAAGTTATCGAGAGACTACCACCTCCAATTTCTGTGAAGGGGGTTCGTAGTTTTCTCAGTCATGCTGGTTTTTATCGGAGGTTTATTAAAGACTTCTCCAAGATTGCAAACCCATAATGCAAACTTTTGAAGAAGGAAACAAAGTTTCACTTTGGTGCAGATTGCTTGAAGGCATTTGAATGCCTCAAGGGAAAGCTAGTTGAAGCCCCTATTATTGTAGCACCCGATTGGTCTCTACCTTTTGAAATTATGTGTGATGCAAGTGGTGTAGCCTTGGGTACTGTGCTTGGTCAGAAAAGAGAAAAGCTATTTCATCCAGTCTACTACGCGAGCAAGGCCTTGAATGGAGCACAGAAGAACTATACCATCACTGAACAAGAGCTTCTAGCAGTTGTTTATGCTTTCGAAAAGTTTCGTGCTTACTTGTTGGGAACCAAGGTAGTGGTTCAGACAGATCATGCGGCTCTAAGATATCTAATGGCAAAGAAGGATGCTAAGCCAGCTAATTAGGTGGGTGTTACTGCTTCAAGAATTCGATTTCGAGGTAAAGGATAGAAAAGGTTGTGAAAACCAAGTAGCTGATCATCTATCTAGACTTGAGAGTGAGCACACAGTGCAGACCGACCTTGATATTGATGATGCATTCCCCGACGAAGAGATTTTAGCAACTATGGTGGAAAACTTACCGTGGTATGCAGATTTTGCTAACTACGTGGTGAGCGAAGTGATTCCTGAGCATCTCTATTCATCCAAAGAAAAAGTTCATGCATGATGTGAAACATTACTTCTGGAATGAGCCTTATCTTTTTCGACGATGTGCTGATGGTATTATTAGGCGGTGCATCCCAGATGTAGAGGTGCCTAGGATACTGGAAGCAAGCCATGCTTCCCAAGTTGGATGTCACCATGCAGGTGATTGGACGGCCAAGAAAGTACTGCAAAGTGGCTACTATTGGCCTTCATTATTCAAGGATGGCTACGGTTTTGTAGGAAGATGTGATCAGTGTCAGCGGCAAGGTTTTATCTCAAAGCACCATGAGATGCCCATGTCCAAAATGCTTGAAGTAGAGTTATTCGATGTCTGGGGTATTGACTTCATGGGCCCATTTGTGAGCTCATTTGGGATGAAATATATCTTAGTTGCTATGGATTACGTATCCAAATGGGTCAAAGTAGTCGCTCTAGCTGATAATGAAGGTAAGAGTGTTGTGGCATTCTTGAAGAGAAATATCTTCTCTCGTTTTGGGGTACCCCATACCATCATAAGCGATGGAGGATCACATTTCTGCAATAAGCTGTTCAGAGCCGTATTGGCAAAGTATGGGGTTAAGCAACATAAGGTAGCTACACCGTACCACCCATAAACTAGTGGGCAGGTGGAGATTTCAAATCGGGAAATCAAGCTGTTCCTTGCTAAGACTGTGAATGCCAGCAGGAAAGATTGGTCCAGGAAGCTAGACGATGCCTTATGGGCATATAGGACCACGTTTAAGACACCAATTGGCATGTCACCATACCAACTCGTTTATGGAAAGGCTTGTCATTTGCCAATTGAGCTAGAACATAAAGCAATGTGGGAACTGAAGCAGCTTAACCTAAACTGGGATGCGGCTATAAATATGAGATTGGGACAGCTGAACGAGATGGATGAATTCCGTCTAAATGCATATGAAAGAGTAGATCTTTACAAGGAAAAGATGAAAAAGTACCATGATCGGAGGATTATCCAATGAAACTTTCAGAAAGGCAATTTGGTACTCCTTTTTAACTCCAGACTGAAGCTGTTTGCAGGTAAGTTGAAGTCTAAATGGTCTGGTCTATTCAGAATCAGCCAAGTTTACTCATCTGGAGTAGTGGAGTTAGAAAACGATTATGGTAGTGTCTTTAAGGTGAATGGCAAAAGAGTAAAGCTATATATCGGTCCAACCGACTCGATAAAATGTATAGCCACCATATATCTTGATGAAGCCTGAGTAATCACGATAACAATGTCGTGCCGCGACAATAAATCAAGCACTACATGGGAGGCAACCCATCATTTTTAATCATTTTTGTTTTACTAGGAGTTTGTTTTTGATAAATAAAAATTCAAAAAGAAGAGTCGAGCCACGACCAAAACTAAGGCGCTTGGTGGGAGGCAACCCATCCTTCTAATCATTTTTGTTGTTTTTGATTAAGTGTAGGTGCATGAAGTACAAAGAAGGAGATTAGCCCCAAATTTTGATTTGAAAGTGAGCCATGTCAATGGTGGTAAGTCTAGGAATGATTGAGCATAGGCAATAGGCTAGGCGCCGCCTCTGCCAACATGGACGATAGGCTAGGCCCCACCTATGCCATCGCCTATGATCACTGCCTCACATAGGAAATAGGTTAGGTGCCGCCTATGACAACATGGGCGATAGGCTAGGCGCCACCTATGCCAACATGGGCGATAGGCTAGGCGCCGCCTATGCCATCGCCTATGCTCACTGCCTCACATAGGCAATAGGCAATAGGCTAGGTGCCGCCTATGCCAACATGGGCGATAGGCTAGGCGCCGCCTATGCCAACATAGGCAATAGGTTAGGCGCCGCCTACTTATGCTTAGGCGATGCTATAGGCGCCACCTATCAACATGAATTTTGCCTACTAACCCGAGTGTGAATGGACCAAACCAACCCATGCCTCATCTTTTAAATATATCCTTTACCTTTAAACCCCATTGAAGTTTTCTTAAACCTAAGCACCGCCCAATATTGCCCTCTCCAAGCTTTTCTCTTTTCTCATCTAATCCTGCAGGCTGACCTTCCTGATTCATCATGAAATAATCACCAAGTAAGTTGTTCTTTCATGTTCCGTAGTTGTCTCAGTGCTACGCTTATAATGGTTAACTAGATTTTGTAGTAGTGCTTGGTAATAAGAGTATGGTTAGTTTGCTATGATTTTTGAAAAATACATCTCATTGAGTGAAAGGATTCTTGTGGGTATTCTTGATTTTACTCCGGCATATATTGATTGATATTCACTGTCATAATTTTTTTTTTATTATTATGGAGTTGAAATTTTGAAGTAAATGCATAATTTTGGGAGTTGTAAGTTTGACTATGTGAGTGACCCGTTCATCGATGTAATGGTCATGGTTAACCAAAAGCATAAGATTGTGTAATTGTTTCTATGCTATAGCATGATAAGATTTCTATGTGGTAGTCTTGCACAAAGATTGCATTGCTCCAATGAAATAAAGTTGGAAATGATAGTCAATATTACACGACCATTGTGTGCTGCTTCTCTATATCAAACTGAGAAATTGTTATGTAAAGTGAAGGGTTGAAAGTATGACTGCGCTAATAATGTTGTTGGCACATACCACCTAAATGTATGTCGATGAAGTCTGAGTAATCGACATCACTCACTCAATTAGTTTGTGCAAACAAATTAAGTGTGGGGTGGTGCCATCACTATTTTCTTTTTCGATTATAGTGAATTTTACGAAATGAGACTAACATGACCCTATTATGATCTCAGGTAACATGGCTCCGAAAGAACGACAGGGAAAGGAGAAAGCATCTACCTCACAAAAAGGTCAAAAAAGGTCAAGAAAGGACCAGGCTGATTCCTCCTCTCTTCAAGTGCCTCGACGCACTTTTGGGATCAAGTGGGTTCTGGAGGAGGAAGGGAAGGAATGATATAGAAACAATAAAGTGAAGAAATATGTACATGTGGATTTGATGCAGAAGAAAAGTTTAGCAAAGAACTGCCCTCACATTTTGGCAAAGATTATGGCACTAAATCTTGACTTTATCTTCCGAGACATGGGCGAATGTAATCTTGATTTGACTCAAGAGTTTTATGCCAACTGGTCCCCAAGGACTACGAGAAATGAAGTAAAGATTCGGGGGCAAGTCTTGTAATTGAACGCTGATTTATTCAACTCTTTCCTGGGTACTCCAAGTGTGGATCAATCACCACTCAAGGAGCTCTACAACAGACCTCCCTACAGAGCCATCAGACATACGTTGTGTGGATCAAGGTCCATGACCCAGTGGACTCGTCACAAAGATAATGGTCGTTACAATACTTACCCATATGCTTGTTTGAACAGAGACGCTCGCATATGGTTAAGAATAGTCAACTCCTGCTTGATTCCTGGGACACAATACACTAAGGTCACGCGTGATCGAGTCTGCTTGGTATATGCTCTAATGACAAATGTTCCTATCAACATTGGTGCAGTTATATGAACGTCGATGCGAAAAGCAAGGGTGCACAAAAGGTCCCATTTCAGTTTTGGCAATTTGTTGACTGCTATTTTAAGGAAAGAGCACATTGAGGATGAGCCAGCAGACCATAAGTTGCCACATAACCCGAAGAAGGTAGATCTCACAAAAATTAAAGATCCAAAAACTGGTCAAGGCATCAACCTTACCACTGCTGAGAGACATGCTCGAGATGAGAGTTTTTTTCGCCATCTATATGGCATGACTAGGTTTACTATGATGAATGGGGGTCGTGTGCTGACTGATGTAGAGCTTCGGCAGTTGGACTATGACTAACCGCTTAATAAGCATGCTCGGGCCATGTGTGGAGTGGGGGTAAATTTTGAAGAACCTCTAGATGATGATGTGCCGACAGATGATGATCACCAGCTGCTAGACTCTGATGTGGAGGACAACTCTGATGATGAAGACTCTGATCATGATTCTGACGCAGGGGGTATGACCCCGGATGTAGAGGAGGAGTCTGACTAACCAGGTTTTTACTTATTTATTTACACTGAGGGCAGTGTGTTCCTTCTTAGTGTGGGGTGTTGTACTGCGTACTGCTTGCCCGCATTTATTCTATAGTCGTTTTGATTTAGCCGTAGTTAGTTAGTTGTAATTAGTTAGATTTTGCATGAAATTGTTCTTATAGACGGCATGACATAATAACAGGAGTTTGTGCTGAATCACTACTATTGAAACATTTAGGCTCTAAGTTGTGACTCACTCTGTGCTAATTGTTTGTGGTTTAATTCATTTATCTGTTAGGTCAAGAATCTATAATGCTCCCAATTAAGTTGACCATGTGCCATGTGTGTGTAAGGTTATTGTATATTCTTTGTTGCGACTGATGCTAGAACTTGCCTAGTGTGTGTGTGAAGCGAAATAAAGATTGTGAGTTTAGGAGATGATTTAGGCATTTCTTTGGCAGCCCTGATTTTGTTTATCTTCTTTTTACCTACCTTTATACATTGTCCTAGTGAACACCCTTTGAGCCTTTAGCTTTTTTCTTTGGCAACCTCATATGTAGCCTAATCCATTTTTTTTGAAAAGACCATAATTTGATCCAAAAGCTCCTAAGCGCTTTAAATTATAGAATCAAGTTGAGTAAATAGTGTGGCAAAATAAGAGGAAAATGGTGAAAGTGATGCCCCAAGGTTTAGTTATTGGTACATGAAAATATTGTGATCGAGGGTGGCTATTATAGGGATGTTTAATAAAAATAAAGAAAAGAAAAAAAAATATAATATAAATAAAAAAAAAGAAAAAAAAAGAAAGAAAGAAGGGTTGTATAATTCCCATCATAGTGTTTTTAATTGAGTAACAAAATGGGTGAAGAAGGGTAGAGTGGTTGTTAAAAATTAGTGTATATGGCATAATGTAGTGTTTTAAAGCGCTTATGGAGCATAGTCACCATTTCTGGCCAAAATAGTCCTACCCTTCCCTTTAGCCTACTTTAAAACCCGTAAAGACCTATTTGATCCTAACCTTAGCATTTTGATACTAGTGGAGCATTACACTAAGGGCAAGCATATGATCATCAGTTGTAATCTAAGAATTCTTTGTGAGAGTGAGAGCAAGCAAGTTCTTATACCCATATTTCTAAAAAATGCAAAACTATGAGTGATTATAGGTAACATTTTGTGTGAGCGCACATAGTTGATGATTGTTGGGTAGTTTTACATGATTTTTTGGCTTAACTTGTGTATACGGATTAACCAACTTAATGAGTCTATGTTGGAGGGTGATTTGTTTCTAGTAATGATCAAGAAATCTACTCTTTGTTAATAATTGCCGTGTATGTCTTGTTGAAAATTTTGTGTTGATCTTGTGAAGTTTAGTTAGGTATTTGTATGGATGTACTATTTTGTTCGAGGACAAACAAAGCTTTAAGTGTGGGGTGGTGATGTTGTGCGTATTTATACGTCTAAGTACCATAACTTACCCATGTTTTAGCTAAGTTTTGAGGATAAAATACATAATTCTTGCACTTTTAGTCTATTTTTAGTTAAGTGAGCTGACCTATGTGATTAACATGCTTTTCAGGTACTAATGAGGAAGATTTCAGCACTTTGGGGACCTGTGGACAGCAAAGGAAAACTTCACATAAAAAGGAAAGCAGCTTTTGGACTGAATGTGATGTATGGAAACTTTTTTCTGGGCAAACTCAATATTTTTAAATAGTTAAGGATGCAGTAGCAATTTATCAGAGAAGGATGTTATTAAAAGTATTATTGCTGAATTTTTAGGGATTATTCAGATGGATATTCTGTAATATTTTGAAAACAAGAATAGCGGCTTAGCTTGAGGATAGAGGGAGAGAAACATGTTTCTCTCTTAATTTCGCTAGTCATCTTCATCACCAAGATCGTTCTAAGTTTTGGTATGATGAATATGTCTATTTTGATTTACGTTTTATTCATGAGTAGCTAAGTTTATTTGTTAGGGTTATGAAAACCTTGTAGTATACTCTCTATTGCTATGTGTTTGTGAATTTATGATGTGTTAATCCACTTATATCATTACTCTCTTCCTTTTGATTGAATTCTCATGGTTGCAAACATAGGGAATATGCCATCATAGCAATAACTTGTTTGATAGAAAAGTTACTGTTTGGAAAAGAGAGTGTGACGTGAAAATAGGGTTTCCAACCTCTATTTTATATGTTAATGCCCTAGCAGGATTAACTTCTTGGAGAGTTCGTACAATTGGTTGTACACTTTGGATTCGAGAGAACTAAGGTGAATAAATCCTTGATGGTTGAAAAACACTTGGATTAAGAATTAGAATACGTATCTCTATAAGTGCATGCATGTATAAAATCTGTATTACTCATAGTTAATAGAGAAGTAGAAGCTACAAGGTGGACATAACCCTAACCTGTTATTCTCTGTGATCAAATATTATTACACATATCATCTCATCGTTACACTGATAATATTATTATGCACCTAAATTGAAACCCCCTTATCTTGGAACCTTCGACCAACAGTCTAATAATAATCGCAATACTTAGTGATCATAGTATTCCCTGTGGGATTCGACACCCAACCCAGTTGGGTTCTATATTTGACAGCGACCGCTTACACTTTCTAAGGAGAGTTGTAATTTGGGTGTATCAATAATCAAGGTAACTCTAGCTTATATGTTAACTAACTCTAGATGATACTTTTATTGACAAGAACTCACTAAGAAAACACCTACTATTAATTAACTAGAGCAGTTGTTAACATTTACAAACAGAAAAAAAAAGACTCAAATACAACAAGAGCTTGAGACACAAAAGACGGTTAAGTAGGTCCCTGTTGCAAGTGAGGCTTTGAATCTGATAACTTCAAGAGAGATTTGATGTTGTTGTAATATGGAAGCTTAGGTTTTCTTGTTGTAACATGTTGCATATATAAAAGACAAGAAAACATTGGATGACTCTGATTAGCTAAAGAAAAAAAGGTGTTACAGCTTTGCCAACTTCCTGCCAAACCTGTACTTTTTCAGTTGTAATGATGACTGGGTGAAAAAGACGTGAACATGATCAACTTGGTTCCTAAGCAGTTGATGTTTTGTCATCAGAGACTCTTTATGAACTAGGTCCCAAGTTGATAGTTTTTCAATCATCAAAATCAAGGACTTAACAATTTCCCCCTTTTTAATGATGACAAACTTATACTCAACTTTTCACAACTTTAGCCATACTTTACTTGTCACAACTTCAGCCCTTCATTAGTTATAACTTTATCCCTTTAACCACTACCTACTTGTCACTGATACCACTCTTCCATATTCCTTTCCCTTGTCAATGTCAATGATACATTCCCCTTGCATGTAGGGAGCTGGTCCCTGCACCACTGCAGGACACACACTATACCTCAATACACACATACTATACCATATCTTCCCTCTTTTGGTATCATCAAAGAAATAAAAAAGTAAACTAAGTGAAAGTAAGCACATATATTATCACATGGCCATTGAGTCTACATTGACATAAGCAAAGAAAATTAGAAAAAGTAAAAAGAATGATCAAACCAAAAAAAGTTTTATTCATTAATCATTCAAGAAAGAATCATGCACCATTCATAACAAAAGTATTATAAAACTAACTACGGGCAATGCCACTACAATAGAACATGAAGAAAAATAGAGCTTAATGAGAGAGGAACTGATAATAATAGGACTTATTTGGACTAAAACAACTTGGCTTAAAGAAGTCAGGCAGGATGAGGAATAGGTTGAACATAGATTTAGGTATATGGACCAAAAAGGGCATGGGATAATTGATAAAGGAGTAGGTGACCCTCTTATTTTTAGTTGCATGATTTTCAAAAATTGTTGATTTAAATCCTCAAATATGGCTTCCTGTTGCTTGACCTTATCACACAGTAGTTCGTTTTAGCACAAAGACCACCATTCTGACCTGGTCCCTCTTCATGACCTTTCACACTTGTAACCTTCAAGAAAACAATCTCAACATCTTTTTGTACTAAGATAACGGTCATATATTTTAATCCCCTTGCAATCTGCTCTGTAATTTGATCAAATTAGCTACCTCAAATTTTGACTTTACACCACTTCACTTGGGATGCACTCGTTGTCCTCCAATGTGGACATTGTGAATATTAACTTTACCGATCCATCCTTAGGCCTACATGGAACTTCAAAGTATGCAAATACCATACTCAACCAAAACCTACTAGCTAAGCCAAGTTTATCATCCTTGGCCGTCATTACTTTATACATGTGTTTAATAATTATAGTAGGAAAGTTGACACCCTTAAACTTAGACAAGGCTTCCATAAGGAAGAGGTTGGGACCTGTAACAGTTGTTCGTTTCTCAGTTCTGGGAAGCAGGGCTTTGTTAACCAATTGAAATAGGAGCTGAAATTATCTTTTCAAGGAAATCTTTGTCAAATTCTTGATAATTAAATGATCTAGTTTACAACAGACCTCCAAAAACTTTACAGACCTATTCTCATCCTTCAGGGTCCTAGTCCCTTCAGTACTTCTAATACCTCTGCTAATACTTACTCATCTATAACAGTGTTCACATCAAGAACTTGGGTTGTCATATATAGGGAATCATCTGAAAAGGTAAGATTGTGATAAAATATTCTTACCTCATTTTCATGTAGAGGGGAATTAGAGGCTCAAATAGATGCTCCCAACTCTAGAACTTGACCATTTTAGTCAGATCAATTATGCCAGGCATTGCAGCAATATATGGATAAAAAAATCATCCTTTTAAGACTTATTTGGTCTTTGGAATTACTTATCTCTCTTCTCTTGACATCATCTTCCCTTTTACTTTAGATGAAGAGGCTTTTATACTAGGACAAGTTCCTTTAACAGAGACTTTAGGCCCTTTTGAGGTTCTGCTAAATTTGGAACTGGGACTTAGTCCCTTAAAGATTTTCCCCCTTTTCTCTTTCTTTTTTCCACTAATAGTAGACATGGGCTTCTTTATCAGTACTCCCTTGGCTATTATTTTCTTGGGTGAAACAACACCACCACCCTTTAACTAAGCCCTTGTACCATCCACACTCCTCTCAATATCCTTATCACTCTCATAATCAAAATTACTATTACTCTTATTTTTACTTTAAGTTCACTTTGATTTCTCTACAAGAACAACCTTCTTTGGGGGATCTCAACCTCAACAATAACCTTCTTCTTTAGGATCTTCCCTTTTTTAGTTTTACATTTATTTTCAAAAAGAACATCCTCCATCAACTTTTTAGAATTCGACCTGGTCCCATGTGTCTTTCCTTCTTTAGAAGAGAGCCTTATAGTGGGAGAACACCATTTATTTGGTCATTTTCCATGACAAAGGCTTGTTATCATTTCTATCAATGCTCCCTTTTTCTTTCTCATCCTTGTTAGGGAGATTGAGAATAGGGGACACGATAATAACATCCTTCTCAACCACCTCAGGAGGATTATTTTGCCTCCTAGTTAATAGAGAGCCAGGGTTATGCTATTTAGGAAGAGTAGGTGAAACAATTTCATAGGGAGGATCCTCGCTCAGAGTTGTCAAACCTTAAATCACCATACTACAACATGGCTTTCTAGGTTGCTTGAGAAAATAAAATTTCTAAGACTTTTATATTTAGATGGTGAAACTTGAGGAACAGGTTGGACTGATGATTTTGGGATAATTTTTCAGCCCTTTTCAATGGGTGTTGAGACGACTAAAACAGAAATAGATAGAGTTTTTTGTTTATCCCTCACTTGAGAAAAAGTCAAAGAAGTGTTTTTGTCTACCTGAGGAGTTGATAGACTAATGATATTAAAAGGGGTACAAACTCATTTAAAGAAGGTATTGATGAAGATGGGTTAGATGTGGTGATTGATTTTCTTAATGACTAGAGAGAATGTAAAGAGTGAGAGAGAATCAAAGAACTAATATGGTATAAACTAAAATTTTTAAATGAGAAAAAAGAGAATAGATTGGGTTTAATTCTAGAGGAAGGAACGATTTATATTTATAGAGATGTGGATGATGAGATGTGTCTGATTGGATGGACATGACCTTTAGGCTTAAGGTATGCGTTGGTAGCTTTTAAGAATAGGTGGGAAGTATATGTAGCACACCCAACCTTAATTTTAAAATACTAATCGTTAAAAAATGAAGCATGACACTAACCTGATAAAGGACCTTGTCCCTACATGATTTTTCAAAAATTAGTACATAAAGCTATCTCATCCCCATCCTTAATCTTCTTCTTCTTACCATAAGTGTATATTTGCATAAGATATGAGGCTGAATTAGATATATGAAACATTATTTTATAAGTATACCTATTTACTAATTTGTATCCATCTTACCAGAGCAAGAAGTACAACATGCAATTAATTTTGCCTTATCAGACCTAACTTTATCCCGTTCTTTTTAAACTGGTCCCTGCTAAGAGCTTTAGTGAAGATATCAACTATTTGGTCCTCAGTGTTGCAAAAAAACATTTTGAGTAATCCCTTCTCCATATTATCTCTGAGAAAATAATGTCTAATGTTTATGTTCTTGGCCCTCTTATGTTGAACAAGATTCTTGGCCATATTGATAGTACTTGTATTGCTAAAGAATAAAGGAACACAATATGAGAGAATTCCAAAATCTTTTAGTTATTGCTTGATTTAAAGTAGCTGAGCACAATATGAAGCAACTGCTACATACTCAACTTCAGCGTAAAAAGGCTACTAAAAGCTATTTCTTGGTACCCTAGGAAATCAAGAAAGACCCTAAGAAGTGATCCCTAAGGTGCTCTTCCTTTCAATCAAATACCCAGTATAGTTTGCATCTATATACCCAACAATATCAAATTTTTCATCAACAGGATTGAGAAGGACCAGGTTGGGGGTTCCCTTAAGGTATCTTAGAATCCTTTTGGCAGCCTTCAAATGAGATTCCTTTGGACTTGCTTGGAATTTATCACATATCCCTAAACTGAACACAATGTTAGGTCTACTGGCAGTAAGGTAGAGTAATGAACCAATAATTCCTCTGTACATATTTTCATTTATAGAGGGACCAAGTTTATTTAAGTCTAGTTTTGAAGAAGTATGAATAAGAGTATTTATGGGTTTTTCATCCTCCATCTAGATCTTTTTAACAACTCATAAATATACTTCTATTGGAAAATGGTAGTGCCTATTGCACTTTGCTTTATTTGTAACCCAAGGAAGAAACTGTGCTCTCCCATCATAATTTGCTTTATTTGTAATATAAGAAAGAAATTGAGCTCTCCCATTATACTCATTTCAAATTCACTACTCATCAACTTGACAAATTTATCACATAGGGAACTGGTTGTGGCTCCAAATATAATGTCATCAATATAGACTTGAACAATAAGCAGGTTTCTCTCCTTTGCCCTTAAGAAAAGTGTGTTGTCAATCTTTTCCTTTTTGAAGCCATTGTCCAGTAAAATTTTAAGAGACTTTCATACCAAGCCCTAGGATCTTTCTTCAATCCATAAAAGCCTTGTCTAGATTGAACATATGATTTGGAAAGTCAACATCTTCAAAACCCGATGATTGCTTCACGTATACTTCTTCTTTCACGAATCCATTTAGAAAGGTACTTTTCACATCCATTTGAAATAGTTTGAATTCCATGTAGGATGAAAAGGCAACAAAAATTCAAATTGCTTTCATTCTAGCCACATGAGCAAATATTTCGTCATAACTAATGCCTTCATCTTGGTTATAACCTTGCACCACCAACATACCCTTGTTCCTAATAGTATTACTATGCTCATTTGCTTTGTTCTTGTAGAACCACCTCCTAAGATAATTTTGTCAGCATGATGAGGGACTAGGTACTATACCTTTCTTCTATCAAACTGATGCAACTCTTTTTGCATGGAATTTATCCAATCAATATCTTTCATGGCCTTCTTCTCATTCTTTGGCTCAACTTGAGAAAAAAATAGTGAGAATGCATACAAGTTCCTTGTTTGATTCCTAGTTTGTATGCTTGAATCTAGAGGGGAAAAAAATACTATCAAGAGGATATAAGGATTGATGCTTGCAGCTGGATCTTTGAAAAGTAGGCTGACTTAAAATGGGACTAGTTGTCACGAAGGTGTTACCCTCAGAAGACTGGTGATCCATATGAGGATCAGGATCTTTATATGGGATTGAGCTGAACCAGGTTCTTGATGTTCTGCTGAATCATCTTCATCTTCATGAGCCAAACCTAGTCCTTGAAGACTTTACCATCCTTGATTCTTTCTTCTAACTTATCATTATTTTTAGTTGAATTCCTTGAAACATTGAGAGGTCCTTCAAGGTCTGCATCATTAAGAGAGTGACCTAGACTTGCACTTCTAACCTTATAAAACACAACATGTACACTCTCCTATAAATATTGGGTTCTCTTATTGTAGATTTTATAGGATTTACTACTTGGAGAATAGACGACAAAGACTCTATCATCATTTCTTGGGTTAAATTTCCCAATATCGTTCTTTCTATTATTCAACACAAAGCATTTATATCCAAAAGTCTTGAAACATCTTAGCTTGGGCTTCTTCTTTGTCATGAGATCATAAGGAGTTTTATTAAGAATTGACTTAATAAGACACCTGTTGATCATACAACATGCTGTATTAACTATTTTAGCTAAGAAATTTTGTGCTATTCCTACATCAATCTTCATAGTACTAGCAATGTCCACTAGTTTTCTATTTTTTCTCTCCAAAATACTATTTTGCTGAGGTGTTCTAGGAGTTGAAAAGTTGTGATTGATTCCAAGATCATTATATAATTGATTGAACTTGGCATTTTAAATTTTTGTGCTATGGTCTGACCTAATCCCAACAATATTCTAATTGTATTTCACTTGCACCTATTTTGCAAAAGCTTCAAACACTAGGATGGTCTCTTCCTTAGATCTTAGAAAGAATATCTAGGTGAATTTATAATAATCATTAGCTACAACTAGGATAGAGTCAACTCACATCAGCCCTAGTCTTGACTCTACCAGATAGTTCAGATGGTTTTTTTTGTGTACTGTGATACATCCAGAGTAGGTTTTGGTTGTTTCCTCATGTAGAAAGGTAAGGTCATATCCTACGCCTCCAGACATCTTAAACCCCATGAGAATAATTATCCGACTCATGATCTTGAGCTAGCAACTGTAGTGTTTTCCTTAAAGATTTGGAGGAATTACTTGTATGGTGTTCTTGTAGATATGTTCACAAATCACCAAAGCCTTCAGTATGTGTTCTCTCAAAAATATTTGAATTTGCATTAGAGAAAATGGTTATAGTTATTGAAAAATTATGAAATAAGTGTTCTATATCATTCGGGTAAGGCCCATGTAGTAGCTGATGCTCTCAATAGAATGTCTATAGGTTGTGTAGCTCATGTTGAGGATGGTAAGAAGAAGTTAGCTAAGGAAGTTCATTAGCTTTCTTGACTAGGTGTCCATTTACTTAATTCAGCAGAAGGTAGTGTATGGGCACAGAGTATCTCAGAGTCATCTTTAGTCACTGAGGTGAAGAAAAAATATGATAGAGATCCCAGTCTAGTTAAATGAAAAGAATCAGTCAGAGATCAGAAGGTGGAGGTTTTATCCTAAGGAGGAGATGGTGTTTTGCATTATCAGGGTAGATTGTGTGTGCTTGGTGTAGATGATTTGAGGAAATGAATTCTTGCAGAAGCGCATGGGGCGCGTTGCTCTATTCATCCAGGGGCTACTAAGAGAGATATTGCAGAGTTTGTAGCTAAGTGCTCTACATGTCAGCAAGTTAAGGTTGAGAACTAGAATCCTAGTAGGTCCATGTAGGAGTTCAGTATGCATGACACTATTTGGGTTATCATACTCAGGATGTCCAAATTAGCTCATTTCTTACCAGTCCATACTTCTTATTCAGCCGAGGACTATGCCAATCTCTATCTTAGAGATTTAGTTAGGTTGTATGGTGTTCCCTTATTTTTTATCTCAGATAGAGGTACTTAGTTTACGTCTTACTTCTGGAAAGCATTCCAAAAGGATCTTGGTACCCAAGTCCACCTTAGTACAACCTTCCACCCTCAAACAGATGATTAAACAGAAAGGACCATTCAGACTCTTGAGGATATGCTAAGAGCATGGGTGGTTGATTTCAAGGGTAGTTGGGATGACCATTTTCCTTTGATTGAATTCACATACAATAATAACTATCACTCCAGTATCCGTATGGCTCCATTTGAGGCTCTCTATGGTAGGAGATATAGATCTCCAATTGGTTGGTTTGAAGTAGGTGAGGCGGTAGTAGTAGGGCCTGACTTGGTGTTTGATACGTTCAAAAAAGTTCAATTGATTAGAGAAAGGCTTAGGGCTACCCAGGGCCAACATAAATAGTATGGCGATGTGAGGAGAAAGGATTTCAAGTTTGAGGTCGGTGACTTTATGTACTTGAAAATCTCTCCCATGAAGGGAGTAAAGAGATTCGGTAAGAAAGGGAAACTCATTTCCCGATATGTCAGTCCTTTTAGAATTCTCAATGGTTTTGAAAAGGTAGCTTACAAGCTCGAGTTGCCTTCAAATTTAGCCTCAGTACACCCTGTGTTCCATGTCTCATTATTGAAAAAGTGTGTTGGTGATCCAACTGTAGTTGTTCCCTAAGAAAGTGTAGATATTCAGAACAGTCTTTCCTTTGAGGAAGTCCCAGTCGAAATTCTTGATCATCAAGTTCACAGACTAAGGAACAAAAAAGTTCCACTAGTCAAAGTTCTTTGGTAGAATCAGTACATTGAGGGATCCTTTTGAGAAGTAGAGGAAGATATGCGGACCAAGTACCCTCATGTTTTCTCTGCAAATCTAGATTCAGTATAAGGTACCAATTTACTTAAGATTTTCTTTCCTCTATCATTCCCAGTTTTAGCCGCACATCATGTTCAGGTCAGTCGTGCATTCATGAATCATTTCAGTTATGCATTCCATGCATCAGACATGAATTTTCAGTGTGTGATATCAGTCCACCAGTTCCCTCAGCTTAACCAGTTTCATTCGGGAATGAATGATCCCAAGAGGGAGATATTGTAACACCCCATATTTCCCTAGCATAGTCTAAGTCCCAATACATGAGTATTCATTATGAAATTTTTGAAACACTCATTATTTTTTTAGTTGAGATCCTGCCATTGCATAGGAAATTTAGTTAGCTTTCCAACAATAAAAAATTCACCTAAATTCGATAATCGAGGAAGAAGTTATGGTGATTTTAAGTTTCAATTGTGTAACATCAACATTTAAACCTTAGCGCATCACAGAGCCAACATAAATGATGATTGTCAATTTCTAGTGAAGCTCCGCAAAAACACTACATCACGCCATCAGTCAAAATCCTAATTTTCCTTTTCTAGTGTCCTGTCGCGATAATGGCGTGTCGTGCCAAGGGTGAATTTCAGAATCAAAAGGGCACCGCGATTCCTCTACATCGCACCATGCCCTCAGTTCCCAGTTTTCAGTTTTCAGTGACACAACGCGATAGCTTCGCATCACGTCAGGTGTCCATTTTGGGAAAAATTGAAGGAAAAATAATATTTCATCTAGGGATAAAACCGTTGTAATACCCCGAACTTTCTTCAAGTTGAGTTTCATCATTAATAAGATTAAGGTCTGATTTCTAAGTGAGAAATATTTTAAACTGTGTAGAGTTTCCCTAATATTGACTTTTTTCATGTGGAGAATTGAATAAGCTTTCCGTCAATACTAAATTCGCCCAAATCTGACACTCGGACAAAGAGTTAGAGTCATTTTAGTGAGATAGTGTACCACCTGGTACTTTGGCGCGTCGCGGAGTTAGCCAAAATGGTATCTTTAAAATCCAGTGAGCCTCCATGATTCCACCGCATCGCAGTGTATTTTCAGTTTGCAACCAAGGTAGCAACGCAATTTCCACTGCATCGCGCCATCAAGAAGTTTCCTAATTGTCCAATTTCCAGTAAGCTGGCACGATTATGGCACGTCACGCCAGCATAAAAAATTAGGATTTTTAGATTCTGTTATTTAATTCCCAAGGCATCTAAGACTTTTCTCATGACCCTTATCAGCCCTAAACACAAAATAAAATACCCAATAAGCCCTTATTCCATTATTTTCCTCACTTTTCTCTCAAGAACATATTTTCTCTCAAATCGGCAAGAACCCTAGCCAAGAAATCAAGAATAAGACTAAGAATTTTCTTCAAGAATCCTTTTCAAAATTTTGAGGTTTACGTATTTATGAGATTTCATGATTTTTGTGTAATAGAGTTCATGAATTTGTATTTTTGGGTTTTAATTCATGATTTAGACTACCAATTTCAAGAGTTGATTCTAGTATGTGATGAATTGTATGATGTTCATGATAAACCCTCTTCAAGTTGCATGATATTGATGTATTCATGATGATTAAGTATAGAATCTGTGGTATAACGAAAGCATGCTCCCAATATGTTTGATAGAATGCTTAAGTAAAGATAATAGTGCTTATTTAGTATGTTAAGCATGAAATCCCCAATTTTGTGATAACTAGTGCATGCCAAGCATTTGTTGAAATGCCTTTGTGAATATATTATGATAAGTTGAATGCATTATTATCCATGTGTATTCCTTATTGAACAACTATGAGATATTAGTATGCATTCCCTTAATATTTATACATGTATGACATTCAAGTGATTGACGAGATATCGTATTGATTGTGTTGTGAATGAAAGTCCATGGTCATGATTATTCAAGAATGGTTATGTTTTACTTTTATGTAGCAAGTACTGGGGTTATTTATACCCGATAATTAGCTGCTATCTAGAGCCAATGTCAGTTTTGACGATAATCTCAACCAAGCCATGATCCTTAGAACTCTGTCAGTTATAGAATTCAGTACTCTCAGACAGTTACAGAACTTAAGAAATCTCAGTAATCTAAGTATCATTAACATTCTCACTTCAATTTAGTACTCATCTTAGATCTTAGTAGTATTCCAAAATTCAATTTCAGACCTCAGTAGAATTCAAGTAATCAATTCAGAACTTAGTATCATCCAGTCAGATAACGAGATTCAAAACTATTTCATCAGATAACAGAATTAAGTAAACTCAGTCAGATTAGTCAAGTAAGATAACCAGTAGTAGATTCATCTCAGTCTAGTACAATCCGAGAATCAAATTAGTGTCTTTCAGTTGGGAGTAGAAACTAGCACCGTGCGAGTGCAAGGATGACGGCTTCCCCGTTAGAGTGGACGAATTGTTAGTAATAATCCGTGAACTCTAGAACTGCGCAGCCAACGCTGGACCAGGAGTCACCCATTAGATTAAGGCTTGACTATTATATTGCCTTAGGCTTGACTTCTTATTCAGGGTCACCCATTAGAGAGGTTTGACCATAGAAGAGGTATTTACCCATGGCATGGTATTGACACCCTTCTAGCTGGGGTTATAGGTGTGACCCCACTAGATAAGATTTAGGGCATGTCGGTTAAATGTGAACTCCCACAGTTGTAGTTTCAGTATCAGTTTTTAGAGTAGTACTAAAAAATTAGGACTGTCAGATACAGTCACCCATCTCAGTAAGGAACTTAGATAGTTCCATAGATTTATGGACCACCCGCTAGATAGGCCTGGTCTCATATAAATTTAATCAATATCAGTACTAATAGAGCTGGAGATCACCTATTAGTTAGGCCTGATCTCAAACTCAGTCCGTCTTTTCTATTATTAAAAGATTTAGAGATCTTTTGCTAGAGAGGAATGATCTCAACTTCAGTACTCAGTTATCAATATCAGAAGTTTTAGTTATTTAGTATCTCAGTATTAGTAGTGAGTTCAGATGTTAGTAAAGCAGTATCTGAGTATTAGTATTTAAAGTCATGATGATTTCAATTACGGTTTATGCATTCATGCATGTGTCCTCATTCAGTACTCTCATGTTATTTAGTTAAGCTATGTTTATGCATAATACCTTGCATTTAGCCTTACCTCATCTAGAATTCTAGTACATTCAAAGTACTGACACATACTTTTCTCTTGTGCTATGGTGTCTTATACCATAGGTTTAGAGGCGCGAGATCCTGAACACCCTTAGCAGTCTAAACTCAGTCAACAGCAGTAGACGTAGCAGTAAGTCCTCTTTTTTTTGAGGATGATCCTTATTTTATTAGAGCGTTAGACTCAATTTATTTTCAGTAGGCAGAGTTAGTTGGGAACATATCCCATCAACTCCACAGTTCAGACAGTTAGAGGCTTTTCAAACAGATGTATCAGTATTTACTGTTTAGGTTTGTGTATTTTAGATGTTTTGAACCTTATGGAAAGTTTTCTCCAGTTTTCTATATTGATTATATTGTATTATCTAGTGCTCAGGTATAGATATCAGTACAGAATTAGCTTGTGATCCTTTGAGATTATGAGCACCATGTGGTGTTCCAATTCTAGAATATTGGGACATTACAACAGTCGTTTCCCCCTTTATTTTAGTTTACCCAAGTGTGTTACTTAAACCCTCAAAAGGCATTCTCTCCCAATCAATAATCCTAGCTCTCAAATTCAAGGGCAATCCTCAAGAATTGACCAAGAACTACATGAAATCCATCAATTAAGGTATGTTAGATGTTCATCCATGGATCCCTTTCATTGATGGAGTCCAAGAAACCCTTTTTAAATCATGAAATTGTGATCTTTTCAAGTTATTGTGTTTTAAATTATGATATGAACTATGATTCTATACCATGTTACCATGAAATTATTGTTATTATTTAATCCTCCATGTTTTAATGTTGTAATTTATTGAATAGGACCTTAATTTTACTTTATTATATCAGAGTCATGCTATTTATATATGTTTTAGGACAATCCTATGTTTTTTAAACCATGAACTACAAGTGGTTGATAAAATGCCTACAAGAATGATTTATTTAATAAGTGCCTTCATGTTTTGGTCTTCAAGCTTTAATGTCCTTTCAGTATTGTTGTTTTGAGTCTTGGGGGTATTGAATACCCAAAAACCATAGCTATTATTTAGTCTAGTCTCAGTACATTCTAGAATAGTCTTCAGATTATATTATGAGCATTATCACAATAGTCAGATATCAATTATTCAACTTAGAACAGTCTAGTATCTCAGTGTCTTTCAATTGGGAGTAGAATTTAGCACTGAATGAGTGTAGGGATGTCGAATTACCCGTTAGATAGGCAGAGTAGTAGCAGTCCCTATACTCCAGAACTATATAGCTTGCATAGGATATGAGTAGTCACCAATCAGACTAGGCTTGACTATATCACAGGGGTTACCCATCAGTTCAGGCTTGACTCCCTTAGTTCTTTGGATATTATTTCAGTTTAGTGGATCCACACAACTATTGTTAGTATTTGTGGCATGGTATTAATACCTTTCGAGCTGGGGTTACAAATTTGACTCCGATTAGCTCAAATTAGGGAATGTCAGTTAGATGATACTTCCCATAATTTCAGATATAGTCTCAGTTACAATCCCAGTTCAGTTATTTAGTCTTTGTGTTGTTTGACCAAAGGATATAGATTTCAGTTATCTCAGTATTTCAATTTACATATTTTACTCAGTTAACGTTATATGCTTGGTCATGAATCCTCAGTATTTATAGATTTCCATGCATTATTAGTATCTACAGATTCCATGTCTCTACTCAGTACTCCATGCTTTACATGCATATTCAGTAAATTATTAGTTCTTTTCATAAAACCATGTATACCAACCTACCTTATTTAGCATACCAGTACATTTAAAGTACTGATCGCATACCTTTTTTTCATGCTATGATGTATTATATCATAGGTTCTGATGCTTAGTTCACGGCTCGTGATTACACTTATGAGATCCTTATCAGTAGTAGTGGTGATTCCTTATACTTTGAGAACAAACTTACTTTATTTCATATCTCAGTTAGTAGTTAGTTGGAGCTAGTTGGGGCCTGTCCCATCAACTCATATTCAATCAGTCAGTTTTAGTGGATTTTTAGACATTAGAGTTAGTTATTCAGTATTTAGATATTATAGTTAGTTATACAGTTTATCATTATTTTATCAGTAAGTTATTTGTATAGAATCATATTGTAGTTTTAAATTCAGTTATTAAAACATTATGGCATGTCAGTATTCTTCCATATTTATGGTAATGTTATTCAGTGCTCACAATAGGTACCAGCTCATAGGTTAGCTTGTGGTCCCTCAGGACTATAAGCACCGTGTGATGACTAGGGGGAAGTCTCAGGTCTCTACATTCTCAGTAGAGGACTATGCTAAATTATTTATTAAGAATATTGTGAAGTTGCATGGAGCACATATTTCTATCATGTCAAATTGTGATCACACTTTTGGTGTTCATTTTGGAAAGGTTTGGGGACTAAAGTGAGTCTTAGTATGGCTTTCCACCCACAGTTGAATGGGCAAGTGGAAAGGACTATTAAGAAATTGGAAGATATGCTCCGGGCTTGCGCAATTGAATATGGTGGTAGTTGAGTTGAACATTCCCTCTTATAGAGTTAGCGAATAATAATAGCTATCACTCTAGAATTACGATGGCTCCATTTTAGGCCTTATATGGTAGGAGGTGTAGGTCTCCTATTGGGCGGTTTAAGGTCAGTGAGGTGGAGATGTTTGGCCTGAATTTGGTTCACCAAGCCATGGAGATGGCGAAAGTTATTCAGGATATACTCAAAACCGTCCAAAGTCGCCGAAAGTCCTATATGGATGTGAGGCGTATGAAGTTAGAGTTTAACATTGATGATAGGGTATTCTTTAAGGTATCTCTCATAAAATGGGTGATGCATTTTGGGAAAAAGGGGAAGCTCAGGGCCCGATATGTCAATTTGTATCTAATCTTGAAGAGGGTTGTTAATGTTGCATATGAATTAAAGTTGACCTTTAGTTTAAACTCCGTTCACATGGTGTTCATATTTCTATGTTGAGAAAGTGTGTGGGTGATCCATTTCTTATTATGCCTATCAAGAATATTGGTATTTTGGATTCCTTATCTTATGAGGAGATCCCGATAGAAATCTTGGATCGATAACTTCATCGATTATAGACTAATGACGTAGCTTTGGTTAATGTTCTATAAAGAAACCAAAAGGTTGAAGAGCCTACTTGGGAAGACGAAGAGGACATAAAGTCCAAGTATCCATTCCTATTCCTTATTTCAAAAAATCATGCTTAAGGTATGTACTGTTCTTAACATCTTTATTAAAGGAAGATTGTGAATTTCTTGGTAACCTGTTTTCTATCTTAAAGGTAAGGGTAGAGATGTTTGGCGGTTTAGTCGTGCTAGTCAATGCCTTGTACCGTTATTTGAGGATGAATAATTCGAGTGGGGGAGAATTGAAACACCCTAAATTTTGGCCCTTGGGAATTTCGTGAGCTTTAAGCTCACTGCCTTAGTTATAACTTGACTATACGAGTTGTATGGTGTCTTGACGGGTCTGGTGACCCTAGTCGTATGGTTTCCTATAAAAGATGTTTGGGTTTCTATCTTAATTATGACTTAGGGTATATAAGTCATTAAGGGTGGTGATGAGTCATTGAATAGAGTCGTAGGGAGTCCAGTGTCTAACCCATTTGAGTTTTGTGTTGCACACGACTAGACCTTACGAGTTGTATGGTTTGGTTAAGAGTTGGGTGGTAGAGTTCTAAGGTGGACAGTGTAAGGGGGTCTTGGTCACTGTCTTGGTTACAACTCATAGTCATGAGTCGTATACTATGGTTATGAGTCAATTGTTGACTCGTAGCCAAAGGTGACACTTTTTTAGTTTTTAAGTTGGGGGCAAATTGGACATTTCCAACTTTAACCCTTTTGAACCCACAACTTAAAACCTTTTTTGGGAATTGATTATTTCATTATTCCTAATAAAATACTCCCAAAATTCTCTCTCAAACTCCCTGTTCAAGCTAAGTCTATGGTTTCAAGAAAAGTGATCATCTATGGTACTAAGGGTGCAATCTCTTCCAAATGTCTTGGTATTTTAGGCATTTTACTCCTACCTCATTGTCATTTTAGTTAAAGCATGTTATTTAAAGTATTATTCATGTAATATTATTATGGTTTTGAAACAAGGGTTAGGGTTTTTTGAATGCTTATTGTCGATATATGTTTTCCCATGGTTTAATTATATTTTCTCATGTTTTATGTATGGTTTTGAACATGTGGGTGCATGGGTATTGTGATTGAACTTGATAATGGTAACTTTATCTAAACTTGTGAATTTTGAAGTGGTTATGACCCCAACCCATTATTGTAAAATTGGTTTGTAGTTATGAGAAAGGTGGAAATTTGACTTAGGGGTACAATGGAATCCCCAAAGTGCTGGGTTTGACTTATTTTTTGAAACTAATGCATGATAGAAATTGTTAAATGGTTAATGGTAGATTTGAAAAACCTTGTGGCACGAGAATCCCCCAAGTGAATTTTCAATGAAAACCTGTAGGGTACATGGGAATCCCCTAACTGATTTTAATAATTGAGTCTGCGGGGTACACAAGAATCCCCTAAGTGTTGGCTAATGACATTTGCTTGCAAGCTATAGTCGGTATGAATATAACACTTAATAATGCCTTAATAATTGACTCATGGAACTGGTGGTTTGGTTGCATTCTAAATTATTTTAATGGGCAATATTGGGGGTCAATATAACTAGCCGTCAAGGCATGATTCCTAAGGATGAACACTGGAAACTCATGTTTGCTGACATGAGGGTTAGTTTTGATGGCCATGTTCTTGTGGGGTACAATGGAATACCCCAAGTTTATTTACGTATATATGTATCATAGAGGGTGAAGTATACAAAGAAATCCCCAGTCATCTATAGTATCTTTGATTAGTGAGGCTACACGCACTGAGGCCCGTTCAACGCGTAACACTAAATCCATATAGCCTGTGGGTTGAATTATAACGGTAAAGCTACATATTTGTTTTATTTGGTTTGTATTAATTGCATTACTTAATCTTTATCCCTGAGTTACATACTAACGTTCACCCCACTAACCATCTTCGGGTGCTGTATCCCCATGCGATGTAGGAATCGACCATACTAACATTCCTCCTGCTCAGTGACTTGGTGATTCAGGGACAACTTTTGAGTCAGTCTGAACTGGTGAGCTTTCATACTCCGAAAGACCCCATTTCATGCTATGGATTTCCTTGTGTCATTATTTTTTTAGTTTTGTTTTGGCTATGGTTTAGGGTATGTCCCAACTAGGTATTTTCTTTCATTTTGGTTAGAGATTTTATAGGACTACTATGGGCATAGGCGGTGTGGGTATTGGGATTAGCATTGGTGTTGGTATTGGCAGTGGGATTGGTATTAGATAGTTAATTTGTTGTGGATTTTGGTTTTGGTTATAGAATCATTATAATGTTTTTAAATTAGTATTGTCTTATCTTGTTTTATGTTTGGAATTCATCCGATATGGGTGGAGGGTGGTCAATGGTTTCCGTATTGGGGGTGGTCTCCATTCCAGGTTGGAATTGAGATTCCCGACATGGCCAGGCCCTGGTTTGGGTCATTTCAGGACTACCTTTTCTCTCTAAGACTGGTTCATTTGGAGACTAAAACTGGACTACTCTATTTATACAATCAACTGAGGCATAGTAATAATGGAGACAATCCATGCCAGGAGTAACATCAAAATCAATCATGTCTAACTCTATAAGTTCGACTAAAATAGCCTTATGGGACACTGTGAATAGGAAATTTCTGTATGACCTTTTGGCTATGATTGAAATATCGACTATTGAAATTGAGAAAGGCTTTGCTTGGATTTTGGGACTTACATGAATATCTACTTCTATATAGGGAGTTATGAAGGAAAGTGTGGCTTCGGGGTCTAACAATTCATACACATAAGTATGAAAATCTTGTAATGTGCCAGTGATCACGTCAGGAGAACCCTCCTGATCTTATTGAGTCTAAAGGTCATACAACCTATTCTGACACTGTCCGCTAGTTTCACTATATGTAGCATCCTGCTGATTTGGGAGAGAAACTGGAATTACAGAAGAGTTAATCTAACTCTACTAACGAATATCCTTGCCCCTTTGTGCAATAATTGGGTAATCCCTCATTCTATGGCCTGACTTGCCACACTCAAAACAAGCACCACTACCCACCATGCACTCACCCTTGTGGTTCGAACTACATTTCATGCAAGTTAGGTTGGTGCGACCATTACTCACACTCTTCTGGGACTTAGAGAATGGTGCTTTATCTTGAGTATTTTTTCTGAACTTTGGTACTGGAGCACTAGTAGAGGATGGATCTAGGGCAGAAGATTTCTGGTGAAACTAAGAACGATTTCCACTATCCGATCTCTGGTGAGAGAAATTTGTGCTATTAGTTTTGGCATTTTACTCTCTCTTTCCTTCTCTTTGATCTTCTCCTTTATAATCCATTGAGCATGCACATTTAATCTAGAGAGGTCTATCTCCTGGACAAACATAGTCATCCTACATTCCTAAACCACATCCTTAGAAACACTGGACACAAACTTACTCATCCAGGCCTTAGAATCTAGCTAACATAGTCAGAGCATACCTTGCCAACTGAGTAAACTAGAGTGAATACTCCTTAACGCTCATACTGCCCTTCTTTAAGTTGATGAACTCCTACACTTTGGCTTCATTTAACTAAAGTGGGAATAACCTATCCAAAAATATAGTAACGAACTCATCCTACTCCACTGGCCATGCATCTGCACCTTTGTCCTCCTTCTACTTCTTAACCTAAGTGTGATCCACTCCATATAGTTGGTAAGCATCCAAATCAACACTTTCACTTGAAGTGACACCCATGATTTCAGTCACTTTTTGATCACTATCCAAAAACTACTATGGATCCTCCTTAGGCCTGGACTAAACAACATCAGGGGATTTATCCAAGTGAAATCCTAGATTCTGATCGCTACCATATTCTCCGCTAGGTTGGATGGTGCAATAACTTTCTAGTTATTATGAGTAGTTATGGTTTGGGATAATTCTGTGAAAGTAGTGCTGAACTCAATATGAGAGACCTGTTCATTCAATGGGTCTTAGAGCTGGCGGTGGGACTTTTTGATTCCCATTTCACCATCCATTAGTTCTTCTAGGAGGCATTATATGTAAATGGATAGAGGAAAAGTTAGCACTCTATCGCATGACATGAATCATGAAAGAAGTGAGAGCTTCCTAAAATATTTCATAGTCTTTCTCTTATAAGTATGGTGCACTTCATACTAATGAACAAGACTCTACTTAATGCGGTTTTCAGTCACCCTTAGACACTTTAGACCTATCCATCTAATACTAAGTTTTTCATGACCCAATGCTATCCCCTAGTCGTAACGCGGTGCTTAGTCACAAGTGACCCCAAACTAATGCATAGTCTAGCATAACTCTAAGAATACAAGAAAAGTAACAAAAATATAGGGAGAAACCTAAGTGAGATAACTAATAGGAATAAATTAATGAATATACTAGATATTAACCAAAATTTAGAAATAAAATTGTTTAGCAACCAATCATGCTGCAAATCTAAACAATTGTATTAAAGCCTCTAAAACATGATGAGTTGTTGGAACAAACCCCCAACAAACTCCAACTAAATAAAATGAAATAGACTAAAAGAAAATAAATAACTGATAGCTAGTCCTCGCATTATGAGGACTCACTAATACTGCTGCTGAGTGGTACAAAAATGGGTTAAGTGCGATCTGGGCATTGAAATGTTTGTATATTATCAGATAATATAGCATAGGAAAGTATGCGATAAGTACTTTAAATGTATTAAGTGAGCAAGATGGGAAACTACTTGGTCAATCTAAACATGAATGCATGAAACATGATTAGCTAAATACAAGATCAATTATGTACATGTACTATGTTATAACACCCTGGGTTTTTGAACCTTAGAAAATTTCTTGGATTTTTGGTTTCTAGATAAGATACGACAAGGGGGAATGAGTCATACACTGGGGTATGAGTGGTATGGGTTGGTCAGATGCTGACCAATGTTGGATGGTGGGTTGAATCTTGTTCCTGGAATAGATACGAGTCGTATTAGTGGATACGGCTCATTTGGTACAATATAAAAGTTAAAATCTTAGTAGATTCTACCATGGGAGATTGACAACTTAAACAAGATGCAATTCCTATATCTTAGCAGAAATAGATTGAACCAACTCATAGGTAATCCACCATAAGTGTTTCCAGGTGAAATACCCAAAGATATAAGCAATCTCATTGAGTTGAAGGAAATTAATCTTCAGAAAAATAGTTTTAGCGGTTCACTTGATATGGAGATCTTCAACATATCCAGGTTGAGAGATATTCTCTTTGAAAAAATAATCTATTTAACATACCTGACTGACATGCTAGAAGACGTTCACCTTTTGCTGACTTCCTTACCCAATGGTAGAAATTAACATATCTTTCTCTAAATGGCTTGCTTTCGGTCTCTGTAGGGAGCTTTTCTACGCCTCTAATAAAATTTTATGGCAGCAGTTGCAAAATTAGAGGGAGAATTCCAATGAAGTTGGGAACTTAAGCAACATATTAGACCTTGATCTTTCTAGAAATAACTTGGTCGGATCATGTCACGACCCGAGTTGAGACCCTGGCTGTGATGGGCATCCCGAACCATGAAGGACTGAACGCCCCTTTCCCTTTAGAGATCATGTACAACACTCATACAATAAAAAGAAGTGTGGAAGAAAATATAATACAAAATCATAGTCAATCTCGTAAATAAACTAAGCAGTTTGAAAAGGAAATTCTTAACAATTAAAACACATGACACCCATCTGTAAAATCTCTAACAATAAAACACAACCATATCTTTAAAACAAAACTGGGACAAAGCCCCCAGTCGAACCATGAATAAAACAAATAAACTAGCAATGACCATAAATCAGTTCTTCTAAAATAAGGAGGCTCATCAACTGGAACTTCGAACAAACAAATCTACTTCTTAGCGGGACCTCGGGACTGTGCCTTAGATCCTGAAATATAGGGGGTCAATACAATTGTACTGGTATGTGAAACAACTTAAAATAACATGTTTTTATACAAAATAGATGAGAGCATTTCATAAAACACATGACTCAATATTTTGTTACTCTTTCAAGATAATCGATACACCCTGCAATTTGTAACTCTATGGGATGTATGGAATCCACCCTTAACTCGGCGGCTAAGCCACCAATCAAAGTGTGCTGCAAGAATTGGAGTTTTATAAGTTGGTATACCCCCTTACAAGTATACTGTGGCATCACCCTTACATGACGTCCACATTATTCCCCCTTTCGGGATAATACCCATATCGGCAACTACAGTTTCCAATGATAAGTTCTTACACTCAAAATCCTTCTTCGGGTAACCAATTAGCTCTATTAATCCCAAATTTCAATTCTTCAAAATCATGTTTCATACTTTTAAAACGATCAATATTTTTTTCTATTAAGGTCTGTCATCACCGAGTATCGTCATACCATGACTTGCAAGTCAATATTATATCTAATTCATAGCCCATCATATTCAAAACATCCATATGACCACCCAAGATTTATAACATCACAATAGAGTCATCACTTTGAAATCTCAAGAAAACTTTGGCATTTATCATCTCTTTGCAAGATTCAAAACATGTGGTGGTCATGTCAATTAAATTAATCACATGCAATTCTTTTCCTCAAAAGCAAGAATGTTGTTATAGAATGAAACTCCCTCTCATCATATATAAACCATGTCAAACACCATGATATTGAGAAGATCACTTTCAAATCTTAATGCATGCATTCCAAATCATTCACAATAAAATTATAAACTTTAGTTCGCAACAAGAGAAGGAATTCATACTCATGCTCTCAATTAATCTTACAAAATATACAAAATTTATATATATATATTTATAGTTCAATTTCCATGAAAAGTGATTCAAGACAACATATATTTTAATCAAAAAAATCCCATGTGCATAATTTTCGAAAACAATATCTAATATTTCATTATAATTCATAATTGGGGATCTTTCATTTTGATAAAACATTTAAACTTATGTCCAAGGTTTTTAGAGTAGTCCCACATATCTTAGATTATATGATTTGAAAAATGGAACCCCAATATTGATCCGTTTCTTGAAAATCTATAACTTCAAGGATGAATTCCCGATCTTTGGGAAGAAGAATTAAATCTTGTTCTTGGAGGTGGCTAGGGTTTTCTTTTGAGAGAAAATTGAATAAAGAGGCAATTGCTGCTTCTTGGGGCTATAATTTTATGTTATGGATGGATTTTGGGTGAGGGTAAGTGACCAAAGTGCCCCTAGACCTTTTAGAAACTGATTTTTCATGTGAAACAGTTCCATAACACGCTGGCCGATGCGTCGCGTCTCTATCGCGTCATCTTACTGCCTCATACGGAAAATGCCATAACTTTTCACTTGGGTATTAGATTAAGGCAAAATTGGTATTTTGGAAAGCTAATTCAATTATATATAATTTGGTGGATCTTAAGCTACAAAATTCTATGTGTATCGAAAGTTATTCACGTTCAAAGTAGATCCTTGTAGAATTAAGTATCAAATTTTAGATGAATGAAATATTCTTAAGGCTATGTTTCCAAATTTGTGTTACACGTCTCAACTTTTGGCGAAATTTCCTAAGTTTCCTAATTTGTTGTAACACGTCTCAACTATGATGGAGGTTTTATAACCCCATCCCCTCCCCTTTTTCCTCGACTATTTATTATCGTATTTTTATGACATATATTTATGTACGACTGGTATGATTAGTCATACCACCTGACGGGAAAATTATGCAGTTTAATTGAGGGCAATGTGGACATTTCCCTTCTTAACCTAATATGGCCCCACGACTTTTAACACACTTGGAAGGTTATTTGCCCTATTATTCTATTCATTAACACTTAGAAAACACTCTATAATTCTCTCTAAATTTCTTTGGAAAATAAAGCTAGGGTTTCATATTATGGATTAATTTTGGGGCTTGTGTTGGTAATTTCTCTCCATTATCTTCTTAATTAAGGCATGTACTCATCCCTTATTGTTAGTTCCAACTAAAGGCATGGTATTATACAATATTTTCATGGCATATTTATTGTATGGTTTTGGGGTTTTCAAATATGTGTTGGAGTTTTTGTTATAATGACTTGGTTATGATTTTCTTATGTTTTAATTGCTTTTATTCATGTTTTAATAGTGGTTTTGGATAATTGGTTTCATGGGAATGGTCACATGGTAATTGGTTTAGTTTTGGAAATACTATGCCCCCAACTTGTTTGATAAAATACCTATGGTAATGTTTTTACTATATTATTGGTTTTTTAATAGAACTATTTCATGGTATGATTTGGCAATGGAACCCTAAATGGTTTAAATGTTTTGGTGGTCATAGTTATGGTTAATTGAACATCCTTATGGGGTACAATGGAATCCCTTAAGTCAATATGTTAATGGAAAACTTGTGGGGTGCATGGGACTCCCCCAAGCAAACATAACGGAACACTTATGGGATACATGGGACACCCTTAAGTTAAATTGGTAATTGAGTACACAAGAGTCCCTTTACCACAAAAAGGTTTGGCTAAGGATAATACATGTAATTTTTAGTTGGTATGATGATACCACTATTAATAGCCTTGGTTAATAATGAATGGAATAATAGATTGGTTGGTTGGAAATGATTTTAATTGGACAAAAATGGTGGGGGTGTGATAGCTAGCCATGAAAGTGGGAGTTCAATGAATGGATAATGGAAACTCATATTTATTGGCATGAGGGGTTGGTCACAGAGACCATTTATGATACTATGAGGTACACGAGAATTATCTAAGTACACTGTACATATGTATCATGGAAAGTACAGGGTACTTATAAATCCCCTACTCTTATGGCATCTCTGGTTCATGTAGTTATAGGAATTGAGGCCCATTCATGGGGTTATACTGGATCCATATAGTCCATGGGTGGTTTTAGGATGGTTAAGCTACACATACCCAGGTTAATTGTATCGAATGCATGCTAAAATAGATTCCCCTTTCCCGACATGGTTATATATATGTATGGTTTGTATGCATATAGTTGGTTTACTTTGTTTTACTTGATGGCATTATTTTATCCTTATCCTGAGTTCATACTAGCGTTCAACCGCTAACCCATCTTCGGGCTGCTGTATCCCTATGCGATGCAGGATGTCAGGAACTGGCCATCCTACTTCTCCTTCATAGTGATTAAATTTCAAAATCAACTTTTGGATTGAAGTGGTGAGCTTCCATCTTTTTAGAAGGCTCTATTTCATGTTATGGACATTTTCATATACTTTGGTTATTTTATGGATATTGGTTTTGGCTATTATTGGGGGCATTCCACAATTAGATATTGGTTTTCTTTTGGTTAGAGGCTTTTATGGAACTACTATGGGTTGATATAGACGGGATTGATACTAGTATCAGCCTTGGTTCGACCCTGGTATTGAGGCTGATATCATTGGACTAAATTTGTCACTATTCTATCCTCTTTTATTTTGGGATTATATATAATTATTATGAAACTTATATGGTATTATTCTGGAATATGGTTTGGTTTGATATTTGTTATCGATTGTTATTGGATGGTTGGGCTCATTTCGGTGGTCACGATCATAGACTCATCTCAAAGTCTTGGATTTTGTAATAATGCTATATTGTTATATATTTGGAATTCATCTGATATAGGATATACATAGGTTGGTTGGGTTGGGTAAGGGAGGTGGCCTACAATTCTAGTTGGACTTAGGATTCATATTACAACTCAACCCTGGTTCAGTTCATGTCAAGTTGGTATCAGAGCTTTAGGTTCATGGTCAATTCGAAGTTCGCAAAGTCGTGTCTAGTAGAGTCTCTTTTAGGAGTGTGTAGCACGCCACAGTCATAAGAGAGAGTCTACAAGGTATTTAGAAATATTTCACTTCTTGGTATTCTATTTTCAAGCTTGGAGTGTAAGTCCTAGAATCTTCTCTAATCCCTATTTGTTCGCTTTTTAGATCATGCCTCGATGATCAGAAACATAAAGAAAATCTTTTATCCTATATAGGGACAATATGGAATGGAAATAAGGGATCCATACTTGTTCTAAGAGTCAAGTTGCTGATATTTTTAGAGTTTGATGGGTTGCTACTTGTCCTCTTCAGGGTGAGGTGACAAATGCAGAATTTTGTCAATCGGTTTATTCTATTGCTTAGTTGGTTGCTGTTCAGGCTGAGAGGGATGCATCTGGTGTTTCATCTGCAGAAGCCACAAGGATTGGCCAATTTATGATGATGAATTCTCCTACTTTTACTGGTGTAAAGGTGGAGGAGTATCCACAGGGTTTCTTGGAAGAAATTGAGAATTTTTAGGGTTATGTAGGCCATGAATGTGGAAGGGGTAAATTTTATAGCTTATTAGCTCAAAGATGTTGTGTACCAATGGTACAAGGAGTGGGATAGGGATAGGGATAGAGGTGATGTTGAAGAGTTTTCCTTATGGGAGCCTTTCTCAAATGCTTTTCTGGATCACTTCTTTCCTTAGGAGCTAAGGGAAGTAAGGATGGAGGAGTTTCTAAATCTTAAGCATGGAAAGATGTCTGTTAAGGAATATGCCTTAAAATTTCATCAGTTGTCAAGGTATGCTCCAGAATTAGTATCCGATTCGAGGGCGAGGATGAGAAATTTCACTTTCGAGCTATACTGGATTTGATCTTTGAAAGTAAAATTGCATTTTTGATTAAGGATATAGATATTTTGAGGTTGGTGGTTCGTATGCAAAAGGTGGAGGATGAAAATAAAAAATAGGATAAATTTGGGGAAAGGTAGGGAAAAATTTTTAGGTCTTTTGAACACGGTGGTGGGTAACAACAAGGTGGTTGAGATGGCGGTAAGTGGCCAAAGAAGAAGTGGGGGATTTCTTGTTCCTTTTAATTTGATAGTGCTTCTTACCCGAATCCTTCGGGTGATAGGCGTTAGCAGGGTGGTGATAATTTTCGAGCATTGGGTGCCCAATCTCAGGCGAGTGGGGCATAGTTGGCTTCTTCATGCCATCCTTTCCAGTTCTGTGGTCGTCTTCATAGGTTTTTTATGATGAAGGGAGGGACAGGTGTTTTAAATGTGGTCAGCTAGGCCATATGCTTAGGAATTGTCATGTTGGCAAGGGTGCTTCAGGAGCGTTAAAAGCTCTAGTTTCTTTATCTTCTGCTCTTGCACCTAGTAGTGCTGACTCTGTATCTGCTCCTGTTTCTAGTACTAGTATTGGTCGGAATAGGTTATATTTTTTTGCATCCCTATAGGAATCTCAGGCATCACCTGATGTCGTTACTGGCACATTACAACTCTTTTGTTGTGAAATGTATTATCTACTTGATCTGGGGTCCACTCTTTCTTATGTGACCCCATTTGTGGCTGTGTTTCGGTCTTAATCCTGAGGTTATTTCAAATCCATTTTCTATTTATACCTAGTAGGTAACTCATTTATTTCTAAGAGAGTCTATAGGGCATGTATGGTATTTGTTGGTAATAAGAAAACTTTGGTGGAGTTATTTGAACTTAGATTCCATGATGAACTGGTTATAAAGTAGGAGGGTGGTTCCCTAGCTCCTAGGGGGAGGTTTATTTCTTATCTTAGATCTTGGAGATTAATCTCCAAAGAGTGTCTTTATCCCTTGGTCTGGGTTAAAAATTCTAACTCAGATGGTCCTTATTTACATTTCGTTTTGATGGTAAGTGAGTTTCCTGAGGTCTTTACGGATGATCTTCCCAGTGTTCTCTGGATAAAAGGGTTGATTTTGATAGTGATTTGGTTCCAGACACTCGTTCAGTATCTATTACTTCTTATAGAATGGCTCTGGCTGAGTTGAGAGAACTCAAGAAGCAGCTTAAGGTTTTTTTGGATAAGGGGTTTATACATCCTATTATATTCACGTGGGGTGCATCGGTGTTGTTTATGTGCAAGAAGGCTGGTTCCCTTCGGACATGCATTGACTATTGGTAGTTGAATAAGGTACCAGTTAAGAATAAGTATCCTCTTGCAAGTATAGATGACTTATTTAATCAGTTATAAGGTGCCAAGTTCTTTTCTAAGATAGATTTTTGGTCTAGGTATCATCATCTTAAGATTAGGGAGGATATCCCCAAGACAGCTTATCATACTCAGTATGGGCACTTTGAATTCTTGGTGATGTCATTTAGTTTGACTAATTCCCCTGTGAC
Organism: Capsicum annuum; assembly: GCF_002878395.1. Taxonomy (NCBI): domain Eukaryota; kingdom Viridiplantae; phylum Streptophyta; class Magnoliopsida; order Solanales; family Solanaceae; genus Capsicum; species Capsicum annuum. Next base: position 190,939,011 of record NC_061113.1, read on the forward strand.
GTTCACAGATTTAATGTACAGGGTTTTCAGTCAGTTCTAGAATCTTGTTGTCATTGTGTTTATTAATAACATCTTGGTGTATTCTAAGAGTGAGGTGGATCATGCCAATCATCTCTGTACGGTGTTGCTGACCTTAAAGGAAAAATAGTTGTATGCCAAGTTCTCCAAGTGTAAGTTTTGGTTGACCGCTACGAATTTCTTGGTTCATATTATTTCTAGTGAGGGGATCATGGTGGATTCACAAAAAGTGGATATGGTTAAAAGGTGGCCTACACCAATGACTCAAACCGATATTTAGAATTTCTGGGGTTTGGCTGGATATTATAAGTGAGTTATGGAAATTATTTTGGAAATTGCTGCCCCACTGACTAAGTTGACTCAGAAAAAGGTAAAGTTTTCTTTTGGATGCATGTGAAGGGAGTTTTGAGAAGATTAAGGATAATCTAACATAGGCTTTGATTTTTACATTGCCTGAAGGTAATGAGGGGTTTGTGGTTTATTATGATATGTCTCGGGTGGGACTAGGTTGTGTTTCAACACATTATGGGTTGGTGATTGCCTATGCTTCTAGGCAGTTAAAAGTGTATGAGAGAAACTATCCAACTCATGATATTGAGTTATTGGTGGTGGATTTTTATTTGAAAATCTTGCATCATTATTTGTATGGATTGCATGGGGACATCTGTTCTGATCATAAGAGTCTACAATATGTGTTCACTCAAAATGAGCTAAATCTCAGGTAGAGGAGATGGTTGGAGCTTCTCAATGACTATGATATGAGTCTTGACTACCACCCAGGTAAAGCTAAAGTGGTTGCTGATGCTCTTAGCAGGTTTTCCATTGGGAGTTTAGCTCATATGGAGAAAGAAAAGAGGGAATTGGTGAGGGATATTCACCTCTTGGATAATCTTAGAGTTCATTTCTTGGACTCCAAGGATGGTAGGGTAATGGTACAGGAAGTGGTTCAGTCATCTCTTGGTGCAGAGATTAAGGAAAAACAAATGCTGGATCCTATCTTGATGAAGATTAAGAGTGATGTTAGTTGACAAAAGGTAATGGTATTTGAGATTGGTGGTGAGGGTACCTTACGATACCAAGAGAGGTTGTGTGTTCTTGATGTTGATGGTTTGCGACAAAGGATTTTGTACACCCCAATTCATGAAAAATATATCATGATCTAAAGGAGATGTATTACTGGAGTGGTATGAAAAGGGATGTGGCTGATTTTTTTGCCAAGTGCATAGTGTGACAACAAGTGAAAGTTGAGCACATGAGGCCTGGTGGGTTGTATCAAGAAATTGATTTGCCCGAATGAAAATGGGAGGTAATCAATATGGATTTCATTACCAGTCTTCCTCGATCTTGGAGATAATTTGATTCAATTTAGGCTATCGTGGATAGGATGACGAAGTCTGCTCACTTTTTTCTAGTGAGGACTACCTTTTCAACGGAGGATTGTGCAAAGTTATAATATCATGAGATTGTTAACCTGCATGGGTTACCTGTTTTGATTATCTTTGATCGTGGTACACAATTTTTATCTCACTCTTGGTGGTCTTTTTAGAAAGGATTGTGGAATAAGGTTAGTTTAAGTACTGCTTTTCATTCTCAGACTGATGGGCAAGTAAAGAGGACTATTCAAACATTGGAGGATATTCTTTGGGCATGCGTGATTAATTATAGTGGCAATTGGGTTAAGCATTTTCCTTTGGTATAGTTTGCTTACAACAATAACTATCATTCTAGTATTGGTATGACCCTTTTTGAGGCATTATATGGTAGGAGGTATAGATCTTTTATTAGTTTATTTGAGCTTTGTGAGGCAGTTATGTTTAGTACGAATTTGGTTTATTAGACCATGGAAAATGTGAAGGTGATTCGGGATAGGCTTAAGGCTTCTAGAAGTCGCCAAAATTCCTATGTAGATGTAACGCCCCAAATCTGGTACCCGAAATGCTACACAGTGCTTATGACCCCAAAGGACCACAAGTTAACCCATGACTGATATCTGTACCTAAATACTACATAATATACTATATAAATACAGAAATAAAGGCTGTGAGGATGTAAGGTTCAAAACTGTAACATAACTAATAAAACATAACATCTGGAGGGGGTATGAAATACCCAAAACAACTAGAATAAAATCTCTAAATATACTGTAGTCTGAAAAGCCTCTTACTGACTGAACTATCTGAATAAGGAGTTGATGGGACATGTCCCTAAGAAATCCAACTAATAAATTAATTAATGATATAATAGAGTAATGGTCATGTCCTCGAAGGATGAGGACTCACTGCTAACTCTGACTGCTTAGACTAGAATGCTACTGATGCACTGGACCTCGTGCTTCTAAACCTATGGCATAAAATACCATAGCGCAAATGCTTCAGTACGTTTGAATGTATTGGTATGGATGTGAGGTAAGCTAAATGTAAAGGGTTCACATGCATGAACTATACTAACTGACTGAATAACATGAACGTGAGAATACATGCATAAATACATAATAACTATAACTAAGTTCATGATAACATGATTACTGAGTCTGAGTACTAATAACATAAGATACTGGTAACTGTATAACTGAAATAACTAATACTGAGAGACTGTATCTGACAGTCTAGTTTCTGATGGAACTAGCTGAGTTCCATACTGTTCTGAGTTGACTGTATCTGACAGTCCTGAATACTGTAGAACTATCTAAGTTCTATTACTGAGACTGAATGGCTGTATCTGAAAGTTTTGATTCTGTACTGAAATTATGGGAAGTAGTCATCTAATCGACATTCCCCAAATACGCCATTTTGGCTGAGTTGGGGTCCAATCTGTAACCCCAATTAGAAGGGTGTCAATACCGCACCACTGGTAAGGACAATCTGTGAGTAACCCTCGTATAACAGGTAAATCTAGTGAGAATGGTGGGAACCCTCATATAATAGGTTAATCCATCTCATTTGCCCTTCTATAACAGGCTATGATGTCTCAACCTATGCTGGCTACGTAGTTCTGGAACGCAAGGATTTGCTTCTAAGAATCACACCCTCATATGATAGGTGCGTTCCCATCCTTGGGTTTGATCGGTGCTAATTTCTACTCCCATCTGAATAGACACTGAACATGATTAACTGAACTGACTGGACTGAGTTAACTGAATTTTCGTGGATTGACGAAATGCTACTGAGATTACTAAATTTCCTAAGTCATGAGACTGACCGAATTCTATGGATCATGGCTTGAGTGAGAGTATCTTGAAAACATGACACTGGCTCTAGGCACACAGCTAATTGTCGAGTACAAGTACCCCCAGGACTCGATAGCATGAAATTGACAAAGCATGACTTTCTTGAATACATGACTAACATCGATAATCCATAATATAATAAGATGGGGTTTTCATGAAGTACAAGTGCTAAAGCACCACAATGGCTACACATATATCCATAATTCATTGACTAAGACATTTCATCAAACACTTAACATGCATGAACTTGTACATGAATAGGGATTTCATATTATCATACTAGAATGACACTTTTCCTTCACATAGGCATTTAATCAAACACAATGATGCATGCTTTGGTTATACAATCATCAACATATCTAATAATCATGGATGCATTCATCAATGTGTAAATTTAAGGGTTCATCATGATTATTATGCAAATCATCACATCCTAGGGTTAATCATTGAAATATGTAATTTCAAACATCAATCAAAACCCTAAAACATCATGAACATGAATTTTAATTCAATTTAAATCATGAACATTCATAAATACACAGATCTTGGATTTTAAAAAGAGATTCTTGAGCTTCATGGGTGAAAGGGACCCATGAATCAACACATGACATACCTGGGTTGTGAGTTTCTTGAAGTTCTTGGACTTGAAGAACTTGAATCTCTTAATTTCTTGAAGAAGGATTTGGATATTGTTCTTGGGGATTATCTTTGAGAGGAAACCCTAATTTGATGTTGTAAATGAATAATAAACTTATGAGCTTTGATATGATATAATTAACGGTTAAAACGGGTCGAAAAAGACCCAAATACCCTTTAAAAATGACTTAAAATTTGCTAAATGGGACCAGCAATGGCTCATACGATGGTCCATCAATGACTTGACGGTCTGTCATTTTGACCGTCATACGTGGACCAAAAAAAGACTCACTGCCTTATAGAGATGACTTGGGCGACGGTCTATTGCAAGTTCTATGGTCTGTCAACCTATCCATCGCACCTTATCCAGAAGGTTGACTCACTGCCTTGGCTACGATGGTCTAGGCGACAGTCCGTCGCTAGATCAATGGTCTGTCAACCTGGCCATTGCACCTAGGTGATTCTGACAACTCTGAGTAAAACATCCATAACCTTTTACTCCAATACTGTATTTTTCCAAAATTGGTATCATAGGAAAGATAATTCAATTTCCCATATGATAAAATGTGAAAATATTAAAAATTCGATATTTAAAAAAATGGATTCATATTTCAAAGTAAGTTTCTAACATTCTTGGGATAATTTTAAGTTAGGTAGAAGTATGGGGTATTACATCAAATGTAAGACGTAAAGACTAAGAGTTTGAGGTTGGGGATCAGGTGTTCCTAAGGGTATCTCCCATGAAGGAAGTAATGCGGTTTGGTAAAAAGGGGAAGCTCAGTCCCCAGTTTGTTGGTCCTTATGAAATTTTGTGGAGGGTTGGTAATGTAGCTTAAGAATTGGAGTTTCCTTCTATTTTGAGCTCCGTTCATCCATTATTTCATGTCTCTATATGGAGAAATTGCATTGCTGATCCTTCTTCGGTTGTTCTTTTGAAAAGATTGGGTATCTTTGATTCTCTGTCTTATGAAGTGGTCTCGGTTGAGATTTTGGATCGATAGGTTTGTTGGTTTTGAACCAAGGATATGGACTCAGTTAAGGTTCTATGGTGTAACCATAAGGTGGAAGAGGCTACATATAAAGTAGAAGAGGACATGAAGTTTAAATATCCTCATCTATTGTTGCCCTTGGGATTCGTGCGAGAGGTATGTGTTCTTCAACATACTCTTGTTTTCAAACTTTATTAAAGGAAAGAATAATATCTTTATATCTTTATTTTATAACTTGGTTAATAGTTGGAATGATATTTGATAACGCAAATGAATCGTTCTTGTTGTTACCTAACTTTTTTCGTCATTCAGGGACAAATGTTCCTCGTAGGGGAGACTATAACACCCTAGGTTTTTGACCCTTAGAAAATTTCCTCTATTTTTAGTTTTTGGATAAGATAGGACTAGGATAAATGGGTTGTACACTGGGTTACGAGTAGTATGGATTGGTCGTATGGTGACCAGTGTTGGATGGTGGGTTGAATTTGGTTCTTCGAGTAGATACGACTTAGTGGATATGAGTCGTATTGATTGATATGAGTCGTTTGGTTTGGTTCTTTACTTCACTTAATATTAGACTTGGTAGCTTAACTTTGATCGGAGTACGAGTGGATCACCATGAGCTGTAAACCAGGGAATGAGTCATACCATGGTCTCATACAATGGACAGTGTTTAATCTTCTTTTGATTCTATTTTTCCAGGGGTATGGGTCGTATGCTTTGGGTACGAGTTAGTTTGAGTAGGTCACTTTGGATAGTGTTGGGTCCAAGGGAGAGGCCTAGGGTAAAAATGGTGGGTGTCACTCATATTGGAAGGTGCGACTAGTATGGTTAGTCTAACCCCTTGACGAGAATTTTATGAAGTTTAAGTAAGGACAATCTAGACATTTCTTCACTTAACCTAATAAGTGCCCATGACTTTTAACTCACTTGGGAGGTTATTTTCCCTATTATTCTATTCATTAACACTAAGAAAATACTTTCTAATCCTCTCTAAAGTTCTTGGGCAAAGTAAGCTAGGTTTTCATAATAAGGATTAATTTGGAGCTTGTGTTGGTAATTTCTCTCCATTATCTTCAAAATTTAGGAATTTACTCTTTCCTTATTGTTAGTTCCAACTAAAGGCATGATTTTTTACAATGTTTTCATGGCATAATTTATTGTATGATTTTGGGGTTTTCTAATAGGTGTTGGGGGTTTTGGTTATAATGGCTTGGTTATGGTTTTTCCATGTTTTCATTGTATTTTTACATGTTTTAATGGTGGTTTTGGATAGTTGGTTGCATGGGAATGGTCACATGGTAATTGGTTTTGGTTTTGGAAATACTATACACCCAATATGTTTGATAAAATGCCTACGGTGATGTTTTTACTATATTATTGTATTTTTAATGGAACTATCGCATAGTAGGATTGGTAATGGAACCATAAATGGTTTGGTGGTCATGGTTATGGTTAATTGAACATCCTTGTGGGGTACAATGGAATCCCCTAAGTAAACATGTTAATGGACAACTTGTGGGGTGTATGGGACTCCCCCAAGTAAACATAATGGAACACTTGTGGGGTACATGGGACTCCCCCAAGTTAACTTGTTAAATGGGTACACGGGAATCCCTTCACCACAAAAAGGTTTGGCTAATGATAATACTTAGAAATTATAGTTGGTATGAAGGTACCACTATTAAAAGCCTGGTTAATAATAAATGGAATAATAGATTGGTTGGTTGAAAATAATTTTAATTGGGCAATAATAGCGGGGTATGATAGTTAACTGTGAAAGTGGGAGTTCAATGAACGAACACTGGAAACTCATGTTTGCTGACATGAGGGGTTGTTTATGGTGACCATTTATGATACTATGGGGTACATGTGAATCCTCTCAGTACACTGTACATATGTATCATGGAGAGCTGAGGGTACTTGGGAATTCCCTACTCTTATGGTATCTCCGGATCATGCAATTACATGCATCGGGCTCATTTAGGGGGTTACATTGGACCCATATAGACCGTGGGTGGATTTAGGATGGTAAGCTAGACATACCCAGGTTAATGGTTTCAAGTGCATGGTAAACCCGGTTACCTTTTCCAGGCATGGTTATATATATGTATTGTTTGTATCCATATGGTTGGTTTATTTGATTTTACTGGATGCTATTATTTTATTGTTATCTTGAGTTCATTCTAGAGTTCAACCGCTAACCCATCGTCGAGATTTTGTATCCCCACGCGATACAGGATTTGACTGTACTACTTCTCCTGTATAGTGATTGTGTTTTTGGATCAGTTTTTGGATTGAGTGGTGTGATTCCATTTCCCAGAAGGCTCCATTTCATGTTTTGGACATTTTCATAGACTTTGGTTATTTTATGGATATTGGTTTTGGGTATGGTTGGGGGCATGTCCCAACCAGACATTGGTTTTCTTTTGGTTAGAGGCTTTGGTGGAACTACTATGGGTTGGTATGGACGAGATTAGTATTTGTGTCAGCCTTGGTATCAACATTGGTATTGGGGCTGATATCGTTGGACAAAATTTCTCTCTATACCATCCTATTTTACTTTGGGATTATATATAATTATTATGAAACTTATATGGTTAATATTCTGGAATATGGTTTGGTTTGGTATTAGTTATTGGTTGGTATTGGATGGTTGGGCTCGTTTGGGTGGTCATGGTCAAAGACCCATCCCAGAGTCTTGGATTTTACAATATCACTATTTTTTATATATTTGGAATTCACCCGACTCAGGATATGCGTAGGTTGGTAGGGTTGGGTAACGAGGGTAGTCTCCAATCTCGGTTGGACTTGGGATGCATATTATAAAAAGCCCTGCTTTGGGTCGTGTCATGTGTATAATTGAATAACTGAAATAACTTCATACAAGGTCATACATATCCGAACAGAAACATAAGGTAAACATAACCTGAGGAGTGTGGGAGCTAACAATAATTGACATACCCCAATCTGAGAAAATCACGGTCCAACTTATAACCCAAGTTGGAAGTGTGATGGTACCTTGCCAAGGGTACCAACATTGGTTGGCGTGGATTCACTAAATTAATGTGTCAAAGGACTAGGGTGTCAGTCCTCAACTTATGGGCGATCCCTCATTACCTTTGGTGATATCGTAGTTCTGGAACTTAGGGACTTCTACTAAAGGTCTCATTCCTCAACCGGTGGCTAAGTCTTTATCCCTACGTTCACTTTGTGATAAGTATTACTCCCAACTAAATGACTCTGAAAACATGAACTAAATTTATCATTATAATTACATTCTGAAATATCCACAATAGATAATCTGAAGTGCTCAAGACATGTACGCTGATATATTCTTGATTTCCTAGGTATCTACTATTCAAAACCCACCAACGCTAACTAATGCAACTGAAAATGATAATATTACAAACTGATCATAATAGGAAACTATTTGCTTCAAGCCCAAAACTCAATGATAGATCATATTAAGGAAATTCATGATTTTTGAACATGGAAGATGTCACTCTTATGGGAAGACATGTATTCATGGTGTAATTGTAAAGTAAATTGAGTAAATTAATGAGACTTTATATTTGACCTAGAACTCAAACTTGAGGGAAAGTAAACTTGAGGATTTAGAAGTTTTTGGGACTCAATGGGTGGAAGGGACCCATTGATGAAATACCACATACCTGGAGATGGAAGACTTGATGAAATTTATGAAATTAGAGTTGAAGATTGAAGAAACCTAATATGCTTTTGGAGATGAGAGAATCACTTTATTTCTTATTGTGGATTAATTTTAAGACTTAAATGGTCAATTGAGAAAAATTTAGGCTTATATACCACCACTGAGGAAGCCTAAACGCCGTGGGTTAGGAGTTAAAACAATGGAAATGACTAAATAACCCTTCATAAATTATACCAGAATTTTTGGGACACTGTCGTCATGAATCATTACAACTGGTCATGAGTCATGACATGAGGACCAGAGTTTTGAGTCCTTTCTATTATGACAACGACTCCCCTCCTAACGACTCATTAGGTATGATGACTAATCATTGAAGGGTCGTCACTAGGGGCTCAGTTCTTAGTTCTTCACTGTTTTGACAATGGGTCCTCACATAACGACTCATTTAGTCTGACAACGGGTAGTGTGCTTGACTCATTGCCACTGGGCTGAATTTCTTTGTCACTTACTACCATAGCCACGAGTCTAGGCCACAACTTATTACATCTGATAACAGGTGTTTCTTGAGCCGTCATTACTGGTAGTTTGACAGTGCCTTTAGGAATTTTCCATAACTTTTTACTATGACCTTGAATTAAGACGAGACTAGCATCATTGGAAAGCTAATTCAATGTCCTATCTTCTAGTGGGCCTAGACCTAAAAATTTAGGGTATTACAGTGTGGGACTCACTTTTCATTGAAATAAACTTGAATGAGAATTTTGATTGTTTTATTGAGTCCAGAATACCGAATTTGATAGGGTATCATAGTTCATTAGCATATACGGGATTCTGAATGAATCTCAAGGGGTTGGCGAAGATTTAGTGCAATTCTAAGTCTTCAGTTAGTGCATGATATTCCGTGCAATCGCTAAAGTTGCAAGCACTTTAGCTGCCCATTGGGCGTTTTAGCGACCCTAGCTCAGTGTCACAACCCAAAACAAGCCCTGGCCGTGATGGGCATCCCAAACCATGAAGGTCCAAGAGCCCTTCTAACTTGCAATCATACACCATTCATATACAAAGATAAAATACAGAATAAACGACATTACGGAACCATGGTTAAACTCTGAATTCAACTTAATCAATAATGAAGGAATTCCATCAACCTCTAGACAACATCTATATTAGTCTGCAAAATCTCTATTAGATACGAAAATAGATAAAACTATCTGAAAATTGGGACAAGGCCCCCAGTGGACCTAAATCAAAATAAATAACATATGTCTGAAATGAAATAGGCCTTCCAGAATAGAAAAGGCTCACCAACTGCACACTTCACTTTTGCCTGAAACAAATCTACGGCTTAGCAGGACCCCAAGACTGAGCCTCAGACCCTGAAATATAGGGGGAAAAATACGATTGTACTGGTATTTGAAACAACTCAAAATAACATTTTTTTAATACAAAATAGATGAGAGCTTTTCATGATGTAAAAAATAATTATATAAGTAAAAGAAATCGTACTTGGGCATACCTTTAAGACTTCAAAAAAATTTGTCACACTGACCCACTCTTATTATTCTTTTTAGCTAGTTGGTACACCCTACAAATCTGTAGTTCCACGGGCTATTTTAGACCCACCTATGACTCAGCGGCCGAGCCTCCAATCTAAGTAGCCGCCAGGAGTTGGAGCTGGTGATACCCCCCATGTGAGCACACCCCAGAAATCCCTCCATGTTAGATGTCCTAATTATTTTTTTATTATCATCCTATGTAGGATACAATATCATAACACCCGCATCGGCAATTACGATTTACAGAGATGTGCCCTTACACTCAAACGCCTTCTTCAGGTAACCTACTAGCTCTCTTAAGCCCAACTTTTAGTTCTTTAAAACAACATGCTTCATGCATTCAAAACATTCAAAAAAAATTATCTTGTAAAGGGCATATAATCACTGGGTATCATCATACCCTGACTTGCAAGTCAATCAAATGACATCATATCAATCTGTATCCCATTTCACTTATTATCATATTAGTGACCACCCTAACTTTTGAACCTCAGATGAGAGAGTTATGCATTAAATCTTTCATTTAACATCTTCATCAAAACCTTCTCTTCCTAATTGCAAAATCAATAGGTGATCCACCTCATATTTGAAATTTCTTAAAGACCAAGGAAGATTCTAATTTGACATAATAACCATTTACCATGAGAAGACATACGATCAACATGTCATAAACAGTACCAAACCATGATCATTTCACAAACATTCACCCATTGGTTTACATTTAGAAAGTTCATGCCTTTAAATAACCCATAACAAGCAAAATAGACAATATTATGATAAAAGAGGGAATTTTGATCATTCATACTCTCATTCAAACTTTACAAAAATACGAATTCGAATATACATTGTTGCAGTTCAACTTCAATGAAGAGTGGTTCAAGACAACTTATATTTTTATCAAAATAGTCCCATGATGCATATTTTTCGAAAACAATATCGAATAATTAATTATAAATCATAATTAGGGATCTTTAATCTTGATAAAACATTTAAACTTATGTCCAAGGTTTTTAGAGTAGTCCCACATAACTTATATCCATAGTTTCGAAGAGTGGATCCCTAGCCTTGACACCTTTCTTGATGATCTTGTCTTAGAAGAAGAGTTCTTGATCTATGGGCGGGAAGTTGCGGTTTGTGTTGAAAGAAAATAAGTGGTTTAATGATGTGTTTTTACCTAAACACCTTTTAATTTCGTGTTATGGGTGAGATGTGATAAGGAAAAAGATCGAAATGCCCTCCCCATGGCTGGATATATTTAAAAAATACAAATTGGCCACCGATGCGTTACCTAACCCAATGCGCTGAGATCGTGTTGGGCCACTATTTTAAATATTCAAACACCCCTCTAACGATGCCCGAATATTCCAAAACTTCTCCGAGACACCGTCTTCACTTCCCCGAACATGAATCAACTCAAAATTCATACCTCTAGGTTGGAAAATCAATTTAAAAATTATACAAGTTTAGGAGCTTAAAACATAACTAGGTCCTTTTGATACTTAGGAAATTTTCTTTTCAAATGTTTAACCCCTAAACATGCTACAAAATAAGGTATTAAATTGAGGATATCACAGGGTGTTACATTATCCCCCCTTGGGATCATTCATCCCCGAATGATGGCTTGGAACACATACAAGCACAATTTTTCAGGCATACTAGGGAAAGGATAAAGAGATTAAGATGCAACTCGTACCATTTAAGTCTTCATCAATTGTATCAAAGAGAGTTGGGTATCTAATCCGCATATCATCTTCTAATTCCCAAGTGGCTTCCTCAGCTTTTTGATTCCTCGAAAGTCCCTTAACCGAAGCTACTTCCTTGCTTCTTAACTTCCTGACTTAACGATCCAAAAAAACAATGTATTCCTCTTCATATGACAAAGAGTCTTTCACTTTTTTCAACATGGACATGTGGAATACTAGATGAATAGAACCCATACTTGCAGGAAATTCTAACTCATAAGCGACTCCACCTATATTTCTCACAATCTGATATGGTCCTATGTAGCGAGGACTCAACTTTCCTTTTTTACCGAAATGCATGACTCCCTTTATAGCGGATACTTTTAGAAATACCCAATCACCAACCTCAAATTCCAAATCCCTTATTCAAACATCGGCATAGAATTTCTGATGACTCTGAGCTGTCTTGAGCCATTCTCTAATGATTTACACCTTGTCCATTTCTTGGTGAACAAGATCAGGCCCAAACAACCGTGTTTTACCCAATTCATACCACCCAAACGGTGGCCTACATCTTCTCCCATAAAGTGCCTCAAAATGTGCCATCTTAATACTGACATGATAGCTATTATTGTAGGCAAACTCTATCATTGGAAAATGATCTACCAAACTAAATTTGAAGTTAATTACATAAGCCCTCAACATGTCCTCAAGGGTATGAATGGTGTGCTCAGCTTGCCCATCCGTCTGAGGGTGGAATGCAGTACTCAGGTTCACCTGGGTACCTAAACCCCTCTGAAAAGATCTCCAAAACTACAAAGAGAATTGTGTACCTTGATCAGATATAATGGATACCAGAGCTCCATGAAAACAAACTATTTCCTCAATATACATCTTGGTATAATCATCTCCCAAATAGTTAGTCCCCACAGGCAAAAACAGGCTGACTAGGTCAATGGAATCATACTGGTTTCGGGACCTTGGAAGTCCCGTTATGAAGTCTATATTGATCATCTCCCACTTCTACATAGGCAAAGCTATCTCTTGGGAAGTACCACCTGGCCTCAAATGTTCTACTTTAACTTGTTTGCAATTTAAACACTTGGAAACAAAATCAGCCACATAACACTTCATATTATTCCACAAATATATAGCTTTAAGATCATAGTACATTTTTGTAGAGCCTGGGTGAACAACATACCTTGAAGTGTTAGCCTCGTTAAGAATTCTTTTCTGCATCCATCCACATATGGAACACATAGCCTACCCTGATATCTCAAAATCCCATCACCGCCAATTTCAAAAGACATCACCTTCTGTTGACCCACGTCTTTCTTGATCTGCATTAAGATGGGGTCTTGAACCTTCTTCTTCTTAATTTCTATACAAGGGAATATTTATCTATTTCATGCACAACTACCGCTCCATCTTCAGAATCCCAAAGTCGCACCCCTAGATTTGCAAGTCGGAGATTATCTTTCACTATTTGTCTTTTTCATTCCTTAATATGAGAAACACTGCCCATAAATAGTCTGCGGAGGGCATTAGTCACCATATTCGCCTTGCTCAGATGATAGTTTAGGCTCATGTCATAATTCGTCAACAGTTTCAACCATCACTTTTTCCTAAGATTTAATTCTGTGAGAAAACATACTGCAAACTTTTGTGGTCAGTAAATATATCAACATGTACCCCATAAAGATAGTACCGCCATATTTTAAGTGTGAATAGGTGCGGTAGTCATATTGTCTTTCAACTTCTCAAAACTATTCTTAGAAGAGTCAAACCACACAAATTTCACCTTTTTCTGTGTCAAATTGGTGAGTGGGGAAACTATGGAAGAAAAACTTTCTACGAACCTCCTGTAATACCCTGCCAAACCTAAGAAGCTCCAAATGTCGGTTGGAGTCATAGGTCTGGGCCATTTTCTCACTGCCTCAATCTTTTGGGGATCAACCGTAATCCCCTCACTAGATACAATATACCCCAAGAAAGCAATAGCATTAAGCCAGAATTCACACTTGGAAAATTTTGCATGCAAATTTGATCTTTGAGAGTCTAAAGAATAATTTGGAGGTAATTGGCATGTTCCTCCTTACTCTTACAATAAATCAAGATGTCGTCAATGAAAACTATGACAAATAAATCCAGAAACTGATGGAATGCCCTATTGATTAGATCCTTGAAAGCTATAGGGGCGTTAGTCAATCTAAAAGACATTACTAAGAATCCATAATGGCCATATCGGGTTCAGAAAGATATTTTAGAAATATCACCCTCCCTCACCTTCAACTGATGGTACTCTAAATGAAGGTCTATCTTTGAAAAACACTTAGCACCCTGAAGTTGGTCAAAGAGGACATCAATTCTAGGAAGGGGATATTTATTTTTGATAGTGACCTTATTCAACTGGCGATAGTCTATGCACATATGGAGGGAACCATATTTCTTATGCACAAAAAGTACCGGTGCACCCTAGTAAGAGACTCGAGGATAGATAAAGCCTTTATCAAGAAGATCTGCCAGTTGCCCTTTCAACTCTTTCAATTTAGTAGGAGCCATCCTGTATGGAAGAATATAAATGGGATGGGTGTCTGGCAATAAATCAATACCAAGATCTATCTCCCTATTAGGTGGTATCCCTAGGAGATCATCGGGAAAGACTTTTGGGAATTCATTAACCACAGGGATAGATTGAAGAGAAGGACTTTCAATATCAGAATCTTTTACACGAATAAGATGACATAAACAACCCTTAAATATAAGTTTGTGGGCTCTGAGGTAAGAGATAAATTTACCTCTAGGTGCTAAAGATTTCCCCTCCTATTTTATCACCAGTTCATTTGGAAAAGAGAAAGTAACCTTTCAGGTTCTATAGTCTAGCATGGCATAACTCAAATGGAGCCAGTTCATTCCTAGAATAGCATTAAAATTAACCATATCAAGCTCTATGAGGTTTGCCATTGTATCATAGCCACAAATAGACACAACAAAATTATTATATACTCTCTTAGACACAACAAAATCACCTATAGGAGTGGAAATAGAGAAAGGTTCTGCAATAACTTTAAGCTCAAACCCAAAACCAATAGCCACATATGGGGTCACAAAAGACAAGGTAGACCCGGGATCAAGTAACACATATACATCATGGGAAAAGATTTTAACATACCTGTGACTACATATGGTGAGGCCTCTCACTCTTGATGATTGGAAAAGGCATACAACCTATTGCGACCACTCCCAGTAGCTAAAGTAGCATCCTTAGGAGGTGGTGGTGCTGCATAATTTGCTTGAGAATTAGTACCTCCAATATTTTTTCTCGAGGGAAAATACCTCTAAATATGCCCTGGCTGACCATATGAATAGCACATGTTACCATCGAAAAAACATCTCTCCAGATAGTTCTTCCCACAACTATCGCATCAAGAGTGTGTCCTGAATAATTGAGCCACACTGCCCTGGGATTGAGTTCCTTACATTATCGATCCATGACTAGGCTGAAAACTCTGAGACCACTAATCAATTGGAGGTCTAGGCACTGGGGTGCTGGATGAAGACAGAACATTACCCCAAGTATTTCTCGTTAGCCACCTGTTACCCTAATCTCTATCCTGACATTGACTAAAGTTCTGGTCTATTGGTCGAGCCCTCTTAGCCTCTCTATCCTTCTCCCTTGCTTCAGCAAAGCTATTGTTTTGATTCTCAACCTGCAACATGTGAATTGACAGTCTGGAGAAGTCCATATCCCTATTCCACATTGCTGTAATATCCCAAAAATACAAATCAATATTAGCGCCATATTTCAAGCTTATGCATTGTACATCATGGTTCTTTGGTAGTTTCATGATCAAGGTTGATGTGAATTAAGGTCTAAAATATATCCTATCAATTAGTTGAATCAAAACAATCCTTACCAATTGAATTCTTGAGAAGGATATTCCTAGAGTCAACTTCAAATGAGCATATCTCTAGTTATACAATGAACTTTTTTTCTCATGACCCACCAACAAATAGATAATTGAATTATCTTTCCAACGATATAAATTTTTCCAAAATCTAATATTGGAGTAAAAGGTTATGACTATTTTACAGTGACCTATTCGGACAACCAAAGTGCGATGGAAAAGCCGATGAACCATCGCGCCTGCAATGGACCGTCGCCCAAACCATCATAATTGAGGCAGTAAGCTTGTTTACTGGACAAAAAGAAAAGGGTTGAAGGGACAGTCCATCCCCAGGACGAAGGTTCATCGCCTAAACCATTACGGACCTCCGTTTAGCTATTTTAAGTCATTTTTAAAAGGATTTTTGGATCTTTTCCCACCCTTTTTAACCCCTAATTCCATACATTAAAGAACATAAATCATCATTCATCTTCAACATCCAAATTAGGGTTTCTCTAAAGATCACTCCCCTAGAACAAGATTCAAATTCTTCTTCAAGAAACTAAAATATTTAAGTTCTTTAAGTTCAAGAACCATCAAGAAAACATCAAGATTTGTGTTTCCCAATCCAAGAACTTTCGAGAAATATTAGATTTCTTTCAAGATCAAGCTTTAAGGTATGTGGAGTGTTCATACTTGGGTATCCTTCCACCCTTGAAGTTTAAGAATCTCTTTCAAACTACAAGTTATTTGATTTTATAGATCTCATGTTGGATCTAAGTTTAATCTTGATTATGATGTTAAATTTGGATTTTTATTCCATGATCTATCTCAAGCTTCAATTAAATTAGTTAATTGTGGTATGATTTATATGAACTTCATGTTGAACTCTTGAATTACAAGTTGGATAGAGTATCCATGATTTGGATTCAAGTGTATTCATAACTGTAACGTTGATTGGGTGCCTAATCCATGATTAAGTGTAATATTTATGTGGAATTAATTATTATATGTGTAGTATCATGTGAATTCATTTTAGTGCCTTAAAATTATAAACTTGGTGTTGAAATTGTGATACTTATGTGTTGATTAATTAGTATAATGTGAAAATACTATGCCTTCCAAGTGTTTGATGAATTGTTCAAGTGAATTAAACAAGAGAAATTATATGTTATAAGCATGTATACTAGCGCATGCCATTCAAGTGTTTGATAAAATGCCTCTATAGTTGCATTAAAAACAAATGTGCATTATTATGCTTCGCAAGAACATGTGATGCTTTACCTTTATGCTATCGAGTCCTGGGGTATTTAATACCCAATAATTTAGTTGTGTGCCTAGAGCCAGTGTAAATTTTAAAGATACTCTCAGTCAAGATATGATCAATAGAAATTCAGTCAGTCACATAACTCAGGAAAACTCAGTAAATTCAGTATTAACCCAGAAATCTCAGTAATCTCAGTAATCTCAGTCAGTTATCAGATCTTTATAGTATTTCATCATTCAACAAAACTCAGTGAAAGTCCAAGATCAGTTCAGTATCTATTCATATGGGAGTAGGATTCAGCATCGACTGAACCCATAGTTGAGGGAACACACTAACAGTAGAGGATGTGACCCTTAGAAGCAATCCTTGCATTCCAAAACTATATAGCTAGCATAGGTTGATACATCAACACTGATATTTAAGGGTTTATGAGATGGGTTAAAACTATCAAATGGGGGTCCTACTATTCTCCTTTGAAGATACTACTAGATGAGGGTCACTCACAGCTTATCCTTACCAGTGGCGCAGTATTGACACCCTTCCAATTGACATTTTAGATTGGACCCCAACTCAGCTATATTGATTTGTTTGTGGAATGCTGGTTAGATGAATACCTCCCACAGTCTCAGTCTCAATATCAGTACTAGAACTTAGATAGTTTTTCAGATTTCAGGACTGACAGATACAGTCACCCAATTCAGTATGAAACTCAGTTAGTTCTATCAGAATAAGGACTGTCAGACAAAGTCACCCAGTATCAGCTATATCAGTTATCAGTAATCCATGTTATAAGTATATTCTGTATTCAGAATCCCCATATTTTAGTTACAGTTATGTTTTCATGCATGTATCCTCACGCAATCATGTTCATGTTTATGTTATTAGTCAGTTATAGTTCATGCATATAAACTCATGCATTCAGCATACCTCACTTTGCGTACCAGTATATTCTCACGTACTGACACATACTTTTCTTTTGTGCTATGGTATTTTATACCATAGGTTCAGATGCTCAGGTTCCCGATCTCACTTAGCAGTTTAGATTCCAGTAGCAGTAGATTAACAGCGAGTCTTCATTATCTGATGATAACATGATTGTTCCATTATTTTATTATTTCAGTTCATTTTAGTAGATGGAGTTAGTTGGGGACATGTCCCATCAACTCCTTATTTCAGACAGTTTAGAGGCTTTCAGACTAGCATGTTCAGATAGTTATTTTAGTTCTTTTGGTATTGATATACTGTATTCCCTGATGTTATGTATTATCAGATATTTAAACCTTATGGCCTTTTAGCCTTTTATTCCATATTTATAGAGTTTATTATGCAGTGCTCAGTTACAGATATCAGTCATGGGTTAGCTTGTGGTCCTTTGTGGTCATGAGCAATGTGTAGCATCTGGGGTACTAGACTAGGGGTGTTACAAACTTGGTATCAGAGCCGAAGGTTCAACAGTGTGCTAGGAAGTCTAAAAAGTTACATCTAGTAGAGTCTTGTGCATGGGTGTGTTGTGCACCACACTTATGTACAGGAGGCAATAAGATGTTTTAAGAACTGTTTCCCTTCTTCTCTATTCATATAATGCCAGTCAGCATGAGCTCAAATTAACTCTCAGTCTAATCCAATTCTCCCTTTTGTTTACCGAAAATGCCTCTCAAAAGGACTAAGAAAAGAGAACTGAGAATTAGTTAGCACCTCTGCCCATTCAGTTTGATTCCCTGGACTAGCATGTCTTTCATAGAGAATTCAGAACGACATCCCTTACATTATCTTACTCAATAGTAGCTCAGAGAAATCCGCAGGCTGTTGTCCCACCCAGGCATATGATTCATGCCCAGTAGATTGAGGTGGAAAAGAGTAGAAAGAGAGAAAATAAGAGAGCGAGTGTTGGCACCCAATTTTGGCTCGCCTTTTTTCTTTAATTACTTTTACCGATGCTTCTCGACCCTAAATAATTTTTGAAAATTAAATAAAAATAAGTTTCGCATTTTTGTTTCTATTTTTTAGAAATTTTAATAAAAGGGGAATTATTTTTCACCATAATATAAATATTTTAATTACATAATTTAATTAAATATAATTAAATATTTTAACAAATAAAAATATATATATATATTTTGGTATTCACATTCACATCCTTTCTAACTTCACTTTTTGGGGCAATATTGTGACCATATGTATATCTTTACTGCATAAAATATATTTTTTAAGATGTGCATGTACTTTAGTATATTCTTGATTTATATATATATTTTATTACATTCTTACTTTTATACACATATATATATTGTTAATATTAAATAAAAAATATCAAATTGGGCGCTTAGACAAAATATGTCTATAATTTATATACATAAGAACTAAAAAAAATTTTTTAGGATATCAGGGAGCATCGATAAATTTAATTTCAGTACAAAAAGAGTGTTCGGGCTAACGATAATCCAATCTCAATTTTTAAAACCAACTCTTATTTTATAAATTTGAAATGAGGGCCCGAGAATTAGTCCAAAATTCAGTATAATTGTCATATCTGCTTTGCATTTTCATCTAACCAACGTAGATCAATCTAGTCCGCTAATTTTTCTTCCCAACCTGAGGGCCCGAGTTCAATTGTATAATTATATCTATATCTATATATACGCCTATATATATTAAAAATATTAATCTACCTTTTATGTATTTTTGAATTCGGGTTGTTCCGATCAAATATCGAATGGATCAAAAAAATAATTATTTTAATCGATATTTTACACACATATATATAAGCACTTTTTTTTACGATTTATTATTTTAAGATAAAAGTTTTAGGACCGTCCAATCAAAGATCAAACGGACCAAAAGTGGTCAAGATTTTTCAAGTTTTAAACATTAATTGCTTTCATCCATTTCTTTCTCTTTCTCAGAGAAAGCATAAACACGCGTGATTCTCTTCTTCCCAAAAGACAGTGGATACTTCTCCATCAACCCTTTCCCAAAACAACAACCATGACCACCTCCCTTTCTCTCCTTCTCCTCTCCACCTATCTTCTCTACCCCTCGAACCAGAAAACCCAAAATTGTCGTAGCTTGCAGCCATGGTAGACGTGGCTGCTGCCACACATGCGAGAATCCCTCCAAATCAGTTCCTCCAACTCGTAAATCCTCTAAGAGCAGAAAAATCAGTCCTAAATCTATATAACAATGGAAAGAAGGAGTCAAATCTCTATTTAAGGGCCTGGAAAATAAGAGATTCATTCAGAACTTTGAATCAATTTCAAACCGAGTTTGTTTTATCATATTTACTTAGTTTGAGTTTCAAATCCGGACTTTTCAAGTCCGGATTCACCTACAAATTGAAGCCTCTCCATGTCTATGAGGAAAAAGTGGAAGATCTGAAAAAGAGCAAGTGAATTTAAGAGAAAAATAGAGGGTTTCAAGAAGAGAGAAATCAGGGAAAAAAGGAGAGAGATTAGCAAGAAAATAAAGAAATTCGTGAGAAAAGTGAGGAAAGTTCGGGGAGAGAAAAATATTGGGAAAAAAAGGGGGATTAATTTTCAAAGCAGAAGGGAGAAGTCTGAAAAAAATTGGAGAGAAAAGGCAAAAAAAATAATCCTGTGAGAAAATTCGTGAGAAGAAACTAAAAAAAATTGAGTGAAAGAAAAATGAGCGAAACAGAGGGAAATTTGGTTTGAAAAATCTCGAGTTCTCTATTCTCTTTTTGATTCGGTCCAAATTAGGGTTCTAGTGGTTGAGTGCAAAATCGTCGGAAAAACATTGACGTGAATGCCCAGTTTAGCTGCACTGAACAAGGTACGAACCCACCCCCTAGCTATATTTTGCCTTCTTTTTATTTATCTTTTCTTTTCTCTATTGAATATGTTTGTTGAATATGTGGTTTGCTTTGATTTCAAATTGTGTTGTTACTGTCTTCATCTTGTAATCAGAAGTTGTGGGTGTCTAATCTAAAAAGTCAGTTGGTTTTGAATATATTGAATCCATACATGTGGTTATCTTATTTGTTTGTCATAGAC
The DNA here is from genome assembly GCF_002878395.1 of Capsicum annuum. Lineage (NCBI taxonomy): Eukaryota > Viridiplantae > Streptophyta > Magnoliopsida > Solanales > Solanaceae > Capsicum > Capsicum annuum. The sequence goes on from NC_061113.1 coordinate 190,959,955, forward strand.
TTCTGTGAGTCTCGTTGATAAGCATGATTTTGATATGGAGGTTTATTCCATGCGTACATGATATGATGACACTTCTAATCACTTTTAGTTTCTTTTCTTAATACATAGTTGATTTGAATTTTCAGTAACCACCCTTTGGTGTATAATGTGTGGCTTGAATTGAATGAATCTTGGAGGAGAAATTAATTTGTTTATTCTGGAGGTATATTAGGCAAGTCAAGAATACCATTTTAGACTTTGATTTTTTCCTTACAAGCTGTCAAAGTATGCTAAAATAATGTTTTCTATTTTCCTTCGTCTTCTTGAAATCGTATAGATCGTCTATTTTATTTTTCAGTCTGCCTCGGGTGTGCAAAGCATAGTGCTCGTCCGAGTTTTGTTTAAACTTGTTTGTTACTGTTTCATTCTAAATAGGTGGATTATGTTTTGGTCGTAAGTGATTTCTGATTAAAATGATACTATTGTCGATTTTGGGAATTTACTCAAAGGAAAATGTATGACATTCTTGGTATTTCATTTGGTTATGATATTGTTGCTCCTTAGTCGTAAATTGATGTCCCAAATTTAGATTTATTTCTCTCCTACTTTTTACAAGAGTATATTATGCATTTAAGTTTGATCAAGTGTTTTCTCAAGTTGTTGCGAGTCAAAATATTTTCTTTAACCTAAATAGTCATTCGTGAATTTATCTTTGACCAAATTCTTTTTTGAATTAGAACTTTTCTTCTGCCTCAAGATTCCAGTATATGTTTTTTTGTTGTTGTGATAAAACTTTAGTTAGACTTTCTTGCATTAACTGGGCATTTGGTTAAATGGATTGGAGAATGCGAACACTTTGATGTTACCTTCTCTACTACGTGTGTGTGCCTTTGCTACGTGTACATGATAATGATGGACTTTAAAAGTCAAGGTTGGAAAAGGTGAAAAATAAAAAAAACTAATAACTTTGTTGGATTGCATTATGGTGTGAATATATGTTGGTTTCCTATAATAAAGGAAATGGCATGTTGGTAGAGTAAATGTGCAGGAGAGGAGTTTGTGACAATTAAGTTGAATTCTTCTCATGCTTTTTCCAAATTTTTGTTTATGCTTGTTACTCTCTACTTTGTTTGTCATACCAACAGTAGGTTGTTTGATTTAATGGCTCAAAGTTAGGATTTATCTCTCCTGGTTAACTCTATTACAATAGAGATTTTAATCATGACATGATCTTAAACCATGTATCATCTTAATATGTTATTTACTCTCATCGCTTAAATTCGAGTCTGTAATCTTTATTTTTTGTGTTTCATGTGATTTCAAGAGTTGGAGTTTCAATTGAAACTAGCCTTAACCCAACATTGGGTCAACCACCGCATAGGATTGCAGAGCTTCAGAATCCCACAAAATCAGGTGTCTAAGGCCCTCGACAGAGTCTAATATTCCTTATCTCCATTAGATTTAATTTATATCTTTATCATATTGAGTTTTTTTTATGACTAACTCTTATTGTCTATTTCTTTTAAGATAGTTTTATTTGATGTTTATGATGCTATATTACTTGTTGGCCCGTTCACATACCTTTAACCTCTTAATTTTCCCAAATAGCGCATGATTAGTACTAGGTAAAAAATTTATTTTATATTCGGTTATTTTGAAAACTCATCACAAACATTTTAAAACAAGCATAGCAATCATCCATGTTTTAAAATATATAAATCCATAAAATAATAAAATGAAGTTTCAATGTAACTTATTCAGAAAAGAGTCGCCAAATTTAGACTTTTCGGAATCACCAATCTTAATTTATTAAATAATATCAATGTTTTGCTTCTTTATTTTTAAACATCCGCTTCGGGTTTTCTCCAGATTTCAAAGGGACATAAAAGTCACGAGGTATAGATTTACAATATTATACATGAGGTATATTCTACTGCTATTATAGTCATTTACTTATTATCCATACTTGATTCTAACTATACTTGTATATTTTATATTTTTATGTCTTAATATCTATTCCCATCCATTTTTCATTATTATATGTTTAGTTTCATCAACTACTCAGAATATTTATTTCGACCCCCTTTTAATTGTGATATTTTATCTATTATTTGTTCTTTTAATCCACAAAAAATAAAATAATATATATATATATAAGTGTGTGTGTGTGTGTGTATATGTATATAAGCTAACATATGTGATCCCTTTATGATTTCATAGGATTTCATCTTATTTTAACAAGTAAATTTTCTCATATTTTCAAGATTATATTTTCTTTATTTTTCAAAGGATATATTTACCCAATTTCATACATATGTTCTCGTAAAATTATAAATCTCTTATTTTCCCACTCAACATATACATATCACTTTCTAGATTTCCTCTTTCCTATTTTTATATCCTGATACGCACATGCATTCGGTATATTATATTGATGTATTTTATATACCTTGAACCTTCCCCTCTTAAAGATAATAAAAGTTTTCTTATCATTGTTTTAAACAAATAAAAAAATAAAGTTTTTCTAATATTTTTTCTAAACTAAGCGTAAGGACTATGTTCGGATAGGCCCTGAGGGGTGCTTAACTCCTTCCCCTCGGGTAACGGAAACCCTTACTCAGAATCTCTAAAACATTTTCGATATACTAAAATAGAATTTTTAAAATAAACAATAGTTTTTCCTAATTTTTTCCTAAAAGTTAGGTGGCGACTCTAAAAAATAATTTTCAAATCCTAAGAGTCACTAAATGCCACCATACGTCATGTGTTGTTTCAATCGGTTCGAAATAGGGCGTCGACAGAATGGCAAATCTGCTAGGGATTTTATGAATTTAGGTTTTAACCTTAACATGCTTAATTTAGGATTTTTATGATTTTTTATGTTATGTGCTTTACGTATCTTTATATCGTGCTCTGTGTGAAAGGACGCAAGCCATACCCAAACTTGCGTTCCTTATTTGTTTGTATAACACTACTTGTTACCGCTTTATCACTTGCATTTCCTATCGAGTCTTTAGCCGTACACAATTCACATACTGTCGTTCATGCGGGGGTTGTATCTACACTCCCCCAAACCCTCTTTGGATTTCTTAGTTTCAGATTTGGTGCAATTAGGTTAGTGTACTTTCTTGCAGCTATTCAATCCCACTCTAAAATATTTAGGGAAAAATCTTACTCTAGAAATAGGTCATGTCGCATAAACCTTAGGTGTGACGGTCTAAGGCATCATCATTGCAATTAGGAAGCCACCTTTTTGTCAAAGGTTGCAAACCTGTCGACATATTTTATGTGATGATTGATTTTGACGATCTAAACTAAAACACATAATGGATTTGAGAAATGGCTTACTATACCTTCTTTTTTTTCCTACCAGATGAATATCAATCAAAATTTTCCAAACATCCAAATGGTCATCTCTGCCCCTGATAGCCTACAGAATTGATGGAGAAACATTCGTATGGCACATGGTGCAGAAGTTCGGGAACATTTGGGGGCTCTATTATCTAATGAGGGTTCGAGCCAATATGACCCTTATTACACTATTTACGGAGTTCTGGGACCCAAACACAGTGACCTTTAGGTTTTTGGACTTCGAGATCACCCCTACCCTAGAGGAAGTCAGTGAATTTGCTGAGCTACCGCTTCAAAGGAATCTGCCAGTACTCCTACCACCTGTAAGGAAGGAGGATTTATTGAGGCTTTTGGGATTGGATATATTTTCTTCACTAAGGAACGTGGAGGATGGAAAGGTAAAACTGTATTACCTTTTTAGAAGATTCGGCCGCATGGAGAATTATGACGAGCGCAAGAATGAGTTTGTTTGCACCCGCAGACAATGGGTGCATATGCGACCAAGGGTTTTCATCTTGGCATTTTTGGGAATCATGATTTTCCCAATGAGACAACATTATGTTGACATTAATATTTTGCCTGTGGTAATGAATGTATTTGCAGATCCACAGAGGCTCACTTTAGTGCACATGATACTTGTAGAGGTATTCCGGTCGTTATCCGCCTTCTCTAGGGGACATGAATTCTTTGGGGGTTGCAACCTACTGTTACAGGTCTAGGTGACAGAACACTTCTATTTTCACCTTCCACATATGGACTATACGATCGATGCACGCAGCCAGATTCAAAGTCAAGAGGATTGCTTAAGGTATTGGATCGCGCCAACTGGGGAGGAGGAGTAGCGAGAGTTTTTAACCAATCTTACTAGGGATTCCATCCAATGGAAGTGCTCTTAGATAGGGAGATATGCCTTCATCAGAACTAGGCATCTGTACTTTATTGAGCTGATTGGGCTATGTGGTATCTAACCATATGCACCTCTGCGGGTCCTTAGATAATTTGGCGTCATCTAGGATATCCTGCTTTGGTTCACAATGGTACTTTATGAAGACAGTTATGGTACTTTGATTCCAGCTGCACGAGTGGCGAACCTATAAATGGAGTAGGATTACATGGATATGTTGAAGATAGAAGGAGAGAAATGGTGAACACCAAAATATTATGTGTGGCACACCACCATGAGTCACGTGGCCAGACCGAGCGAAGATGGTTTTTGAGGATTCACAAATCCTTGGTGGGTCCAATAGGTTAAGAGAGAGGTGATTACTTGCATGGATCTCACTACACCCATGTATAACCAAATAATCCCAGGTTCTATTAATTATCTAATTCCAGTGATCAAGGAGGATCCTGAAGAAGATCTAGAGGAAAACCCAGAGGAGGAGTAAAAAGAAGAAAACTCCAAAGAAGACCTGAGGAAGACCCAAAATTGATGGAAGAAGACCCTCAAGAAGGCTCGGAGATAGGATCCAATATTTATGATCCCAAAGATGGAGGGGTGATGAATGTAGACTCGACACTTGATCATGACTTAGAAGGATCCCCGGAGTACCATCCAAAATCCTATTTTGATGAGGGCAGAGATGATGATGATGATGCTACCTGGCCTTAGACTTCCTGTCCTATTATAATTTTATATTCCCTAAGAAGAGCCACATGGCCCACCTCATTGTAAGCCCTTGCAGTCATCCTTTTACTTTCTTTCAAGCTGTCGTTGATCTATTTTGATGTAACTTTTTGAAACACCATTGTTCAACAAAAGTTGTGATTATTCTCAAGTCCAAATATGTTTAAATAGACCATTTATCATCAAATTGATTAAAATGTAGGCCTACCTCTGGAAAAAACGAGGCTCTATATTAGGACGCATTTGGATGTCGCCAACTTGGTGTATATATGTGTTACTTACTCTTTACATTTTCATTGTTGCGCAAACTAACATAGTTTCCTTTTGCTTTTTTCTTTTCTTCCTTTCTTTTTTTTATTAATCCCCAAATAAAAAGTTGATTTGTGTCGACTGGAAAACTGGCGGAATCCTAATACAACCTTTGATCAAAATACAAAATGACTAACAGAGACAAGGCCTCGATGGTCCCAGTGGGTGATACCGAGAGCTCTCGAAGGCCTTTAGATACTCAGAATAGTGATCAAATGGCCAATATGGCACAGGATATCGAGGTCCTAAAAGAAGAACTTTGTGAAATGCGGGATCTAACCAAGCTTTCAATAGCTAGCTTTCCCTCTCAGCCGCATGCTCCAAGTATTGGATTACCTCCAGGTGCTTCCTTTAACCAAGAAAGTATACCATATGCTCAAGTAACGCCTGCTTTCTAACCCATTTCTGGAACGGCACCTGATTATCCATTTCCTAATCACAACTTTACTATTTCGATCCAACCAGAGATGCAGCTCATACCCAAGGCACATGTCACTTATGAGTTACCTGTGCAAGCATGCAAGTCACTAGAGGGACTGAACGTTTGGACTACAACGACTTATGCATTATCCTGAAATTGACATTCTAGAGGGATACAAGCCACCAAAGTTCGATGTGTTTGATGGAAAGGGTGACCCACATGCACACCTGAGGGATTATTGTGACAAGTTGGTCGGGGTAGGAAGGAATGAGAAGTTGAGAATAAAGTTGTTCATTCGGAGTTTGTCAGGAGAAGCTTTGACTTGGTACACCTGACAAGACCCTCGTAAGTGGCGTGACTATCGGGAATTGGTTGAGGATTTCATGAGTCTCTTTAGATTCAACACTGAGATTTCCCCAGACAGGTTCTCATTGGATAACATACAGAAGAAGCCATCTGAATTATTTCAAGAATATGCATGGCGTTGGAGGACTGAGGCTGCAAGGATCCAGCCTCTACTGGATGAAAGTGAGCTCTCCAAATATTTTGTTCGAATATAAGAGGGTGTTTACTTTGACAAGATGATGTCGATGATGGGCCAAAATTTTGCAGCATTGGTCAAAATGGGAGATTTCATAGAAAAAGGAATCAATTCGGGGAAGATCCAATCTATGGTTGCATTGTACTGCGAGTAAGGCCATGCAGACTGGTTCCATTAATGGTAACAAGAAAAGGAGGGAAGACGTCTCATCCGTCACACCATACTACCAACCTGGAAATTCTTCCTACCATTAGCCTAACAATACCTAAATTATTGCGCACGTTTCAGTGTACAATACTCAACTACATTATAATCTACCTTGAGCTCCAGCATACCAGAATCCACGAAGACTATATGCCCCTGTCCAAGCTCCAGCTCACTAAAATAGACCAGCCTATGCACCCAGACCAGGTCCGAACTTTGAATCCAGAAATACCCGCACCTACACACCGATTGAGAACCTTTTGGCCAGTTTATGAAAGGTTGAAGGCTACCGGTTTGTTGTATCCAATTGAGAGAAAGGCCCTTGATCCAACCTCTCAAAACTTTGAATGTAACAAGAAGCGCGCCTATCAGTCAGGAGTCCAAGGGCACGACACGAAAGAGTGTTATAGCTTGAATAATCAAATTGAGTCTCTGATAAGAAGGGGTATCATCAAATGCACCGCCGCAGCTCCCAATGTGAATAATAACCCTTTGCCAAATCATGGAAATCGAGAAGGTAACATTATTACTCTAGAGGAGGAGTATGATTTGGAATAAACTATTATGCCTATATAGAGCGCAGAGGAGATTGCAACTGAATGATTTGGAATAAACTATTATGCCTATATAGAGCGCAGAGGAGATCGCCAGTGCATCCCCATCACAGCCATTTATCACAGTTCAGTTGAGGGAGCCTATAACTATTCAGACCTATCTGCTGAGAGATGTAGTGACAAATTTAGCCACTTGGAGGACCGACTATGACACTAAGGTAGTACCGTGGGAATATGGAGATGAAACTAAGGGGAAAATGATAGACGCTACTGCGGCTCAAGGTATGATCAGGTCGGAAAGGTGTTATGCGCCAGAGGAACCAAATCATGGAGTTATCGAGAAAGATCAAAACCCAAGGAGAAATATCACAGATGTTGAAGCTGCAGAATTTTGGAAGAAGAAGCAGCCCAAGGACTATTCAGTAGAGGATCAGCTCAAGAATACACCGACTTACATATCCGTCATGTCCTTGCTTATGAGTTCTGAAGCTGATAGAAATGATTTGATGGAAGTGTTATCTGGGATTAGCATACCAAAGGATACAACTAGTGAGACTTTGGCCATAGCAATTGGGCAAGTGGTAGAGGCAAATAAGGTTTCTTTCTATGATGATGAGTTACTATTAGAAGGGGCTGAACACAATAAATCGATCCATATTTCGGTCACATATCATGACAAGATTGTAAATAGGGTCTTGATCAATGGTTTTTTGGGTTGGAATATATGTCCATTCTCCACTTTTAGGGATTTAGGTGTGAATAAAGAAGATACAAGGGAGAGTTCGGTGAAGGTTAGAGCCTTTGATAGGTCGCAAACGAGTGTCATCGGGGAAATTTGCTTAACATTGCAGATAGGACCAACAAAATTTCCTATCCTATTTCAGTTCATGGATGTTTCATCTAGCTACAACCTATTGTTGGGGAGGCCATGGGTCCACATGGAAAGAGCCATTCCTTCCACTCTCTATTAGTGCGTGAAGTTTGAATGGGGTGGGGTCGCATAGAAATTACTGTCCATGGAGAACTTAGTCATCCTATTTATTCTGTAAATTTAGTCCCAGTCACCAAGGAGTTAGATGGAGCCACTTTCCATACTCTAGAGATCATGCAAGCAGCAAAGATCAATGAGGAAGTAATGCCAGCTAAAGCAAAAATGTCGAATGCTGAAAAGATAGTTGCGTTGGAGATGTTGAAATATGGGTATCAGCCCAAGATAGGACTTGGACCCAGAGCCAATAGTATAGTTGAGCCAATCCAGTTAAAGTAGCAGGAGGGTACTACAGGGCTTGGATATGAGCCTATTTTTGGAGTAGCCTGCAGTAAAGAATTTGGAATGACAATTTTGTGCTAGCCCAAGTCTTGGTTTTAGAACAAACAGATGATGAAGATATCATAGAAGGAATAGGAAATTTGTTTGTGGTCATGATCGAAGAAGAATCAGAGATATCTTTCAAGAAGGTCACCATCCATGATGGCGAGCCTGGAGAAGCCTTGCAGAACTGGACCATCAACCCATCCATGTTTTGTCAGGAGTCTTGATAGTGTGGGAGTGTTGTTTAAAAAAATTATTATTTTATTTGCATGACCAATTGAGGCTTGAATCATGCCGAAGCTCTTTTGGCACTTGCCTCTTGTCAAAGCCCAGTGCTTTTGTTAGTAAAAGTCCTTATTTTCAAAAATTATTTTCCTATTCTCAATATCTATTTACTTTACTCAATTTTTATACTTTTCAGCACAAATGTTAATAAAAATCCTCGTTCCACAATAATGACATGTAACGAATCTGTTAAGAAAAAGACAAGCGATGAACAAGATTAAGAGGAGTATGATGAGAGCATGATGCCTGGAAACCTGCCTCAGGAGATCGAGCAACTTGAGAGTCAGAAGAATCCTAATATAGAAGAAACTAAAGTCGTTGATTTGGGTGATGAAGAAACAACAAAGATAACATGAGTCAGCATACACTTGGAGGCTTAAAGAAAGCAGAAATTGTTAAGTCTGCTCAAGCAATACATTGATGTATTTTGTGGTCTTATGATGACATGCCTGGTTTAAGACCTGATATCGTCTCACATCAACTACCGACTGACCCTGCATGCCCACCAGTGAAGCAAAAGATGAGGAAATTGAAACCTGATTTGAGTTTGAGAATCAAGGAGGAGGTGACCAAGAAGATAGAAGCCAACGTCGTGAGGGTCACAACTTACCCCATCTGGCTGGACAACATCGTGCCCATACCAAAGAAGGATGGGAAAATAAGAATATGTATAGATTATCGGGATCTCAACAAGGCTAGTCCAAAAGATGATTTCCCTCTCCCAAATATTCACATTCTCATTGATAATTGCACGAAACATGAGTTACAGTCATTTGTTGATTGTTTTGCGGGATATCATCAAATCTTGATGGACGAGAATGATGCAGAAAAGACAGCCTTCATCACTCTGTGGGGAGTATACTGCTATAGGGTAATGCCATTTGGACTCAAGAATGCCGGTGCAATATACATGAGGGCCATAACTACTCTTTTCCATGATGCGATTCACGGGTAATGCCATTTGGACTCAAGAATGCCGGTGCAACATACATGAGGGCCATAACTAGTCTTTTCCATGATGCGATTCACAAAGAAATCGAAGTGCACGTGGATGATGTTTTCATCAAATCTAAAAGGAGTTCGGACCATTTGGATGATTTATGAAAGTTCTTTGAGAGGCTGCAAAGGTACAACCTAAAGTTGAATCTAGCTAAATGTGCCTTTGGAGTTCCCATAGGAAAGTTATTGGGATTCATTGTTAGTAGGAGAGGTATAGAGTTGGACCCATCAAAGATAAAAGCAATACAAAACTTACCACCTCCTAAGACCAAAAAGGATGTAATGAGATTCTTGGGAAGACTCAATTACATTAGTCGGTTCATAGGTTATCCCACAATAATTTATGAACCAATATTCAACTTTTTGAAGAAAAACGCCACCACCAAATGGATTGAAGAATGTTACGAGGCTTTTGAAAAAATCAAAGAATATTTGTCCAACTCACCAGTATTGGTTCCACCAAAACCGCGAAAGCCGTTGTTGTTATATCTATCCGTTATGGGTAATGCCTTTGGATGTGTGTTAGGGCAATATGATGGTACAGGGAGGAAAGAGCAAGCCATTTACTACCTAAGTAAGAAGTTTACACCGTATGAAGCAAGGTATACATTTGTGGAGCAAACTTTTTGTGCATTAACTTGGGTCGCTCAGAAGTTAAGGCACCACCTGTTCGCGTATACCACATACTTGATTTCTAGGATGGATCCACTCAAGTAGATCTTTCAAAAGCCAATGCCTACTCGAAAATTAGTAAAATGACAGATTTTGTTGAGTGAGTTTGACATTGTTTATGTGACACAACAATCCATCAAAGAACAAGTATTGGCCGATCACCTCGTAGAAAATCCAGTGGATCAAGATTACAGGCCACTCAATACCTACTTTCCCGATGAAGAGATATTGTTCGTAGGAGAAGACATCTCAGAACCATATAATAGATAGAGGATGTTCTTCGATGGAGCAAGAAACTTAAAAGAAGTCAGAATTGGAGCAGTCCTAGTTTCTAAAATAGGTCAACATTACCCAATCTCAGTGAAGATTAGGTTTTCTTGAACGAATAATATGGCAGAATATGAGGCTTGCATTCTTGGGCTTAGGATGGCTATAGACGTGGACATTAAAGAGCTATTGGTAATAGAAGATTCAAATTTGTTGATCCATCAGGTCTAAGGAGAATGGACCACCAAGAATGTCAAAATCCTTCCTTATGTGCAATGTGTTAAGGAATTGAGCAAAAGGTTTTTGAAGATCGAATTCAAGCATGTCCCTCGAAGTCAAAATGATTTTGCTGATGCCTTGGCGACACTATCATCATTGATTCAGCATCCATATAAGAATTACATCGATCCAATCAAAGTGGAGATACACGACTTAAAAGCCTACTGTTTCCATATAGATGAAGAGTCAGATGGAAAGCCATGGTACTACGACATTAAGAGGTTACTTGGAGCAGGAGGATATCCAGAAGACGATACTGACAAGCAGAAGAGGACTTTAAGAAGGATGGCCAATCACTTCTTTCTCAATGGGGAGATCCTATATAGGAGGACTCCAGACCTAGGATTTCTAAGATTCGTTGGTGCCACGGAGGCAGCGAGATTGTTAGAGGAGATACATGCATGAACCTGTGGACCTCACATGAACGGTTTTATGCTTGTGAAGAAGATTTTGAGAGCTGGATACTTTTGGATGACTATGGAGAGGGATAGCATTCAATTTATGCAGAAGTGTCACCAATGTCAAGTTCATGGAGACTTTATACGAGTTCCGCCAAATGAACTTAATATGATGGGTTCTCTTTGGCCGTTTGCTGCTTGGGGAATGGATGTTATTGGGCCCATAGAGCCTTCTGCGTCCAATGGACATCATTTTATCTTGGTCGCTATCGATTACTTCATAAAGTGGGTTGAGGCCTCAACACATAAGGCCGTATCAAAGAAGGTGGTAGCATATTTTGTTCGCAACAACTTAGTCTGTCTGTTTAGAATTCTAGAGTCAATCATAATAAATAATGGAGCCAATCTTAATAGGGACCTAATGAGAGAGATTTGAGAAAGTTTTAAGATCTCTCATCGAAATTCCATGGCTTATCAACCACAAATTAATGAAGCGGTTAAAGATGCAAACAAGAATATCAAGAGGATCTTGAGGAAAATAGTGGACGGTAATAGGGAATGGCATGAGAAGTTGCCATATGCTTTACTTGGATATCACCCCACAATCAAAACTTCTACTGGGGAAACTCCCTAAATGTTGGTTTATGGGTCGGAAGCAGTGATACCTGCAGAAGTAGCGATACCTTAATTAAGAGTCATTTAGGAGGTTGGTCTAGACAACGCTGAATGGATTTGTAGCAGGATCGAACAGTTGATACTCATTAATTAGAAGACATTAGATGCAGTTTGAAATGGTCTAATCCATCAAAATAGAATGATCAAGGTGTTCAATAAAAAAGTCAAGCCTCATCGATTCACACCGGGACAGTTAGTATTGAAGAAGATATTCTCTCACCAAGGTGAAGCCAAAGGAAAATTTGTGCCAAATTGGCAAGGTCCTTACATAGTCCACCAAGTAATCTTAGGAGAAGCAGTAATCTTCGCAAAAATGGATGGCACAGTAAGCACGAAGCCGATCAACTCAGACGCCATCAAGAAGTACTACATTTAAAGCCATTAGGACTAGTTGTTTCTTTATATTTTTTGCATTTTTCTCTAATGTAACAGAACTACATATTAGCCTAATTTCCCATGGCGGGATACGTAGGCAGCCCACATAGGGTTCGATTTCCCTCAGAAAACCCAAAACATCATCCTTTTATGTATTTAGAACTACACTTGACCTGACTTCCCATGACGGGATACGTAGGCAATCCACATCGGATTCGGTCCCTTTATATTTGTACCTTTTCATTGTACTAAACTATGGCCTGACCTGATCCGACTTGGATACGTAGGCAGCCTGATTCAGGCTTGGTCATTGCATTATTTTACTTTATCTTTTGTATCGAACTACATTATGACCTGATTTCTATTCTTAGGATACGTAGGCATCCTGAGTCATGCTTGGTCACAACACTACATATCTTCACTTTTCCCGTTGTAATTGAACTATGTCATGACCTAATTCCACTTGGATATGTAGGCAGTTAGAGTCAGAATCGGTCGTTGTATTTTATACTTCATTTCTACCCTCGAACTATGTACAGACCTGATTCCACTTGGATATGTAGGAAAACTAAAATGTTCGGTCTTACCTTGAGGAAAATCCCTTGTCGCTCAGAGTGTAGGCCCAGAATATAAGAGATCTTACTGCTAGAGTAGTCATAGCATCGACAAAGTTAGAGGAATTCCATGCAAAGGATAAAGCTGCGAGAATCACAATGATGAGTTGAGGCCAACGGATTTCAAAACATGTCATCATCTAAAAATGACAAACAATTACTATATATACTTAATGTATAGTAATATATTTGTGAAAGCATATATACATAGATGTATTTTCACTATACTTCCCAAATTTCCCACTTACTGAGACTCCAGATTTGGGAGTGATTGAGCAACCGAGGGAGTGCTGGAGAATTTCATAAACAAAGCCCGAATTTCCAAGTCGACACAAATCAACATGCCCTCCCAGCTAAGAATTTTTCTTTGAGTGTAGAAAAATAGGAAATTGAAGACTACATCAAGCCAAGATTTGGGATCGGATCAGGGCCATCAGGCGGCTTACCACTGCGACATGAGCCAATACTCTTCCCTTACTTCATTCTCTTTACATACATTTATACTAATCCTGACAAGCTCTAAGAGTTTTATTCGAATTCTTTCGTAGGTACATTTTGAAGACCTGGGTCAAAAACAAAGAAAAGCGGATCCTTATAGGAAGATTAAGTTATTTACTTCTCCCAACAAACTCCACAAATTGGAGAGTGTCATCTGACTTCAATAAATTCGAGATTCCGCAGGGCAAGGACTGTATATATGAAAATAAAGTCATCTTCTGCATTCCAATGGACTGTACATAAGCAAACAAAGTCGAGCTTCTGCATTTCGAGGACTGTATATAAGCAAACAAAGTCGAGTTCCACATTTCGAAGACTGTACATAAGAAAGAAAAGTGATCCTCTACCATATCAAAGGATGCAAATGATCAATACGACTCTCCGCCATATTGGAAGTTATGCACCAGCAAGGGGGATGCCCCACCACAAATCAAAGAATTCATATAAGCAAAGCAACACTCCGCCATATCGGAGAATCGCATTTCAGCAAACAAAGTACAGCCTACCAATCAGAGTCCCACACCATAGCAAGCGTACAAGAAAGTCACCATCACAACAACATCAAGTTCCAGCAGCAATACCTTTATCTCATTCAGACTGAGGGCCGCCTTGACAAATACGAGGCAGTCTACCTTTGGTAAAATATCCCGCTGTCAGAGTCTATTTACATTTCAGCCGACAGAGGATATTTACATTTTAGCCAACGCAGACTATTTATATTTCAACCGACGGAGGCTATTTATATTTCAGTGGACGAAGGCTATTTACATTCAAGAAGCTGCTCAGCCGACGGAGGCTATTTACATTCCAACCGACGGAGGCTATCTACATTTCAATTATTGCTCCGCCAGTCGGAGGCCTTCAAAAATGGAGACAATACTAGTTTGAATATCTAAACTCTACTCTTTACATTACAATTTTAATTTACAAATTTTAAAAACAACAGGTACTTTTCACCCTTTTACCTATTTTGCAGGACCATGCAGTACAACATGGAACTGCCCTCTTAGCAACAAACTAGGGCAAGCTAGCGGAATGTCAAATATCCCTAGCTATATCAAGGATTCCGGCGAAGAAACTCAACTCGACTCAAGTTTCAATTTTCATAATTTTTTGGTGTCGTCGCTCAGTGCCGTCTTAATTCAACACTAGGGCAATTTTTGAAAAGTTGTTATCTCTTTTTCTCTCAAGATCCTCAGCAGATATCACTATCCAACATCTTCTCATCCCCAGCTACTTCTAACAGCCCATTTTGGACTTGCACCCATATCTATTTCATTCATGCTGAAAGTTTATTATCATCCTCCCAGTGTCACCATAATCCTACACTGGGACAAATTTTGATATCCACCAAAATTTTGCTATAGTTTGAACTACAAATGGCCTGATTTCTCGTGAATCCCGAGATATGTAGGCAGCTCAAAAATCAGAGCCGGGCCATAATCTTCCAAATATTTCATTTTGCCTGAGACAAAACTGGTTACGTCAATGTGAGTGCCCAAAGATTTTCACATAAATATTCATTCCCTCAGGGGAAACTGTTGACATCCAATTTTGACTCGCCCTTTTTTCTTTAATTATTTTTACCGATGCTTCTCGAGCCTAAATAATTTGTTAAAATTAAATAAAAATAAGTTTCATATTTTTGTTTCTATTTCTAGAAATTTTAATGAAAGGGGAATTAATTTTTCACCATAATATAAATATTTTAATTACATATTTTAATTAAATATAATTAAATATTTTAACAAATAAAAATATATATATTTTTTGGTATTCGCATTCGCATCCTTTCTAACTTCACTTTTTGGGACAGTATTGTGACCATATGTATATCTTTATGGTATAAAATATTTTTTAAGATGTGCATATACTTTATTATATTTTTGATTTTTACGGATATTTTATTACATTCTTATTTTTATACACATATATATATTGTTAATATTAAATAAAAAAAATATCAAATTGGGAGCTTAGACAAAATATGTCTATAATTTATATATGTAAGAACTAAAAAATAATTTTTAGGATATCACGAAGCATCGATAAATTTAATTTCAGTAAAAAAAGAATGCTTGGGCTAACGATAATCCAATCTCAGTTTTCAAAACCAACTCTTATTTTATAAATTTGTAATGAGTGCCTGAGAATTAGCCTGAAATTCAGTGCAATTATCACATCTACTTCACCTTTTTCATCTAACCAACGCAGATCAATCTAGTCCGCTAATTTTTCTTCCCAACTCGAGGGCCCTAGTTCAATTGCATAATTATATCTATATCTATATATACGTCTATATATATTCCAATATTAATCTACCTTTTACCTTTTATGTATTTTTGAATTTGGGTTGTTCCGATCGAATATCGAATGGATAAAAAAAACAATTATTTTTAATTGATATTTTACACATATATATAAGCATTTATTTTTTTTCTATTTATTATTTTAAGATACAAGTTTTAGGACCATCAGATCAAAGATCAAATAGAACAAAAGTTGTTAAGATTTTTCAAGTTTTAAAGATTAATTGCTTTCATCCGTTTCTTTCTCTTTCTTAGAGAAGGCATAAACACGCGCGATTCTCTTCTTCCCAAAAGACAGTGATACATCTCTATCAACCCTTTCCCAAAACAACGACCATGACCACCTCCCTTTCTCTCCTTCTCCTTTCCACCTATCTTCTCCACCCTTCGAACCAGAAAACCCCAAATCACCATAGCTTGTAGCCATGGAAGACGTGACTACTACCACACCTACGAGAATCCACCCAAATCAGCCCCTCCAGCACTCAAATCCTCCAAGAGCAGAAAAATCAATCCTAAATCTGTATAACAACGGAAAGAAGGAATCAAATCTCTATTTAATGGCCTAAAAAGTAAGAGATTCATTCTGAACTTCGAATCAATTTCAAACCAAGTTTGTTTTATCATATTTGCTAAGTTTGAGTTTCAAATCCATACTTTTCAAGTCTAGATTCACCTATAAATTGAAGCCTCTCCATCTCCATGAGAAAAAGGTGGAAGATCTGAAAAAAAGCAAGTGAATTTGGTAGAAAATAGAGGGTTTCGAGAAGAGAGAAATTAGGGAGAAATGGAGAGAGATTAGCGAGAAAAGTAAAGAAATTTGTGAGAAAAGTGAGGAAAGTTCAGGGAGAGAAAAAGATTGAAAAAAAGAGGCTTAATTTTCAAAACAGAAGTGATACGTCTAAAAAAAAATTGGAGAGAAAAGGCAAAAAGAAAATAGTTTGAGCAAACTCGTGATAAGAAACTAAAAAAAATCGAGTGAAAAAAATGAGCGAAACAGAGGGAAATTTGGTTTGAAAAATCTCGAGTTCACTATTCTCTTTTCGATTCGGTCCAAATTTGGGTTCCAGTGGTTGAGTGCAAAGTCGCTGGGAAAACATTGACGTCAACGCCCAGTTTAACTGCACCGAACAAGGTGCGAACCCATCCCCTGGCTGCATTTTGCCTTCTTTTTCTTCATATTTTCTTTTTTTTTTTGTTGAATATGAGGCTTGCTTTGATTTCGAATTATGTTGTTAGTGTCTTGACCTTTCAAGCAGAAGTTGTGAGTCTCTAATATGAAAAGATAGTTGATTTTGAATATATTGAATCCATACATGTGGCTATCTTATTTTTTTGTCATAGACTTCTGGGAATCTCGTTGATAAGCATGATTTAGATGTGGAGGTTTATTTCATATGTACGTGGATCTGTTGAAACTTCTTATCACTTTTAGTTTCTTTTCTTAACATATAGCTAATTTGAATTTTCAGTAACCACCCTTTGGTGTATAATGTATGGCTTGAACTGAATGAATCTTGAAGGAGAAATTAATTTATTTATTCGGGTGGTATATTAGCCAAGTCAAGAATACCATTTTAGACTTTCATTTTCTTCTTACAAGCTATCAAAGTATGCTAAAATGATGTTTTCTATTTTACTTCATCTTTTTGAAACCGTATGGATCGTCTATTTAATTTTCAGTCTTCCTCGGGTGTGCGAAGCATAATGTTTGGCCGAGTTTCGTTTAAACTTGTTTGTTACTATTTTATTCTAAATAGGTGGATTATGTTTCAGTCATAAGTGATTTCTGATTAAAATGATGCTATTGTCGATTTTGGGAAGTTACTCGAAGGAAAACGTATGGCATTCTTGGTATTCATTTGGTTATGATATTGTTGCTCCTTAGTCGTAAATTGATGTCCCAAATTTAGATTTATTTCTCTCAAACTTTTTACAATAGTATATTATATATTTAAGTTTGATCAAGTGTTTTCTCGAGTTGTTGCGAGTCAAAATATTTTCTTTAACCCAAATAGACATTCATGAATTTATCTTTGACCAAATTATTGTTTGAAGTAGAACTTTTTTTCTGCCTCAAGATGCCAGTATATGTTTTTTTGTTGTTGTGATAAAACTTTAGTTAGACTTTCTTGCATTAACCGGGAATTTGGTTATATGGATCGGAGAATGCTCACACTTTAATGTTACCTTCTCTACTACATGTGTTTGCCTTTGCTACGTGTACATGAGAATGATGGACTTTAAAAGTCAAGGTTGAAAAAGGTGCAAAAGAAAAAAAAATAATAACTTTGTTGGATTGCATTATGGTGTGAGTATATGTTGGTTTCCTATGATAAAGGAAATGGCATGTTGGTAGAGTAAATTTTTGTCATACCAACAGTAGGTTTTTTGATTTAATGGCTCAAAGTTAGGATTTATCTCTCTTTGTTAAATCTATTACAATGTAGATTTTAATCATGACATTACCTTAAACCATGTATCATCTTAATATGTTATTTACTCTCATCTCTTAAATTCGAGTCTCTAATCCTTATTTTTTGTGTTTCATGTGATTTCGAGAGTTGGAGTTTCAATTGAAATTCGCCTTAACCCAACATTGGGTCAACCGCATAGGACTACAGACCTGCAGAATCCCGCAAAATCAGGAGTCTTAGCCCCCGATAAAGTCTTATATTCATTATCTCCATTATATTTAATTTATAACTTCATCATATTGAGTTTTTTTATGACTATCTCTTGTTGTCTATTTCGTTTAACATAGTTTTATTTGATGTTTATGATGCCATATTACTTGTTGACCCGTTCACATACCTTTAACCTCTCAATTTTTGCAAATAGCGTATGATTCGTACTAGGTAAAAAATTCATTTTATAGTCGGTTATTTTGAAAACTCATCACAAACATTTTAAAACAAGCATAACAATCATCCATGTTTTAAAATAAATAAATTCATAAAATAATAAAATAAAGTTTCAATGTAACTTATTCGGAAAAAAGTTGCCAAACTTAGACTTTTCCAAATCACCAATCTTAATTTATTAAATAATATCAATGTTCCGCTTCTTTATTTTTCAACATCCGCTTCGGGTTTTCTCCAGATTTTAAAGGGACATAAAAGTCACAAGGTATATATTTACACTATTATACATGAGGTATATTCTACCGCTATTATAGTCATTTTCTTATTTTCCACACTTGATTCTAACTATACTTGTACATTTTATATTTTTGTGTCTTAATATCTATTTCCACCCATTTTTTATTATTATAACTTTAGTTTCGTCTACTACTCAGAAAATTTATTTCGACCCACTTTTAATTGTGATATTTTATCTATTATTTGTGCTTTTAATCCACAAAAAAATAAAATTATATATATATGTGTGTGTGTGTGTGTGTGTGTGTGTGTATGGATATACATATATAAGCTAACATGTGTGATCCCTTTACGATTTCATAGGATTTCATCTTATTTTAACAAGTAAATTTTCTCATATTTTAAAGATTATATTTTCTTTATTTTTCAAAGGATATATTGACCCAATTTCATGCATATGTTATTGTAAATTATAAATCTCTTATTTTCCCATTCAACATATACATATCACTTTCTAGATTTCCTCTTTCCTATTTTTATATCCTGATACGCACATACATTCGGTATGTTATATTGGTGTATTTTATATATCTCAAACCTTTCCCTTTCAAAGATAATAAAAGTTTTCTTGTCATTGTTTTAAGCAAATAACAAAATAAAAATTTTCTAATATTTTTTCTAAACTAAGCGTAAGGACTATCTTCGGATAGGCCCTGAGGGGTGCCTAACTCCTTCCCCTTGGGTAACCAAAACCCTTACTCAGAATCTCTAAAACATTTTTGATAGACTAAAATAGAGTTTTTAAAATAAAAAATGGTTTTTCCTAATTTTTCCTAAAAGTTAGGTGGCGAGTCTAAAAAATAATTTTCAAATCCGAAGAGTTACTAAACACCACCTACGCCGTGTTCTGTTTTGATCGGTTCGGAATAGGGTGTCGACAGCGAGAACAAGTAATTTTATTTTGCTCGGCCTAAGTCAGAGCTGGGTAACCATTAGTAGTTTCGCCCAAGTCATTTGTCCAGTTCCTTCCTCAGCCAGTGTTACAGTCCCTAAGTTTAAAAATGGTATCAGTGATAGGGCGCTAGGCTCTAAGTCTCAGGGCAGTGTAGCATTTGCCCGAACCAATCCCCTTTGTCAGATTTGTGGTAAGAACCACAAGGGTATGTGTAGAGCCGATAGTGATGTATGTTTTGGATTTGGCAAGAAAGGCCACAAAGTCAGATATTGTCCCTAGTCAGGTTTTTAGGGTCAACATAACTGTTCCTCAGCTCAATCCGGTCACTCGAATCAACAGGTTGCCACTTCCAGTGCTACTAGTGGGCCAAACAGACCCTACGGTCTTTAGTCCTGACAGGATCAGAAAAATTCTCTGGATGTGGTCACGGGTACGTTACAAATCTTTCATGTATATGCTTATGCTTTGCTAGATCCAGGAGCTCCCTTGTCTATTGTTACGCCTTATATAGCAGTGGGTTTCAAAGTCAGTCCCAAAATCCTAGTAAAGCCCTTTTCAGTCTCTACCTTAGTGGGTAAAATGATCATAGCCTGGTAGGTATACAGGAACTGTCCGATTATGATATCTCAAAAAGTCACTTCAGAAGACTTAGTCAAATTAGAGATGGCTAATTTTGAATATTATTCTCGGCATGGATTGGCTTCATTCCTGCTATGCGACAGTCGATTGTAGAAACAGAATTGTCTAGTTTTAATTTTTGAATAAACCAGTCCTTAAGTGGAAGAGTAGTAATTTAGCATTCAGGGGTCAGTTTGTTTCCTACCTATGGGCTAGGAAAATGACATCTAAGGGATGTGTCTATAATCTTGTCCGAGTTAAGGACTCTAGTTTCGAAACTCCCAGTCTTGAGTCAGTTCTAGTAGTGAATGAATACGCAGATGTCTTTCTCGAAGATCTTCCAGGGATTCCTCCTGAAAGGGAGATAGACTTCGGCATTGATCTTCTTCCTAATACTCACCATATATCTATTCCACCATACAGAATAGCACCAGCAGAACTCAGGAAGCTAAAAGAACACTTGAAGTATCTCCTAGCTAAGGGATTTACCAAGCCCAGTGTGTCCTCGTGGGGTGCACTAGTCTTATTCATGAACCAGAAGAACGGTTCTCGTGCATAGACTACCGTCACCTCACTAAAGTCACGGTCAAGAACAATTATCCACTTTCCAGAATCGATGGCTTATTTGACCAACTTCAGGGTGTCAGTTAATTTCTCTAAGATAGACCTGAGATCAGGCTATCATCAACTCAGAGTCAAAGAATGTGACATTTTCAAAATAGATTTTCAAACTCGGTATGGTCACTTCAAATTCTTAATCATGTCCCTTGGTCTTACCAATGCCCTAGCAGCCATCAGGGACTTAATGAATCGTGTGTTCAAGCAGTACTTGGACATGTTCATCATAGTCTCTCTAGATGACATCCTTGTCTATTTTCGCAATGAGTGTGATCCTGCGAACCATCGCAGAATAGTAATACAGACCCTCGAAACCCATCAGTCATCATTATATTTATTCATGCCCACATGTCAGTTCTATGATCATCGCTCATATTTGTGCACGTCATTGAAAATTATGTACGCTTACAGTTCCTAGTATAAGGAGTTTCAGTATTCTCTGTGTTATGAATCATGTTCCATGAGTACATAAATTTTAGACTTAGGTCATGCAACTCATAACTCATGCACTCATGTTATGCTTTACAGTATGCTTAGTTCATATGAATGATGCTCCACTCCTAATGATCTACCAAACTCAGACTATGTCACGTATACCCTCAGTTTAGATCCTTTGGTGAATTCGTTTGGATGATGTTCTATCCCTCAAGTCTCAGTTATAGAGTCAGTTCAGTAATCAATATCCAGTAAAGGACTCAGATTGTCCTATAGAACCATAACTTTCAGCTATCAGTTACTTAGCCATCAGATTCAGTACTTCAATATCAGTCTAAACCTCAGTTATCTGAAACTAGTAGTCAGTCCCAGCTACAGTCTTAGTTGCAGTTACAATCTCAATTACCGTTTTAGCTACAATCTCAGTCCCAGTACTAGTCCAGTAATTAGGTCGGTAACTCGGTTTAATTTTGGGTTTAGTCGACTATAGTGTATAGTTATCAGTCACTCAGTTGTGAGCATTCTAGTACCTCATTTTACAAGACTATTCTAGAATTGTATTGTACTCCTGGTGTTGCATTCTCAAATAATATAGTTACCCTTAATTCATGCTCAGTTATCTCATGTCAATCAGTCAGTCCTTAACTCCTATGCATAATACTCTACAGTTTTAGTCCAATTATTAAAGACTAAGTACATCTCCATTTTGCAGACCCAGTATTTAGCTATCATTCATTTAGTTAATCAAATAGGTTAGTATATTTAGGCATTCGTACACAGCGCTCATATGAATATTTTTAGTAGTATTAGGTGAAGAGGAAGCACTTCAATTAGGTATAAGTTTGTAGTATGAGTTAGATCGATTAGCTAGCAATTCAGTTTAGTAATTAGGCAATAAGTTCATATGGTGCAGTTTCCCATTTTCCCTCCTAGTCATACTATCAGAAATATCAGAAATGTAACTATTCTAAGATACAAAGTCCCAATAGTTGCAAGATTAGCTCAGTTCATGTATCATGTCTCAGTTTCAGATCCTAGATATTCAGTCATAATTTAGTTCGTAGGTTTCCTGTGCATCATCCTAGTTTACCTCAGTATCTCAGTCAAGTCAGTATTCTTCTAAGGACATAATGTCCCAAGGGGGAGATGTTCTATAACCTAAGAGCTATCATGTCCTAAACTCTCCAGTATCTCTTCATGTAACGAATCCAGTTTGGAGTGGTGGTACTCATAGGTTGACTCTCTAACCCCAATCTCATTCGTAATTCCATGTACTCAATGGCTCAACTCAGTTCATGATACCCAATCCACGTAACACATTACAGAGTTCAATTATGTTCTCATGTTCTCATTCACGTGTGTTCAGAAAGGATCTCGAGTTTGAGATTGGGGACTTTATGTACTTGAAAAATCTCTCCCATGAAAGAAGTGAAGAGGTTCAGAAAAAAGGGAAAGCTCAGTCCCCGATATGTCGGTCCCTATAAATTTCTCAGTCGCTTTGGCAAAGTAGCTTATGAGCTTGAATTACCTTTAGATCTAGCCTTAGTTCATTAAGTGTTTCATGTCTCCTTTCTTAAGAAGCGCATAGGTGACCCAGTAGTTGTAGACCCTGTAGAGGGCATAGATGTTCAAAATAGTCTCTCTTATGAAGAAATTCAAGTCGAAATTCTTGACTACCAAATTCGTAGACAGAGGAACAAAGAAGTCCCTATAGTCAAAGTTCTTTGGTGGAATCAGTCCGTTGAGGGAGCTACTTAGGAAGAAGAAGCAGACATGCAAACCAGGTACCCTCACCTCTTCTTCGCAAACTCAAAATCAGATCAAGGTAATAGTTTTCCTTAAGATTATTCATTTTTATGGTCAGATTTCCATTACAAACTCGAAACCAAGTACCATTGTATATGCAGTCATGCATTCATGTGTCCTCTCAGTCATGTATTCATGCATCAGCTATGTATGTTTAGTATGAGAAATTTTAGCTTATCAGTAATCCCAGTCATGCATTCATAAATTAGCTCACTCATGTACCCATGAATCAGACGTGTATGTTCAGTATGAAAACTCAGTATATCAATAGTTTCAGTCATGCACTCATGCTTCAGTTGTGCATGTCCAATATGTACTTTCAGTTTATCATTTCTCTCAGTCTAATAGTCTCATTCGAGGATGAATGTTCCCAAGGGGGAGATATTGTAATACCCCCAAAAATGCAAATCAATATTAGCACCATGTTTCAAGATTATGCATAGTACATCATGGTTCTTTGGTATTTTCGTGATCAAGGTTGATGTGAGTTAAGGTCTCAAATAAGTCCTATCTATTAGGCGAATCAAAACATTCCTTACTGATTTAATTCTTGAGAAAAATATTGCTATAGATTACTTAAAACGATCATATTTCTTATTATACAATGAATTTTTGAGCTCAAGACCCACCAACAAATAGGTAATTGAATTATATTTCCAATGATATAAATTTCGCGAAAATCCAACATTGGAGTAAAAAGTTATGTCCATTTTACAGAGAGCTGTCCGGACTGCCAAAGTGCAATGGGAAGGTCGATGGACCGTCGCCCAAACCATTGCAAATGAGGCAGTAAGCTTATTTTCTGGCCAAAAAGCAACATGTTGAAGGTACGGTCTATCCCCAGGGCGACGGTTCATCGCCTAAACCGTCATGGACCTCTGTTTAGCAATTTTAAGTCATTTTTAAAAGGATTTTTGGATTTTTTCCATCTTTTTTAACCCCTAATTCCATCAATTATAGAACATAACTCCTAATTCATATTCAACATCAAAATTAGAGTTTCTCTCAAGATCACTACCCTAGAACAAGGTTCAAATCCTTCTTTAAGAAACTAAGATATTCAAGTTCTTCAAGTTCAAGAACCATCAAGAAAACACCAAGGTTTGTGTTTCCTAATCCAAGAATGTTCAAGAAACGTTAGATGTCTATCAAGATCAAGCTTTAAGGTATGTTAAATGTTCATCCTTGGGTATCCTTCCACCCTTGGAGTTCAAGAATCTATTTCAAAGTACAAGTTATTTGATTTTGTAGATCTCATCTTGGATCTAAGTTTAATCTTAATTATGATGTTAAATTTAGATTTTTATTCCATGATCTATCTCAAGCTTCATGAAAATTAGTTAATTGCGGTATGATTTATATGTACTTCATATTGAACTCTTAAATTACAAGTTGGATGGATTATCCATGATTTAGATTTAAGTGTATTCATAACTATAACCTTGATTGGGTTCCTAATCCATGATTAAGTGCAATATTTATGTGGAATTAATTATTATATGTGCAGTATCATGTGAATTCATGTTAAAGCCTTAAAATTTTAAACTTGGTGTTGAAATTGTGATACTCATATGTTGATTAGTATTATGTGCAAATACTATGCCTTCCAAGTGTTTGATGAATTGTTCATGTGAATTAAACAAAAGAAATTATATCACGTAAGCATGTATACTAGCTCATGCCATTCAAGTGTTTGATAAAATGTCTCTATAGTTGCATTATGAACAAATGTGAATTGTTATTCTTTGCAAGAACATGTGATGCTCTACTTTTATGCTATCGAGTCCTGGGGTATTTAATATCCAACAATTTAGCTATGTGCCTAGAGCCAGTGTCAATTTTTAAGATACTCTCAGTCAAGCCATGATCAATAGAATTCAGTCAGTCACATGACTTAGGAAAAATCAGTAAATTCAGTATCAGACCAAAAATCTCAGTAATCTTAGTAATCTCAATCATTTAGAAGATCTCTATAGTATTTCGTCAATTAATAGAACTCAGTGGAATCAGTCCAAGATAAGTTCAGTGTCTATTCAGATGGGAGTAGGATTCAGCATCGAGTGAACCCAAGGATGAGGGCACACACTAACAATAGAGGGTGTGATCTTTAGAAGCAATCCTTGCATTCCAGAACTATGTAGCTAGCATAGGTTGAGTCATCAACACTGAAGTTGAGGGTTGATGAGGTGGGTTGACACTATCAGATAAGGGTCCTACCATTCTCCTTTAGGGATACTACTAGATGAGGGTCACTCACAGCTTATCCTTACCAGTGGCGCGGTATTGACACCCTTCTAATTGAGGTTACAAATTAGACCCCACCTCAGCTATATTTCTTTATTTGGGGTATGTCGGTTAGATGACTACCTCCCACAATATGAGTCTCAATTTTAGTAATAGAACTCAGATAGTTATTTAGATTTTAGGACTGTCGAATACAGTCACCCAGTTTAGTACGGAACTCAGTTAGTTCCATCAGAATTAGGACTGTCAGACATAGTCACCCAGTATCAGTTATACCAATTATCAGTAATTAATGTTATCTGTTCATTCAATATTCAGAATCCCTATGTTTCAATTACAATTATATTTTCATGCATGTATCCTCACGCAGTCATGTTCATGTTCATGTTATTTGTCAGTTAAAGTTCATGCATATGAACCTATGCATTCAGCCTACCTCACTTTGCGTACCAGTACATTCTCATGTACTGATGCATACTTTTCTTTTGCACTATGGTGTTTTATACCATAGGTTTAGACGCTCATATTCCCGATTGTACTAAGCAGTTCTGATTCCAGCAGTAGTAGATTAGCAGTGAGTCCTCATCATCCAAGGATAACATGATTGTTCCATTATTTTATTATTTTAGTTCAGTTCAGTAGATGGAGTTAGTGGGGACATGTCCCATCAACTCCTTATTTCAGACAGTTTAGAGGCTTTCAGACTAGCATGTTCAGACAGTTATTTCAGTTGTTTTGGTATTAATATACCATATTCCCAGATTTTATATTTTATTAGATATTTGAACCTTATGACCTTTTAGCCTTTTATTCTACATTTATATAGTATATTAGGCAATGCTCAATTACAGTTATCAGTCATGGGTTAGCTTATGGTCCTTCGGGGTTATGAGCAATGTGTAGTGTTCGGGGTATCAAACTCATGTCATTATAATTTCCCCTTTGCACTCTAACACCAAGTCATCCAAAAGACCGGATGCAAACTTCCTCATACAGGCCCTCAGGTTTCCGGCCAACTCAAGAGCATAACGGGCTATTTGATTGAATTTCAGAGTGTACTCCTTGATGCTCATCTTTCCTTGCTTTATGTTCATAAACTCCTCCAACTTGTACTCTCTTAACTCCTAAGGAAAGAATCGATCTATGAAGGCTTCCATAAATTCACCCCACACTAAGGGCTCAGCTTTTCTCACCCTTCGAATTTTCCCACTCATTGTACCACTGATTCGCAACTTTCTTAAGTTGATAAGCCGCTAGTTCAACCCCTTCCACTTCATCCACATGCATCAGCCTAAAAATCTTCTCCACCGCGTCCACAAACTCTTGTGGATCCTCCCATACCTTTGTGCCTGTAAACTTATATGGGTTCATCCTCATAAACTGACTCACCCTAGTAGTCTCAGATGCACTAGAAGCAGTCCCAACATCCTCCGACCGTTGAGCCCGTGAAGCCACCAACTGTGCAAGCATGTGCATTGACTGTCTAAACTTGGCATTTGATACCTCTCTCTTGGGAGATTGGGTATGGGTAGTCACAGAACAGGGAGCCCTAGGTGCCTTAGGTGGGCTGGACTGGAAAGAAGGGACACATGGAGCAATAACAAATTTGGGAGTGTGAGCCCTATTACGTGTCCTCATCCCATGAGTGGGACGGACATCATCAGTTTAGGCATTTTGATCATTGGAGTGGCATGGAGGCATAATAGCTTTTCTGAAATATCAGAGATTAATGATTAGGGGACATTTTAGACTCCACAACACGAACTAAATAAAAAAAAAGAGATATTCCTAAACACCTAGTAGCCTCTTGCTTATAAGTGTGGTGCGTTACACACCCAAAAACAAGACTCTACCCGAGCCAATTTCGCAGACACCCTGGGACCATGAATGCTGATTTAATACCAAGTTTGTCATAACCCAAAATGGGCCTTGGCCATGAAGGCATCCCAAACCATAAAGGTCCAGGAGTCCTTCTAACTTGCAATTATACACCATTCATAGACAAAGATAAAATTCAGAAATAAATGATATTACGGAACCATGGTAAAACTCTGAATTCAACTTAATCAATAATGAAGGAATTCCATTACCCTCTAGACAACATCTATATCAGTCTGCAAAATCTCTATTATATACAAAAATAGATAAAACTATCTGAAAATTAGGATAAGGCCCCCAGTGGACCTAAATCAAAATGAATAACATACTTCTGAAATGAAATAGGCCTTCCAGAATAGAGAAGTCTCACCAACTGCACACTTCACTTCTGCCTAAAACAAATCTACAGCTTAGCAGGACCCCTGGACTGAGCCTCAGACCCTGAAATATAGGGGGTCAATACAATTATATTAGTATGTGAAACAACTCAAATAACATGTTTTTATACAAAATAGATGAGAACTTTTCATGATGTCAAAATAATCATATAAGTAAAAAAATCGTACTTGGACATACCTTTAAGACTTCAAACAAGTTTGTCACACTGACCCACTCTTATTATTCTTTTCAGCTAGTCGGTACACCCTACAAATTTGTAGTCCCACAGGCTATGTGGGACCCATCTATAACTCGGCGTTTGAGCCTCTAATCTAAGTAGCCTCCAGGATTTGGCGCTGGTGATACCCCCATGTGAGCACACCCCTGGAATCCCCCCATGTGAGATGTCCTAATTATTTCCTTATTACCCTCCTATATAGGATTCAATATCATAACACCCGCATCAAAAATTATGATTTCCAGCGATGAGCCCTTACACTCAAATGCCTTCTTCGGTTAACCTACTAGCTCTCTTAAGCCTAAATTTTAGTTCTTTAAACCAACATGCTTCATGAATTCAAAACATTCGAAAAAAAATATCTTGTAAAGGGCATATAATCACTAGGTATCGTCATACCCTAACTTGCAAGTCAATCAAATGACATCATATCAATCTGTAGACCGTTTCACTTATTATCATATCAGTGACAACCCTAACTTTAAAACCTCAGATGAGAGGGTTATGCATTAAATCTTTTATTCAACATCTTCATCAAAATCTTCTCCTCTCAATTACAGAATCAATAGGTGGTCACCTAATATTTAAAATTTCTAAAAGACCAAGGAAGATGCTAATTTGACACAATAACAATTTACCATGTGAAGTCATATGCTCAACATGTCATAAACAGTATCAAACCATGATTATTTCACAAACATTCACCCATTGGTTTTCATTTAGAAAGTTCATGCCTTTAAACAACCCATGACAAGCAAAATCGACATTATCATGATAAAAGAGGAAATTTTGATCATTCATGCTCTCATTCAACCTTTACAAACATACGAATTTGAATATACATTGCTACAGTTCGACTTCCATGAAGAGTGGTTCAAGACAACATATATATTCATCAAAACAATCCCATGGTGCATATTTTTAAAACAATATCGAACAATTCATTATAAATCATAATTGGGGATCTTTAATCTTGATTAAACATTTAAAATTATGCCCAAGGTTTTTAAAGTAGTACCTCATACCTTATATCAATATTTTTGAAGTGTTGATCCCTAGCCTTGACTCCTTTCTCAAAGATCTTGACTTAGAAGAAAAGTTCTTGATCTGTGAGAGGGAAGTTAGGGTTTGTGTTAAGAGAATAAGAGTGGTTTTATGATGTGTTTATCCCTAAAACCTTTTAATTTCATGCTATGGCTGAGATGTGACAAGGAAAAAGATCGAAATGCCCTCCTCAAGGCTGGATATATTGAGAAAATATGAACTGTGTACTGATGCATTACCCAATTCGACACATCGAGATCGTGTCGGTCCACTATTTTATCAATGCTATCATCAACACGGTGCATTAACATCATGTCAGTTCACTAATTCACCGACTTGATACTTAACGCGACGTGCCAACTTTACATTGGGCCACTATTTTAAATATACAAACACCCCTATAACGATGCCCAAAAATTCCTAAACTTCTCTAAGACACCCCCTTCACTTCCCCAAACATGAATCAACTCAAAAATTTATACCTCTAGGTTGGAAAAATAAATTTAAAAATTACACAATTTTAGGAGCTTAAAATATGACTAGGTCCTTTTGATACTTAGGAAATTTTATTTTCAGATGATTAACCCCCTAAACATGCCACGGAGTAAGACATTAAATTAAGGATATCACAAGGTGTTACACTCAGCCAACAAGTACCACTTTAGCAAGCCCAAGGTCTACTGTAGTAGCCTGACTTGTAGGGACGGGTACTGTTTTAGAGACACACTGGCGCTTTAGTGATGACCCCTAAATCGGCGGAGGACCTCCTTTAGCGGCACGTAGTGCATATAAATTACCCTTTTTATTCAATTTCTTCCCACTTTTCACCCATTCATAATAGAGTAAAACGCTAAATAGTTTAGAAACCTAGGAGAAACATTTATGTGTGTTTTTATAGCTTGGGTAAAGTTCATTTACACAATTCTTCATCAAATTTATTGTAAGATTACATTAATATCATGGTTGATTTCTCTATCCTTTTTTAAATCCCTAGAATCTTAGTGGCTTGATTGTAGCACCATTAGAGCTTAGAACTCTCCTATTTTTTTAAATAAATATCCCTTATGTATAGAGGGATGTTATGTTGGTTTCAAAAGTGAAATTCCTCAAATAGGTCCCACATTTGATTTTTATGTAATTACAAACCCATATCATAATAGTGTAATATAGGTATTATTTATTCTTATTTGGATGAGTAAATTGTGATTTTGATAGCGTGGCATCTTATGGAAACTTATCAAAAACAAAAATTGATGGTTTAGAAGATTTTTTGGGCTTTTTTTGGTATCTAGATAGGCTTGGTTTATTCTCTTATTTATTGAGATATTTTGTAATTAATTATGATATTGTGCTAGATATGGAATGGTATTTAGGTATTGGTAGTATGATTGATAGTATTTTGGTTAGTTGGACTATTTAGGCTATCTTGAAATCATAGTTTAAGCGTATTTGACTTTGGTTCTTGTATTTTGGGATAAATTGATATCATAAGGATATTTATGCCTTAATTAACATCTAGATATGAGTTTATATACCCTAGCCTAGTCTAGGGTAGAATTTGCCTAAAATGGATTTCGGGGATTAGAAGTGGGCTTATCTGACCTATCTTAGGCTAAGACTTATGTTAGCTTGTGTATACATATTTACGCATGATGTACCCATATTAATGCTTAATTTGGCATTTTAAAGAGATTAGATCCTTATTGATTATGCTAGTTTGGTATTTTAGAGATAGTGCTACATTTGAGTAAGTTTCGGTGAATAATTTTTCTGATTTAGTGTTATGGCATATGATTATGATTTATTTTCATGGTTTATTAATAATGATATTGATAGTATGAGTTTGTCTTCAAGTCAGGCA
The DNA here is from genome assembly GCF_002878395.1 of Capsicum annuum. NCBI lineage: Eukaryota > Viridiplantae > Streptophyta > Magnoliopsida > Solanales > Solanaceae > Capsicum > Capsicum annuum. The sequence goes on from NC_061113.1 coordinate 190,990,800, forward strand.
ATTGATGATGATGTTGATAATATGAGTTTCAGTTTAAGTCTAACATTTGATGATGATGTTGATAGTATGAGTTTTGGTTCATGTTTGGGAAATAATAAAAATAATGATGATACTATTGAGTTTCATTTCAAGTCTAGCCTTTTGGGAGTTGTTCATTATATGATATGGTTCAAAAAGATTCTTGGTTATAGCATAGTAATTGATATTTTACTATCACAGGGTTATTTAATTTCCTTGATTGTACCTTCCAAGCTTATGGGGGCATGTGTTGCATTATTTACATTTTGTATGTAGTGGATTATGTGGACCGATATTGAAGTTATATCTGCTTGATCTTTGCTTTACTATTTTGTATGTGGTTATTTATATATGCACAGAAGTGTTGGAGCTTATTTCTAGATTTTCCCAATTATCTCAACTTAGTTTACTTTATCTAGTATCGTATTGTATTTATATCATGATTCTCAATTGATCGATGATGCCTACTTGGAACACCTAGACTTTGAGCATTTGAGAATCAACAACTCTTGTTGTCTCTGAGTTGGGCATGACTTGGGACTTGAGTCGTACCCTTGGTCACAATTAGTACCCTTATCCCTCTCCCTTTTCATACCTTGATCAACATGTTAATTTAGAATATCATTTTCAATACAAAAAGGCCATCCCTTAGTCATAACCAATACATACGAGTCGTATACTACTCAACAGTATAGAGTAAAGTATCAAAACCAAGTAGAGTATGTTGGTCATGAGTGAAGCTTATGATTGGAGGGTGATTCATACCCTTTGGTCATGAATCAATGGAACCCTCTCATACCCACAACAGTGTGGTTGACCTAGGCGAAGCCTAGGGTATGATTTAGGGTACCACTCGTACCTTTGGTCACGATTGCGGTATGAATCATAAGGGGGAGTTGTACCCCTACACTAGTGGACTTTCCAGCTTTTAACCAAGGATATTTTTGTCATTTTCCTTGTCTAAAACCCTAAACACTCTCATTATCTAAGTCATTTTATCCTCCTAAGTCTACATTTATAAGACTCAAGCGATCCTAAACACTCGAAAGGCTTCTTGGAGAAAGATTGGAGGCTAGGATTTTGAGGTATTCATCTAGTATCAAAGAAGAGTCAATATTGTTGGTGTGACATCTTTTTTAAGGCATGTATCCATTCCCCTTTTTAAATAACTCTAAATCAATGTATTTCACACTTGGATTAGTAAGTGTACATAGTGGTTTTGAATCAAATAAAAACGGTTTTGTTACCTAATAATGAATAATGATAATTCTTTGTTATGCTTATGTTGATCCATGTTATTGATGGTAGATTATATGTGGGTGATTGTTATATGTTTTTTAACATGAGGGACTTGAGTAACCTTAATCTAGATGATATCTACCATGAAAATAGCCTTGTTGGAGGTACACACATAAGTTGTTTGTGAAAATATCTAAGTTATCTAGTAATATGTTGGTGGTGTAATGAGCTAGAAAAATGGCCTAACAAGTATAAATAATTAATAATGATGTTGTGAAAGGTATTATAAGCCATATAAGATGTGAAGATAACCTTGTTAAACTAATACCCGATAAGTGGTTGAAGTTCCTTAATATATAGTTGAACATGGTTTGTGTGTTGAGCCCAAGTGTGGTAAGAATATGGTAATAGATTTCTAATGAAATATGAATAGATTGTGAGGATCTTATTGACCATGAGTAGAGTTGTACGATGAATTAAATGAAGGCATTGGTCTATTGAAATAGTTGAGCAATAAAGGCTCCCATAAGGACCAAATGGTCATGTATAATATTAAATTGGCTAAATGGTTAAAGTACTTAAATATTGTATTGAGCGTATGTTTGATCTATGAGTAAAAGAGGGATAAAGTCCTATTTTTAACTAATGATAGTATGATGGCTTGAGGTTTAAGTCCCTTACCAGATAAATATATTGGGTTAAAGTCTTTTTTCCAACTTCTTGTGGTTAAAGTCCCTTGCTTAGGGAGATCTCTTAAGGTAAAAATACCTCTCCTAATGTATGAGCACATGTTTAAAGTTCTTTGCTTGAATGAATATAAGTATGGATAGAGTTCTTTGTGAAATGAATATGTATGCAGCTAAAATCCTTGCTTAATGAATGAGTGAGCATGGTTGAAGTCCTTTGTATGTGTGTATGAGATTTTAGTTAGAGTCCTATGCATAGTGTGAAATGTTGAACCTATAAGTGTGTAGGGTAGAAGTCCCACTTCATACCGAATGAATGAATGTTTGAGAATGTTGATGAGCCTTGACATCTTGATTGGCATGTAATATATCTATATATTTTGTTAAGTGTATGAATGTGACCCAATATGATATACTGATTTGTTGTTGTTTGATGTTGTATGTCATCACCTATCCTAGAGTTACAAGCTAGGGTTCCAACCACTAACCATCTCTGGATGCTATGTCCCCACATGACGTAGGGGCCAGAGCATTATTTTCTTCTCCTGTGCAGTGATTAGACGATCAGGCGGTTCGTACATTGACTTGAAGGGGTGATCTTTCTTACATTTAGAAGGTATTCATCTCTTAGTACTTAGCTTTAGAATTGGTTTAGCTATAGTCGAGGGGTTGTCCCGATATATACATTTATTGAATTTGGTTTTCTGTAGAGGTATTGTGAACAACTTCTAAATTAGGTATATTCAACTAGTTTTTTAAATCTCATAAAGTTTTTAGACTTGATTAAGCTATGACTCTTAATATTTCTTCTATCATATTATACGGTTGGATCTTACTCAACCCTTGTGATATTGATGAGTAGGTTGGGTTATGGGGAAACCTCCAGTATATGTGTGCTTGAGGTGCCCATATGACATGGATTGGTTTTAGGTCATGTCAAGTTAGTTTCAGAGCCAGGTTCATGGTCAGTTAGTTATTCACAATACCGTGTGAAGTAGAGTCTCTTTTATGGGTGTAAAGCGCACTACACTTATAAAAGAGAAGCAATAAGACATTTTAGAAAATATTTCCCTTTGTTGTGTTTTAATCTCAATCTATAAAGTCTAGGGTCTTGAATTCCTCTGATTCAGTTTCCTATCTTTTACACCATGCCTCAAAAAAGATCTAAGAATTTGGAAAACACTACTGAGGGTCCTATGGATGAAGCTCATCCAACTTTTAGAGTTTAGACTTGGGCTAAAGATGCAGTATCTGTCCATCGTCATGGGGTTACACCCACCAACCCTACTCATGCGAGTGGTATTTTTCCTCAGCCACCTCAAAAGGATGTACTAATGCAGAGTTTCATCGCTCTATCAACCTTTTGACTCAATTGGTAGCCTCTTAAGAAGAGCATGGTGCTCCGACTACCATTCCATTTGAGGCCACAAGAATTGACTAATTTATGAGGTTAATCCCTCATATATTCTTCAGTACAAAGGTTGAGGAAGACCCTCAAGACTTTGTTAATGAAATAGAGAAGATCTTCCGAATCATGCATTCTATAGAGATTAAGGCCATTGAATTTGCTTCCTACCAATTGAAAGACATAGAATACTAATGGTACAAAGGGTGGGAGTTATCTAGGTGCATTGATGATAGCTCCGCTTATGGAAGGACTTCTTTGAGGCTTTTATTGACCGCTTCTTTCCTCAAGAGTTGAGAAAGGATAAGGCGGATGAATTTGTAAACTTCAATTAAGGGAGGATGTCTGTTCAAGAGTATGCCTTAAAATTCCATCAATTGTCAAGGTATGCTCTCGAGATGGTTTCTAGCATGAGAGCTAGAATATGTAAATTTATCTTGGGATTATCTCGTAAGATAGTTCTTGAAAGAAAGTCAACCTTGTTTATTAAGAACATTGATATCTCTACGTTGATTGTGTATATGCAACAAGTGGAAGATGAGAAGAAACAATACGTTGAGCTTAGTGAGAAGTAAGGAAAGAAGTTTAGGCCTTTCGAGAGTAGTGGTGGAGATGGTGGCAATGGCCATGAATGAAGTGGGGGAGTTTGGGTTTGTTCTCCTTTTCTAGTGTTTGCTCTCCTTACCTGAAGTTTTTGGGTGGTCATCACTCCCTATTTAGTGATGGGTCTCAGGAACAGGGTGCGTAATTTCAAACTAGTAGTTCCCAGTCGACTCCACCCTGCCCTCCTTACTAATTCTATGGTTAGTGTAATCATGGTCAGTGTGAGCAAGGGAAAAGCTGATGTTTCATTATGGTCAAGCTGGGCACATACAACGTGAGTTCTCCATCTAGATGCTTCTTGGGCTAATAGGGCCTTTGTTGCTACTCCCTTTATTCCCACACCAAAGGGTTCTATGTTTGTTGTTGCTTCTACTTTTGGCACCGACTCTGAATAAAATCACTTGTAAGCATTTGCTATTCACTAGGATTCAAAGGCGTCTCCAGATATTTCCATGTATATGTTGAAAATTTTCTCTCGTGATGTGTATTACTTGCTTGATCCAGGGTCTACTCTTTCTTATGTGACCTCGTATGTGGCTATGCATCTTGATTTTGGTCCTGTGAGTCTGTTGGTTCCTTTTTCTATTTCTACCTTAATATGGGACTCTATTACTGTTGAGAGAGTCTATAGAGGGTATGTGATATCTATTGGCGGTAAAGATACTAATGTTTAGTTGATAGAGTTAGACATGGTTGATTTTGATGTTTTCCTGGGGATTGATTGGTTGCATTTGAGTTATGCTTCATTAGATTGTCGAACCTATAAGGACATGTTCAAATTCCCTAATGAACGGGTCATGGTATGGGTAGGTGGTTCTTTAGTGCCTAATGAAAGGTTTATTTCTTATCCCAAAGCCCGAAGGTTGATTTCAAAGGGGTGTTTGTAATATTTGGCCCAAGTTAAAGATTCTAACTCGGAAGATCCTTCTCTATAATCCGTTCCCATGGTTAATGAGTTTCCCGAGGTGTTTCCTTGTGTTCCTCCAGATAGGGAAATTGATTTTTGAATTGACCTTGTTCTAGACACTCGTCCGATCTACATCCCTTCTTATTGAATTTCTCTAATGGATTTAAAAAAACTTAAGAAGTAATTGAAGGACCTCTTAGATAAAGGTTTTATCCATCCTAGCATGTCTCCTATGGGTGCTCCCATGTTGTTCGTGGAAAAGAAAAATGGTTCCTTTTGTATGTGTATTGATTATCTTCAGTTGAACAAAGTAACCGTAAAGAACAAATATTCTCTTCCTAGGATCGATGATACATTTGATCAACTTTAAGGTACATCTTAGATCAGGTTCTTATCAACTTAAAATTAGGGATGTGGATATTCCGAAGATTGCCTTTAGAACCTGGTATGGTAACTATGAGTTTCTTGTTATATCCTTTGGGTTGACCAATGCCCCAACGATAATCCTAGATTTGATGAATAGGGTCTTTCGTTCATTCTTGGATATGTTTTTCATTGTTTTCATTGATGATGTCTTAGTGTACTCTAAGAGTGAGGTGGATCATGTAGATCTCCCCCGTTCCGTATTGGAAACTTTAAAGGATCATCGTTTGTATGCCAAGTTCTCAAGTGTGATCTTGGGTTGAAAACCGTTAATTTTTTTGGTCATGTCATCTTTAGTGAAATGATCATGGTGGATCCCCAAGAGATTGCAATGGTTAAGAAGTGGCCTAGACCTACGACTCCAACTGGCATTTAGAGCTTCTTGGGTCTAGCCGGTTATTATAGAAGGTTTGTGGATACTTTTTCCACTATAACTGCCCCATTGACCAAATTGGCCAAAAAAAAGGTCAAGTTATTATGGTCTGATGCATGTGAGGGTAGTTTTGGAAGCTGAAAGGTAAATTGACTTTGGCTCTGGCTTTGACTTTTCCCAAAGGTAATGATGGATTTGTGGTTTATTATGATGCTTCTTAGGTTGGTCTTTATTGCATATTGATGCAACATAGTAGGGTGGTGGCCTATGCTTCAAGGCAATTAAAAGTTTAAGAAAAGAACTACCCCACCCATGACGTAGAATTGTTAGCCATGGTTTTTTCTTTGAAAATTTGGCGGCATTAACTCTATGGTGTTCACGTTGATATCTTCTATGATCGTAAGATCCTCCAATATGTGTTTTCCTAAAAAGGATTTGAATCTTTGGCAAAAAAGGTGGCTTGAGTTGTTGAAAGACTATGATATGAGTCTTTATTACCATCCCAGTAAAAATGTAGTTGCTGATGCAGTTGGTAGGTTATCTATGGGGATTCTGGACCATGTTTATGAGGATAATTAGGAATTGGTGAGAGAGGATCACCAATTGGCTATTCTTGGATTTTAACTAGCGGACTCTGAGGATAGTGGTGTGATGTTGGGTGTATTTATGCACTCTAGTATGACAATTCTATCTTAATTATTCTTCTTTTAAGGAAAATTTGCATGCTTTAGGTGTTAATATGATATAAACAAGCATTTAAGTGTACAAGTACGTGATAACAATGCTCAACATGTTTTCCAAATAAGTTTATACTTAATTGAGTTATTTAGAGTTCAACCTAGAAAACTAGTTTTACTAACTTGAGCTAGATATGTGTCTAGTTGGTTTCATTGGGTTCTAATGTGTTTAATTTGTTCCAAACAATTTAAATGTGTAATTATGTGTGGAACAACTTGTTTGTAATGTTCAAAGTTCAATTTGATTACGTTAAGAGTCGGAACATAAAAGTGAAGATCATTGCAAATTAGCCTTATTTTATCTCTTGTTTTGATTCATCGTTGAGGATATTGTGTTGTTTTGATCTCTAATATGTGGTGTGTGATTATGTAGCAGGATTTGTGAGCTGAATATGGTGATATATTGATGATAAAAAGGCTTAAAATTCATTGAAAATACAGTATAAAAGGCATTGAAAAAAGAAGGGATGTTGAATACTTAAATAGAATTTTGGAAGTTAATTCCAGTGGGCCAATGCGCTGAGCATTGCTCTACGACATAGTGTTCATGCGTTAAATTATTTGCCGACACGGTGATTTATGCACAATAATATTATAATATATTTCCCAACTGGGAATCTTAGTGGGAGTATTTTAGGGACTGTGTTCACTTCTTAATCCTACTAGGTTAAGGGTTATTATTTTATATCCATTTAGTGGGAATGTATAAACGAAAAACAATTTTGTGACAATTTATAGTCAACTTTGGGGATTATTTTTGGTGGAACCACCTGGGAACAAACTTGGACATTCTTGAACGTAATTGGAATTATTTGGAGGCAGTTGCTACTTCTGTAGGTTTTTATTATTTTTTATTTAGCTTTTAATTATATCATAACATGTATTAATTATTTGGATCATGATTATGATATTATCAGCTAAAAACCCATTTTTTGAGGTTAAAGCCAAGAACATGCATACTATTGTTTTGGATTAAATTTGTTTTATTTGCTTATCATTATTGGTTCTTTGTTTATTCCTATTTAATTATTTTATGGATTGATCACCCGTAAAATACATATATTTCGACCTTGTGATCTCAGGAGTGGGAATAGGGAGATAGAACATGGAAATAATCATAGATTGATTTTTTATTCTTTTATAAAATAATGAATTGAACTCAGCACCTAAGATAAGGATGTACTTAGGAGCCTTACTTGATTCAATGTAGGATGATAACTTTAATTTACTTAATTGGATTATTACATATCCGCTCAAACGATGTCGTTGTAATGTGCATATTAGGTATAAGATTAGAGGTTGGGAAACCATGATCATACAATTAACTATTCAAATCAACAACCAAGATAAGCAAATTAGCGGATGAAGTTCAATAACATTGTATGATTGTTCAAAGTGCTTTAACCTTGGCTTTCTCCTGTCGATTGTCTCAAGTACTTTATTTCTGCATTGTTTATTTTATTTTTAGTTTTCAATTATTCAACACTCCTTTTGGTTACTTTGTGTCAATTGTTAAACTAGAATTAGATATTTGTTGACACAAGTCCCTGTGGCATTGATACTTGGATTCTTGAAGGCCACTTTACTACTTGATAAGACCACATACGTGTACGCTTGGACACTGCCAAGTTTTTTGCGCCGTTGCCGGGGACTTGTAAATTGGCAACTTTCTTATTTTTAGTTTAGCTATATTGAGTTGTACATAGTTTAGTAATTTTTATTTTTATTTTTTTTATTTTTTTTATTTCTCATACTATTTTTGAGATGTCAGTCTTAGATAGATAGTTTTCGAGGAATGATGATCTTGTCATTATTGTGGGGGACCCCACCATGAGGCTTATTGTCCATATTTTGATCCAAGCATTTGGAGGGGATGACCTGCTTATTTCCAACCTGTGGATCAACCCACAAGTTTGTGTGTGGTTTGTTATAGTCTGTATCACTCTGTAGATATTTGTGCTTTTAAACTTTATTCAGTCATGTTTATGGGCAATGCTCTACAGAGAATTAAGGAGGTAGAGGTAGAGTTGACTTCCCAACTGGTTGCAGACAAAGTTGCTGATAATTTAAGAAAATTTGAGTACTCGAGAACTAAAGATATAGAATAGGTTAAGGGGATACAACCACCACCATAAGAATCGTAACCACTCGATTGTCATTTTTCTTTTGAGACTGAAATATAGAACATGAATATAAGTGAGAGTGTTAAAGATAGTGTAAATTTTAGAAGTAGGAGTGGTTGGGCCTCACTCAAAGCACTTTTTCACATTATGTTTAAATGATGTCTTTCAGTGGAATCATCTAAAATAGTGGAAGAGTGTGAAGATAAGGAATAAGAATCCTATATTCTTGATTTTGCACCAGTGGAGCAGCATAAAAACACACCTCACTTCAATGCCGAGTGATTTACCATGCACTTCTCTTACTCATTTTCTTAATCTTTGTACCACCCTCCTATGAGTGAGGTAGAAAGATAGATACGAAGTAGGTGGTGAAATTTATATCCTCAAGGTAGAGGAAAAAGTTGATTGAGTCATGCAGCGATACTAAATTAGGCTCTTCTTTGGAGGGAACCCAAGCTAAGTTATGTTTTCTTTTCAGTTTATAGTTTTATTTGACATAGTTTTTTGTTTTTGATTGAGGTCACAAGTTAATGGGAAGTCTGAGTACCATAAACCTGAGCTAAGTAGAATGACAAAGACTGAGTGTGGGGTTCCCAGACCTTCTCTATGTAAAAAGATGCTACTATCTAGGCCTAGAGGCCTTAGGGAGTATTTTTATCTCTTATTTTTAAGTTTACTTTCGGGACAAAGTAGATTTTAAAGTGTGGGGTGGGGAAAATTCCCTAATTTTTGGCTCAATTTAAAATTTCTTCAGGATGGGAATAAGTGAGATATTTAAGTTGGTGCTATTTTGATTACATGGTGCAAGTGTTCTATTTTGGTAAGAGAATGTGGAATAAGTGAATTGCTACTTTTGAGACTTTTAGGCTCATTTTGTGACTCTTGTGTTTTTGTCTTAAAATTTGAATTCATGCTACTGTTTGGTTGGATGTTTATGATGTTCCTATTGAGTTAAGTATGTTCCACGTGTGATGTGAGGTATTTTGCATATTCCTTGTTGCATATGATGTCTAGAACTTGATTGGTGTGTGTGTTCAAAGCAAAATAAAGAGTGTGTGTTTAGGATATGATTTAGGCATTTCTTTGATAGCCTTGTTTTATACTTTTTTTTTTGACCTACCCTTGTGCATTATCCTAATTAAACCCCTTTGAGCCTTTATCTTTTACTTTGGAAGACTCATATATAGACTAATCCCTTCTTTTATAGACCTTAATTTGATAAAAAAAAGCTCCTAGGCACACTATAATAAAAAATTAATTGAGCAAGGAGTTTGAGAAATAAGAGGGAAAAAGGTGAATTTGATGCCCCAAGGTAATAGTTATTGGTGTTGATAAATTGATGTCTGGTGGATGGGTGTGATAGACATAATCCTGGAAATACTACCATGGTTGTGAAAAATAGAAAGAAAAAAATATGGTAATAAGCAATACTTCCACCATGGGTTTGCGAATATGCTCAAAAGAGAACCACCATGTGTTTGTTAAAATGTTTAAAAGAGACAGGGCAAACCAAAAGATATGGGTAGATAAAAGTGGTGTAAATTTGTTGTTGAAGAGTGGTCTTAAAAGCAAAAATTAGTATATCAAAGCACTTAGAGAAGATAGTCACTATTCTTGGCCAAAATAGTTCATACCCATCCCTTAGCATACATTACAACCCAAGAAAGAGCTATTTGATCCTAAATTTCACATTCTAATATTAGTGGGGTATGATATTAAGGGCAAGCCTCTGGTTCATTATGTGTAACTTGTGGATTCTTTATGACAGTGAATGTAATTTGATTCTTGTACCCATAATGTTATAAATTGTATTTATGTAAGTGATTATAAGTAACTCTCTTATCGCAAGGGCACATGTTTGATGAATGTGGGTGATTTGTATGACGTCCTTGATTGAGAATTTTTCCTTAGTTTGCCAACTAGGTGACTAAATTCTTGAGGCTAGGATGTTTTGGAGTAGTGTTCATGAGCTTTCAATTGTGTAAATAAAATGCTTAGTGAAGAAAATTGCATTCCGTGTAGTCATTGTGGTAGTAGCTTGAGTGTCTTTCATGTAGTAGAAGTGTACATTCTCCTCAACTTATGATGCTTAGAGTAAAGAATTGTTTGAAGACGAACAAGGATTTAAGTGTCGGGTGGTGATGTTAGGTGTATCTATGCACTGTAGTGTGACTATTCTAGCTTAATTGCTCCCGTTTTAAGGACAATTCGTGTGCTTTATCTGTTAATATAATATAAATAAGCATTTAAGAGTCCAAGTACGTGATTACAATGTTCAACGTGTTTTCTAAATAAGTTTGTACTTAATTGAGTCATTTAGAGTTCAATCCAGAAAACTAGTTTTACTAACTTGAGCTAGATATGTGTCTAGTTGGTTTTGTTGGGGTATAATATGTTTAACTTATTCCAAATGGTTTAAATGTGTAATTATGTGTGGAACAACTTGTTTGTAATGTTCAAAGTTCAATTTGATTAAGTTAAGAGTCGAAACATAAAAGTAAAGATCATTGCAAATTAGCCTTATTTTTGCTCTTGTTTTGATTCATCATTGAGGATATTGTGTTGTTTTGATCTCTAATATGTGGTGTGTGATTATGTAGGAGGATTTGTGAGCTGAATATGGTGATATATTGATGATAAAAAAGCTTGAAATTCATTGGAAATACACTACAAAAGGCAAGGAAAAAAGGAGGGGCGTTCAATAATTAAACAGAATTTTGGAAGTTAATTCCAGTGGGCCAACACACTGAGATCGCACTGCGTCACTGTCTTCATGCATTATATTCTTTTCCAACACGAAGATTTATGCACAACAACATTATAATATATTTCCTAACTAAGAATCTTGTGGGAATCTTGGTGGGAATATTTTGGGGACTGTGTGCTCTTCTTAATCCTACTAGGTTAAGGGTTATTATTTTATACCCACTTAGTGGGAATCTATAAGAGGAAAACAATTTGGTGCAAATTTGTGGAAAACTTTGGGAATTATTTGTGGTGGAAACACCTAGGAAAAAACTTGGACATTCTTGGACGTAATTAGAATTATTTGGAGGCGGCTTCTACTTCTTTAGATTTTTATTATTATTTTATTTATTTTTTTAACTATACCATAACCTGTATTCAACTATTTAGATCGTGATTATGAATATTATCGGCGAAAAACCCTCTTTCTAGGCTTAAATCTAAGAACAAGAGTAATATTATTTTAGATTAAATTCATTTAATTTGCTTATCATTGTTGGTTGTTTTTTTATTCTTGTTTTAATTATTTTATGAATTGATCACCCGTAAAATACATATATTGTCGACCTTATGATCTCGGTAGAGGGAATACAAAGATAGAACATGGGAATAAATAAAGTTTGGGTTTTTATTCTTCTATAAAATAAAGAATTGAACTTAGCACCTAGGACTAGGATGTACTTAGGAGACTTACTTGATTTAACATAGGATGATAACTTTAGTTCACTTAATTGGGTTATTACATTCTCGCTCAACAATGTAGTTGTAATGTTCATATTAGGTAAAAGATTAGATATTGGGAAAGCATGATCATGGAATTAACCCTATGTATCAACAACCAAGATAAGCAAATTAGCGGATGATGTTCAATAACATAGTATGATTGTTCAAAGTGCTTTAACCCTGGTCTTTCTCCTATCGATTGCCTCAATTAATTTATTTCTGCATTGTTTATTTTATGTTAGGTTAACAATTATTCAACACTCCATTTGTTTACTTTATCTTAATTGTTAAACTAGAATTGGATAGTTTTTGACACAAGTCCCTTTGGGATCGATGCTTGGCTTCTTGAAGGCCACTTTACTACTTGATAAGACCAAGTACACTTACGTGTGTGCTTGGGATCTATCATGGCGTATTTGTGAATTCGGTATCTCAATCGTCTCTCATAGTTAAGATAAAGAAAAAGCAAGTCTTGGACCCCAACTTGATGAAGATCAAGAGTAATATGGGCCAACACAAGGTCGCAGATTTTGTGATTGGTGGTGATGGTATCTTGAGGTACCAAGGTAGGATATGCCTTCCTGACATCGATGGATTACGGTAATGAGTCATGGATGAGGCTCATTGAGCCCACTATGCTATTCATCCCAGTTCCAACAAGATGTGTCATCACCTTAGAGAGTTTTATTGGTGGAATAATATAAAACGTGATATTTTTAGTCATCTGCCTAAGTCTATGGTGTGACAACAAGTAAAGGTTGAGCACTTACGGCCCAATGGCCTATACTAAGAGATTGTGTTGCTAGAGTGGAAGTGGGAGGCAATCAATAAGGATTTTGTTACCGGTCTTCCTATATCCTAGAATCAATGTGATTCTATTCAGGTCATTGTTGATAGAATGACCAAGTTTGTTTTTTTTTTGGTGAGAACTAATTTCTCGATGAAAGATTATGCTAAGTTGTATCTAGCGGAGATTGTGAAGTTGAACGGTGTTCCGATGACTATTATTTCAAATCATGGTCCTCCATTTTTCATCCCACTTTTGGAAGTCATTCCAAAAGGGTTTGGGTACTTGAGTGTACCTTAGTACCGCTTTCCTCCCCTAAATAGATGGTCAAGCGAAAAGAACTATCCAAACATTGTAGGATATGTTGCGGGCTTGTGTAATTGATTAATGTGGTGGTTGGTATGACAATTTTTCTTTAATTGAATTCGCTTAAAATAATAGCTACCACGCTAGCATTGGCATGGAGCCTTTTGAGGAATTATATGGTAGGAGATGTCGATCTCCTATTGGGTGCTACAAAGTTGGCGAGGGTAAGTTGCTTCGGCCCGATTTAGTTTAACAAGCCTTAGAGAAGGTAAAGGTGATTCATGATAGATTGAAAATCGCTCAAATTTGCCAGAAGTCCTATGTGGATGTAAGGTGTAGGGACTTATAGTTTAATATGGGAGATTGGGTATTCTTAAAAGCGTCTCATGGAGTGATGAGGTTTGGTAAAATGGGAAGCTTAGTCTCCAATATGTTGGTCCCTACTTGATTGTGAAGAGGGTTGGCAATGTTTTCTATGAGTTGGCTTTACTTTCTAGTAAGAACTCCATTCACCCGATTTTCCATGTGTCTATGTTGCAGAAATGTGTGGGTGACCCTTCCATGGTTGTTCCCTTAGAATATATTGGTATATCAGACTCTTTGTTTTATGAGGAGATCCCAATGAGGATCTTGGATCCGCAAGTTCACCGATTGCGAACAAAATAAGTTTCTTTCGTAAAGGTTATATGGAGGAACCAAAAGTCAAAGAAAGCTACTTTTGAGGCGGAAGAGGACATGAAGTCCAAGTATCTATATTTATTTCCCATTCCAGGAGCTTGTGATGGAAGTATGTATTAATCTCCTTGACTTGATGTACGTCTTGATAGGCGATGGTTTGAAGTGCCCAAGCTTTGAATTGATTTATGTCCTTATTAGACAATGGATTAAAGTTCCCAGTATGTGAATTAATTTGTGTCTTGTTGGGCTATGGGTTTAAGACCCTAATGCTTTAAAATTGTGTGTGTTGTGTTATGATGATTTTAAGTCTCTAGTACCTTGAGTTGATTCATATTCATGGTAGATGAAGGGGTAAAGTCCCCAATTCCTTGAGTTGATTTGTATCTTTAATGATTTGACGAACAAAATAAGTTAGTTCGGTAAAGGTTATATGGAGGAACCAAAAGTCAAAGGAAGCTACTTGTGAGGCAGAAGAGGACATGAAGTCCAGCTATCTCCATTTATTTCCAATTCCGGGAGCTTATGATAGAAGTATGCGTTAATCTCCTTTACTTGATGTACATCTTGATAGGCGATGGGTTAAAGTCCCTAAGCTTTGAATTGATTGATGTCCTTGTTAGAAAATTGATTAAAGTTCCCAATGTGTGAATTTATTTGTGTCTTGTTGGACCATGGGTCTGAGACCCTAATTCTTTGAAATAGTGTGTGTTGTGTTATGATGACTTTAAGTCTCTAGTATCTTGAGTTGATTCATTTTTTTGGTAGATGAAGGGGTAAAGTCCCCAATTCTTTAAGTTGCTCTATATTTTTGACGAGTTAATGGGCTGGAGTCCCTAAGTAGAGAAATGAGTAAGTGTTGGATGAGTAATGGGTTGAAGTTCCAAGACCAATGAAATGAAAAGGTTGGTCGATTATGATCATGGTATACAATATGTTGTACCCTTGTTATGTGATTGTTTCTAACTTGTGTAAGGGTTTTTTGATTCATGGTGATGTGTTAACTTCTGTAAATTCTTTCCTTACCCTTTATTCGTGGATGAATGATCCCAAGTGGGGGAGAATTGGAACACCCAAAGTTTGAGCCATTGAGAAACAACAGCTCTTGGTATCTTTGAGTTGGGTACGACTTGGGATTTAAGTCGTACCTTTGGTCACGACTTTTACCCTTCTCCCCCTCTCTTTCATACGTTGAGAAGAAATTTAAGGTAGCATACTATCTTTTATACAACAAGGAATCCTTTATTCATAACCAATGCATATGAGTCCTATACTACTCAATCGTATAGAGTAAGGTCTTAAAATCGAGTAGACTGCTTTGGTCACGAGTGAAGCTTATAATTGGAGGGTGAGTCATACCCATTGTTCATGAATCAATGGTGTCCTCTCATACCTACAATAGTGTTGTTGACCTAGGAGAATCCTCGGGTATGAGTTAAGGTACCACTCGTACCCTAGGACACGATTGCCATAGAAATCGTAAGGGGGAGAGTACCCCTCCACGAGTGGACTTTCCACCTTTAACAAATGAGCTTTTGGTTATTTTCCTTGTCTAAAACCCTAAAACCTCTCAATATATAAGGCATTGTATCCTCCTAAGAATTCATTTACAAGACTCAAACACTCTTAAACAGTAAAGGCTTCTTGGAGCTAGATTGGTCGCTAGGGTTTGGAGGTGTTCATCAAGTGTCAAGGAGGAGTCAAGATTGTTGGTATGACTTCTTTTTTAAGGTATGTATATATTTCCCTCTTTAAATAACTCTAAACCCATGTATTTCATACTTGGATTAGTAAGTGTACATAGTTGTTTTCAATCAAATGAAAAGGGTTTTGGTACCTAACAATGAACAATAATAATTCTTACTTAAACTTGTGTTGATACATGTTATTGATGATATATTGTATATGTAGGTGATTATTATATATCTTTTAACATGAGGGTCTTGAGTAACCCTAATATCGATGATATCTACCATGAAAATAGCCTTGTTGAAGGTATACACATAAGGTGTTTGTGAAAATGTATAAGTGAGTTGTCTAGTAATATGTTGGTGGTGTAATGAGCTAGAGAAATGGCCCAATAAGTATAAATTATTGATAATGATATTGTGAAAGGTATTGTAAAACATGTAAGATGTGAAGATAACCTTGTTAAACTAATGACCAATAAGAGGTTGGAGTTCCTCAATATAAAGTTGAACTTTGTTTATGTGTTGAACCCAAGTATGGTAATGATGTGGTAATAGATTTCTAATGAAATGTGAAAAGATTGTAAGGGTCTTGTTGACCATGAGTTGAGTTGTATGATAAATTGAATGAAGGCATTGAACTACTGAAATGGTTGAGGAATGAAGGCTCCCATAAGGACCAAGTGGTCATGTATAGTATTGAATTGGATAAATGGTTAAAGTCCTTAAGTGTTGAATTGAACGTACGATTGATCCATTAGTAAAGGGAGGATAAAGTTCCATTGTCTACTAATGATAGTCCGATGTCTTGAGGTTGAAGTCCCTTTCCTTATGGATGGATTGAGGTTAGAGTCCCTTGACCAATGAAATTTCTTGTGGTCAAAGTCCTTTGTTCAAAGAGATCTCTTGAGGTAACATTACCTTGCCGAATGAATGGATTGAGGTTAAAGTCCCTTGCTTGAATAAATATGAATATGGATAGATTTTCATGTGGAATGAATGTGTATGTGGTTAAAGTCCTTGGTTAATGAATGAGTAAGCATAGTTTAAGTCATTTGTCTAAGTGTATGCAATTGTGGTTAGAGTCCTATGCATAGTATGAAATATTGAACCTATAAGTGTGACGGGTCGAAGTCCCCCATTTCATGCCCAATGAATGAATATTTGAGAACGTTGATGAGCCTTGACATCTTGATTGGCATGTAATATATCTATATGTATGGTTAAGTATCTAAACGTGACACAATGTGATATATTGATTTGTTGTTTTTGATGATGTACATTAACACCTATCCTTGATTTACATGCTAGTGTTCAAACCACGAAATATCGCTGGATGCTACGTCCCTACATGACGTAGGGAGCAAAGCATCTTCTTTTTCTCCTGCACAGTGATTAGATGATCAAGTGATTCGTGCATTGGCTTAAAGGGGTGAGCTTCCTTACATTCGGAAGACATTCATTTTATTCCTTAGATTTAGACCTGGTTTGGCTATAGTTGGAGGCTAGTCCCGACATATACATTTATCAACTTTTGTTTTGTATAGAGGTATTGTGAAAAATTGTGAACTTAGGCATCTTCGGCTAGTTTGTTTAATCTCATAAAGTGTTTAGACTTGGTAAATCTATGACTCTTAATATTTATGCTATCATATTATATGGTTGGATCTTATTCAACCCCCATGATGTTGATGAATAGGTAGGGTTACCGGTCGACTTCCGCTACATGTGTGCTTGAGGTTTGCATACTAACTGTCCTAGTTTCAGGTCATTTTACTACTGAGTATCCATGGTTTTTGATACTCATACTAAAGTTCTAGACTTTTTTAGAGTAGATACGATTACTAGTTTTGTCGTTGATTTGACGATCGTGCTGAGTTGATTTGAGAGGTTTGGATAGCTCTTGGAGATAGAATTCCCCTTATTCCTTCTATGTATCTATGTATAATCGTTAATTTTTTAGACAAATTATTTTTTATTATTCAGTACCTATGGTTTAGTTGTAGTAGCTCTTGTACTGACATTATTTATTCTTGGGATGGCTGTTGACCTTTTGTCTATCTATTTGACATTTATGAGTGTTTTA
The DNA here is from genome assembly GCF_002878395.1 of Capsicum annuum. Classification (NCBI taxonomy): domain Eukaryota; kingdom Viridiplantae; phylum Streptophyta; class Magnoliopsida; order Solanales; family Solanaceae; genus Capsicum; species Capsicum annuum. Next base: position 191,008,324 of record NC_061113.1, read on the forward strand.
TTGATTTTTAACTCTAAATATTGATTTTTGAATTTTAGGCTATTTTCTACCAAGTTAGCCCATTGTGTGTATCTCCGGGCTACAATTTGACTTACCTACTGATAGAATAAAGTAGGTGCCATCATGACTCATAAATCAGACCATGACACTCCTCTAGTCTCAATAGATTATGGTATAAGCCATCACATGGCACCACTATAATAGGACATGTGAGACATCAATAATATCAATCTGAACCCCTCACTCAGGCATCATGATAATGGTAAGGTATATAATGCTCAAACAAGGCCAATAATATCAATTCAAGCACCCTACTCAGACATCATGATAACAATAGGAAAATAATTCTCAAATATGACCAATAATATCTATCAAAGTAGGCATCATGAAAATAATAAATGCGAATAATTCTTAAATAAGACAATACCAGCCCCTGAATGAGCATCACAGTAATAAAAATCCTTAAGTGAATAATAACATTTAGATAAGCCCCCACATGACAACAAAATAATAATAAATTATCCAAACAACCTAAATATAGAGAATTTACTCGAACTATCTTGTTTTACATGATAAGTTTTCACTATTCCTAGTTGTAACACCATTAGACTAAATTCTTAGAAGGAGAATTATACTAGTGGTTAGGAATTCCCTAAATTTTACCTTCATTCACATACCTAATAACTAAGTCAATATTCCTTTCATAACTACTTTACTATACTATCATTGGTTATATCCTAAGAGATTACTAAACCCAAATAATTACATTAAATACTCTAAATTTATATTTTGTATTACCTTATACGTGTCTTGTTTCTGTTATTATCCTTTACTATTTGTTATTATATTATTACCTTGTTGTTACATCCTTTTATGGGTTTTGTTTGTTATATTGTGATCTGTCCTAAGGCGGGGGTCTATCGAAAATAGCATCTCTACTTCATCTGAGGTAGTGGGATGGACAACGTATACTTTACCCTCCCCAAACCCACTTGATAGGCATAGACTGGGTATGTTGTGGTTGATTTTTTTTTTTTTGTTGTTTATAGCCTAAGTGTTTACTAAATCCCAATCATTCTATCAAAATCCACTAAGCATGATTCATGCTGTGAAATAGAACTTCATTATCAATTTACTCAAGATAAGTAAATCACCAATATATAATTTACCATAAACATATTAACAAGTAGAGATAACAATAAAGAAGTCCATTTCATTATTTCAACCCATACTAGACTCTGGTACCAAAATAGAAGCTTTCCATCTCATCTAACTGAGACCCCAAATCCTTAGTGATTCACAAAACAGTAGCAATAAATACACAACATATAAATATCTCAGAAAAAAGTCAAGATAACTCTCAACTTGCCTTAAAGGGATTCAAAAATTCAAAGAACAGTTCGAAGAATCATGCGAAAGCTCTACTCCCTTGAATTAATACCAAACATATTCACTCTAATTGATTATGAGATCTACAGGTAAATATAATATCAACGATAATCATATCGATACACTTTAGTTCTTAGTTTATAATCACCTCTAAAATCAACCCCCAAAATAAAAGAGTAAAATAAAAATTTATTAAAGAATCACTTTATCCATACCTTCAGGGTTCCAAATCTAAAATACCATAAAAATAGAGTAAATCGAATTAGAAATCATCAAAGAATAATGATTTCATTTTATTAGGAAAACACCAAATTATCAAATTTATAATCAAATATTTGACGGTGAAAGAATAAATTAATTAATAGGATAATGAAATACTATTTTTCAAGACTCACTCAAGGTTTGAATCTAGAAAAACCACTTGAAATCACGTCAATTCAAGCTCCTGATGTTTAAAAATAGTGAAAATAATTTTTGATTCTCAACATTGGATAAAAGTCATGAAAAACGAAATAGAAGTTTTTGAAAAATGAGAAAAATTAAGGTAGAATCATATACACATTTATTATACGAGAAACATTCATTGAAAATCATCTCAAATGGAGTTTTCTAGATCCCAAAATGTCAATATTACTAAAAATTTACGATATGTTGATTTAAGCATTGACCAGATGAAACTTTTGTTCTGCGAATACGCGGGATCCCCACCGCATTCATGAAGAATAATTTTTTCATTGAATATTAAATAAAGAGGTCCCTTTTTATGTTCATGGTGTACCCATCGCTTACATAAAGGAGAACCTCCACACCAAGAAATCTGCAATTGCTATCCATACTAAAAGGGTCATATCTCCCTTATATTAACTCAAAATTAGGTATTCTTTTTACGTTTATTCTAAAATTTCAATACAATATCTAATGATCATAATAAAATATTAAATATATTTCATTACATTATGATAATTCTATTACAACTCAATGACATAAAATTTTAAAATTCGAACAAGTACCCAAAACTCATCAAGGACGTCCCCAATACAAACCAATAATGGTACTAGGTGAATTCAACATTTCAAACTTAGTAGAATTATCAAATTTACCAAAATATATCCTTGTAAATAAATTATCTCTAAAACTAATAATAAATCAAATAAAAGACAATATTTCAACCAAATACTCAAAAATCACCAAAGGGCCCAGGAGCCCATACCAACTATGCTACTAACCTAACATGGATGTTTCAAATATAATGAAACTAAGCAAATCACCATTTCTAATTATCCAAATCATCGTTGCAATGAAAATAGGAAGTAAAAACCTCACCTATTTTACTTGTGTGAGTTTTAATAAGTTCTAAGCTAGCCTAATATTTAATGAATTTTTAGGTTGTAGTACTCCAGAAAAATTTAGTATTGGTATCAGAATTGGTGAAAATGTTTGACTAGATTTTTAGATAGATAATGAGTTTAAAAAATCGTAGAAACTTTTGACAAATAAAATAAAGTTATAGAACTCATATTATAGAGTTTACCATGGAAGAATTGACTCTCAATGTTGTAATTCGAGGAGTGTATTGTGAAAAGGAAAAAACTAAGAAGAGGTCCCAGGTTTCTGCTCTAAACCGATATAGTGGAAAATTAAACCACTGCAGTGGAAAGGGTTCCTATCACGCACCAGTTTTCTCGCTAAAAATGGGATTCAACGTGACAAACTCTTTTTAGGATGGTTCAAAGAGAAGAGTAGCTGCTTAAAAAATTTATGTGTATTAAGGCACCATTCTAAACTAATTACTAACTATTTAATTAGTCTACGTCATCAAAAATTGGGTAAGAGTACAAGTTACCTCGAAGAAAAGTTGTTAAGCATCTTTTGAGGTCCACAAATGTGGATTCTGGATGAATTTATATATTACGTGAGGAATTACGCAATAAACAGAGGCCGAATAACTTTATTAACCTAAGATCTACTAAGTGATGTAATTAAGAGCACTTTCAACTAGTGTACATATCATACAAAGAATGAAAAATACAAAAATGCGAGATTCACCTTTTGCGACATGCAAATATTAAGTGAAAAGTACCATAATTTATATATTCTTCATCTTCCTCGAATGATAGACTCAGATGAATTCCTTTTCTTTATAGTATATCTAGTAAAGAAAATATACAAGCTTAAATCAAAATAATAATAAACTACAAAAAATGATATACTTGTTAGTAAGATGTGCCACCATAATTTGATGATAAATTTAATGTAAGAAAATAAACAAACTGACAACATCTAAACTTAAAATTTGGGAGAGACAAAAAGTGGGACCAGGTATGACAAAGCCGAAATTGGCCCAATGTGATGTTACTCCCTCTATTCCAATTTGTATGCGGCTCTCTTATTTGCCTTAAGACAAGACGAAAGGAATTTGTAAAGAAACTTATTTAAGAGTACTAAATAAAATATTTTTAGCATTTGAAAGTCATGTAAAGAAAAAAATATATATGTACAATATAAAGGTTGTATCCAAGCATGTGGATAATTTACTATAGTATTAAAATTTGTCAAAGTCTTTGAGACTTTTAAAAGAGTGACACATAAAATTAGAAAATAAGGGAGTAACGAGGTGTTTTATATTTTCTAATAAAGCTCTATGTTTTTCATACGACAAGTCAGATATTGCCTATCTTTTGCGCCATTATTTTCCAAACGTACATGAGTCTCGATTGAGTGACGACTCCATTTGAGCTCTGCTTCGTGCATTATCTTATTCAGCCTCGTGGTTGGCCGCCAAGTAATGACATTTCATTGTAGTGTACATGTAAAAATATTCAAAGAGGTGACAATATGTTTTCTCTTAATCTTTAACTAAATAAAGAAAATATAAAATTATAAAATAATAGAGATATTCATGATTGAATTAAACATGTAAAGAGGTTCAACCAAGACAATATAGAAAAATTCTTAGATTCATTATTCTATAAAGGCTAAAACATTTGTTGAAAGAGAAAGAAACTAAAACAAAGTGGTGTAATGGAGGAAAAAGAATAATTCACTTGATCAACAACATATATGGAGTAACTCTAACATCCTTGAAATTCTAATGCATTAGTCTCCGAAAAAAGAGATGCACTCTATTATTTTCCATTCTTTCTGGTGTACTCCGAAAAGTAGATATAAGAAAGGAAATACAATGGGTTGATGTGCCAAGGCCACCGACTTTAAGACTCTGGTGTTTATGAAAATAAGATAAAAACAGACATTTAGGAGTATAGCTAAAAGTATAATTTCTAACTGAAAAAATTAAATTATGACTACATGTTCTAATAAAAATTCAAAGTAGTCAAATAAGAACCTTAAACATACACTAATTTCTATGCCTTAAAGTCCATGCATCAGGGTACGTTCAGGGTTAGAGTGATAAAACACATTCAAATTTTTTTGCTATTTTTTTAGAAAATCAAAGAACGAGTATCATATATTCAAAAACTGTATAAATTAAGAGAAATATACTTAAATAAGGAAAGTATAGTCTCAAGATGCATAAGTTTATGTGAAAGTAGTGTTCATTAGTCTATTAAATTTTGCTAACAAATATTTGTACATAAAGATATCATATCCAACGAAAAATAAATGACATACCGAAACATGTCCCTTTTTTTAATATACAATATCATTTGATTTAACAAAATAAGTTCTTAATTATTTTTATTTCACCAAAATAAGAAAATATTCTCTACAGAACCATCACATAAATTCTACATCATATATTTAAGCTTTAAAATCATAGTAGAGAAGGAGTAAGAGTCTTAACACTTTCATATTAAAATGGCAATATGACTCCTCTACAACTACTTGCAAAAGAGTGCTTTGTAAGTTTTAGAGATATCAAAATTTCATCCAAATATATTGATGTTCCTAGTAAAAGTTGAATACATCAACCACAGGCAAAAGCATGAGGAACTTCAAAACGAAAGAGAGAGAGAGATTATGACCTCGACTTTGGCTAGAATACATGGTGGTGAAAAAAAAGGAAGGAGCACTTTCTCCCTGGATATGCAGCAACCTAACTAGCTTTTTCATTTATATTTTTCGATTGGCTCTGGGATTAGCATTTTAATGTAGGGGAAAAGGAAGAAAAGACGTTCGGGTGGGATTTTGCAAAGGAAGAGAATAATTTTGAGTAATTTTCTTGTGAAAATAAAATTATCTTCTTCCATATAAAGATAAATAGTTAAAAAGATTTTGTCTGAGAAAGGAGAAAAAGGGGACATTAGGTGGAGTAGAGTAGAAAAAAATGATTTGATGGGAGTAAATTTGGAAGAAAATATGTTGTTCCATCAAAAGAAATTTTTTACGAGGATTTTATGGATATAAAAAGATTTGTCAAAATTTGAATATGAAATTTAAATTTTGAGCTTGTTTAGGACTGAATAATATCTACCAAATTATATAAAATGGATACCTGCTAAATTACTAAATGAAGAAAAATAATACTAAATATTAAATAAATCATTATATTTTATATATATAAAAAATGATTCAAAATAAAAGAATAGTTACTCTTAAAATATTTGACCAAATACTTTTAAAATAGAATAAAAGAGAAATGCAAATGATTAAGTAAAGAATGAATTTGCAAGTAAAGAATATGATATAATAATACTCATGCTAAAAGCAATTGAAAATAAAAATCATAGAGGGTGTGTTTGGTATGAACGAAGATGTTTTCAAGTTTTCTTATGTTTGGTTGGCTTATATGTTTTGAAAAATATTTTCCAAACTAACTTATTTTCCTTAAATCTAAGGAAAATGACTTCCCTTCAAAAAGTAAGGAAAATATTTTCCAAAACACTCTTTCAACCTCACTTTAATATTGAAATACTCATACAATTCTTAAAATCATCTACCACGCCCCCACCCCCAATACCCTATCACCCCAACACTACCCCTAACCTACCCCACCCTGCCCTACCCCTACCCCTACCCTTACCCCCACCCCACTCCATAGCCCTATCCCCACCCTCACTCCCAAAATTCAATTGTTTTAAAAAGTATTTCAAATTTTTTCTTAGACCATCCCCTACCCCACCAAACCCCTACCCCTACTAGCCTCCCTTCAAAAATAATATCTACATTTTATTTAAAAATTCAAATTTTTTTTTACCTCCTCCCCTTTACCAGTCCCCTCTCCCATCCCTTCCCACATCCCCAACCTTACAACAAGAACAACAAACCCAGTGTATTCCCACACAGTGGGGTCTGGGGCCCCCAACCTTAAAAAAAAAAATTTAAAATTTTTTTTTAGTTTATTTCTTCCCCCTTCCCCCTTCCCCCTCACACCCCTACCTTGATGCCCAGATCCTACTAACCCCCTCCCCCTTCCCCTCCCTCCCAACCAATTTTTTTATTTTTTTTCTTAACAAAAAAATTCAAAACTTTTTTTTACTCCACCCCTACTACCTATTTTGACAACCCCACCAACCCGCTAACCAATCCCCTTCCCAAAAAAGGATTTAATTTCTTAAATTTATTTTTAAAAAAAGATTCTAAAATATATTTTTACGCTTTAGCTAAATGCTAAAATGTAATTTTTCCAAAATATTTTTTCATTCACCAACCAAATACTAGAAAATATTTTTTGAAAAATATTTTTCATCCACCAACCAAACATAAGAAAACAAGTAAGAAATCAACTTGTTTTCCAGGAAAACATTTTCTAGGAAAATATTTTCCATGAAAAACATTTTCCTTCATACCAAACACACCCATAATAATAATTACAATAATAATAGTTAAATAATGTGAATAACATCTTTTGTAACCACTTTTTTTGGTTAAAGAAAAAAGTTGGAAATAGTGATTTTGGCCTCATTAACATAATAGATGCTTAACGAGTAAAATGGAGAAAAGGAGGGCCAGTTAGGTGTCAACAATTGCCTCGTTGTTTCTAAGTAATGATAAAGAATTATCGAGCAACAAAAGTTGACATAGTAGCCAATTTTATCCTATCAAGAAAATAACTTAAAATTAAAGTAATGGGAGGTGGTTTTAAAATAGTGTGGTCGATACTTTTATTGTAAGTCACCTACATATCTCTAGTTTTATAAAAATCATCCAATAGGTTGTTCAAGATTTAGGAATTTACAATATTCCAAAAGAATATTAATGATAAAAGGTATGGACATCAATAACAGGATTATGGGTCAATAAGATTTAAGTGGATGGGATTAAGCAATAATGTGGATAGAAGTATGAAAAAAATAAATGGTGAGCGTGTTTTAAAGTTGAGTTTACGCGACGAGTGTATGAACAAGATTGCATTTTAAAAATAGGAGCAAAAATTATTCATGTTTGTCACTTCTTCCTTCGTTACCTACGTACTTTTTAGTATAATAGATAAAAGGGTTAGAGCATGTAGGTCATATAAAAAAATAAGAAATCATTGTAAATATCTAAATATGATGGAATTTTTCATTTAGACCCTAAGTACTTTGCTCTAAGATGATAAGGATGTCTTTAAGCTATGATGTCTTAGGACCATGATCAGCAGAAAGTAAAACATAAGGTCATGAAAATGATGCCTTTGAACTATATACACCTTAGGGTAATCATATAGGGATAAAAAATGCATATGTTATATGGTTGGGTTGGTTATTAGTCCTGTTAATGAAATGTCTTATCAGTTTAGCTGTCGGGCCTATCAATACTGTATCGCATAAGCTGTCAGGGCCTATCGACATAGTATTGGATTGACTTATGAGTCTATCAATGCAGTGTCAAATTGGTTGTCAGGCCTATCCATGCTGTGTCAGATTGGTTGTCAGTCATATTAGTGCAGTATTGGATTGACTGTCTGACCTATTGATGTAGTGTTGAATGGGCTGTCGATCCTATCAATGCAGTATCAGATTGGCTGTCAGGCCTATCAATATCATATAGTATTGAAGAGATAGAGTAGCTTAGTATTTTCTCCATGTTGAAGTCATAGTAGGACCTTTTATGATATTTATCATTCAAGTTGTCATAGAATGATTCTTGCCTTTTGTACTTGCACCCAAAGAAAATTGTAGGTCAAAAAGTAATGTTGATTCAAACATTTTTCTTGAATTGACTCCTTGTCATTGTTTTTATTCCATAGATGGATTAAGACTTGCACTGCATCATGGAAAAATTTTAGAGGATTCATCAAAAATTTCTACTCTTGTTTAGGATAAAAAAATACCCTCTGCATGTCCTTACGAATCGATATATAGCTTCCTAGTGGAATTTTGAGATTTCCTAGAAAATTATGCCCCAATTATAACTTTTGGAGTCATATATTCCCACTTCACTCAAAGAACACATTAGTTAGGGAGAAATAGTTGTCCTACATCTGAACATCATGATCTCAATTTGAATCTGCCTTTAAATGCTTAAGTGTCTGGCCTATTACCTGATACTTTAGAGGCGTATGAATTTGAGTGAAGTGTTTGAATTAGATATAGAGGAAAAAGAAAATTTTTATTAGATTGAGATCAGACTCGAGAGTGGGCTACCTACATATCCAAATGAATGTCAGGTCAAACGTAGGTCATGGATACAAAGAAAGGTAAATAAAATAAAAAAATATTATTAGCCATAAGGAAGATAAATGGAGAATGATGATATTTTTCTTGTGAGAAATATGGTCTATCCTTATCATTCCACGTGATATTTTATAATTCTTTCACGAATGTCTTTGAAATATTAGTTAGATCACCTTGAAATCCTTAAATGTAGATACAATTTCTCATTCCTCATGTCGTGAATACCTCTGGAATACAGATTCTCACCCAACCTTTTTTTAAGTCTTAAAACTTTTAATGACGTGTATATAGATCAACTCTCCACTTTAAAGAGTGGTGCACACAGAAGGAGGTGCATGTATAAGGCGAGAATACAGAGATACAGTCCAAAAAGTATTTTTCTTTAGGCGAGATGAAAAGGGGATGAAATCTTTTTGGAGATTGATCATATTTGTCATATAGCAGATTTTTAATCGAGTCGATGTTTAAATGCTAGAAAGTCTTTGAACAAAAATAGTAAATTTAACAAAACATAAGTCAATGTACCTGATAAGAAAAGAGATTGTATGACAATATGAGTCATTTTATCAAAGATGACTTTAGGATAAATGGGTGGATTAGAACTTATGCTTGAGAAGTGAATTGATAGCAAAAAATAGATGATAGGATGTAAACAAGACATAGATACTAAGTTTATACTTACAATTGATGAGGTGAACAACTAAATTATGTTACAATATTAAAATAAGGATATAAATAACTAAAGAAATTTTATTTTTAAAAAAGGAGAGGTTCAAGATTTGAAAAGTTTTAAAAATTTAGAAAGAATTAGTTCAATTGAGACATTTAGTATGAAACAATTGAGAATTTAAAAGATTGTGAAAAATTATTTGAATAATCCAAAAAATATTCTAGTTTTCACTCTTTTGACATTATGAAAAGGCGAAAGAAAGGGAGAATAACTATTTGAATAATAAAAATTATTTCACATTTTTAATACTAGGATATTATGTAAAAAAATTGAAAAAGAAAGAAAATATCCTTATAAAGAATTCCCTAAGTATCTTGTTAGATCAAGAATCCGATTAGACATAGTTCGAAAATTGAATCTTATAGAAATTTGAAGAGCCGGTGGAGATAGATTATGGATAAAATAATCAAGGAGGATTGTAAAATACAATAGTAAGAATAAATTAAGAAAAAATAACAAATTCAGTATATGCATATAGGTTATGAAGACACCCTAGATTTATCAGAATATATATTCCTTAGTAAAAAGATATATGGTTAAACTCTAGAGAATAAAGAGCAATTTCTTCATAAGGTTCTCTCAAGCGGACAACTTGAGCGCAGAAAAGCTCATGACTATCAACGCACCGTTGATCGACCAGTTCATAAAGCATTTTCAAAAGGGTCTTTTAGGAATGAATGTTCGTGCAATCATGAAATCGTTCTTCAAAAAATAAAAAGAGTTTCCAAGTGAAAAAAACATGAGCGAAATACTAGTTATAAAAAGAAGTAACACATAACACATAACGAGAAAGCAATAACACGTTGAACAATATATAAGAAAAATAAATAAATACATAATTAAAGATATATAGAAAAAATAAGATAACATATCAAGTAAAGAACAAAAAGATAAATAGATAGACATGAAAATATATATGCTATTTTAGAGAAAAAGGCAAAGAAAGACAAAGTGGATGAACATCTAATAATGATAACTCAAAACAGCTTTTAAGCAAATAAATAAGGGAAAAGGCAAATGAATTAACATGTAACAATGCCAATCAAAATGCCAAAATAATTATCTAAAGAAACAAATAAAGAGTTAAAAAATAGGGCAATCAAAATAACATAAAAAATACAGTTAAGAAAAATATAAATATAATCCCACATAACACACAAATTTGTAATGGTTAGAATCTAAGTATTGCTAGTGGATTCTCCATGCCGTCGTGACCCATTTGTTCTCACAAAAAGTGATATTCAACGTTACAACTCTATTTATAATGGGTGTAAAGACAAGAATCGCCAGCTAATGAATTGAGGTACATAGGGCACTATTCTATTATGAACTTATTTTATTTACTTAGCCCAATTCACCAGAAATTGAGTAAGGGTTCAAGTTACCTCGAAAGAAAGGTGTTAGGCACCTTTTGAGGTCTACAAATATAGGTTCCGGTAGAATTTATATTTTGTGGGGATGTTTACGTGATAAACAAAGGTTGACTATTTTATTAAATTAATACTACTAAGTGATGACAATAATAAATAAATGAGACATTAACTTAATTATTTTTAGTGATCAATTATCTAGGTGATAAAATAAAAATTATAGATCAGATAAGCAAGAAGACAAAGAGACACAATATATGTAGCAAAAGAATATTTAAATAATTAAATCTAAACCGTCCCAAAGAATTAAACATCAGTAAAGAAAAAGATAAAATAAATTCAAAAGATTTGGAAAAAGAATTTATCTTTTAATTTATTCAGATTAGTTCCTGTCTTATCAACGGGTTACAATGTCGTATGTCGAATCGTCGAATTCTTCTTGGGACAACTTTCATCATTTTTGATCTATCTACCTACCCCACCTAGTTTGTTTATTAAATTTAAATGTGTACTAAAAAAATAATAAAACTAGAGTTCCCTGAAATGCCTATCCATCCCAACATAATAACTAAGAGGCACTGGACTTACTATTTTGGATTTGGTTCTAGACAAAAAAAAGCTAGGCTTCCTAATTAGACTCGAGATTTGCATCAAACTAAACAATGAGGACTAGCACTTAGCAAATAATGGGCTCATAAAATACCTCTTGATTAGTTATAGATGATTAGGCAACACACATGCTAAACGAACAAAACAGTGGTACCATAGAATCTTACCCTAGGTAGTCAACTAATGACTAGACACTGTGCATTATACGATTACCCTTGCTCTTCTCGTACCATCTCCATATGACTCTTTTGGAGTCTACTCGTACCTTGGATATAAAATGACCAAGAACGCACTAATTAACATATGAGTGAGGCCCCTAAACCACACCCACATCATACGACTAGTAAGCTCAAGTCATATGATGACCAGAGGGTTCAAACTAAAAAAATCTCTAACGGTCAAAACCCAAGGCATTTTAGTTTGTGGTTTGGCTGAGGAGAATTCTAAGATACTTAGACTTAATTGGGTTTTGCATTGTACAGAGGATAGGAAAGGCTTAAGAATTATAGATGTGTTTGATATGGGTTAGTCATTTGGTAGTGGGGTCTTATATAGCACTTTTGTACTAGGTAAGGAGATATGGGGTATGGTATTAGAGATTATGGACACAATGATGGAGGTGGAGTAAGGTTTTTGTAACTTAGAACACTCTTTAAAGGCTGGGCTACTGTAATACCCTATCTCTAAAAGTTTTTGTCTATCATACGACTAGTCCCTTAAGTCTTATACAAAACATATGAGTCATATATTAAAATCATACCCAAGATAGTGCAAGATAGGTGAAATTCTATTTAGGATACGAATCAACCTTTTGAAGTCATTAAGAAGCATACATTTTGTATGAAGCCAAGTCATAAGTTCAACAGTGTATACCCCATAAGATACTGTCAAAGTTATGAGAGGAGGATAGTAGTAGTATGAGGATGGTACAACTCATAAGTTATGACTTGTATGTTGATCATTGTGTACCCTCCTAGTTGCTTCCAAGCTTACGAGTCATAAAGACTAGTCGTACTCTTCTATACGAGTTGCATGGTCAACTCGTATGGACTGGTGACAAATTTTATAATGTTCAGTTAAAGGTCTTTATAGTCTTTTATCCTCTGATAAATTCTACCCAAGACCCTCAAAGATTTTTATTTTCCCCTTAAATCTCAAACACTTAAAGCGTTAATCTCCTCTCCTATACTCAAGAACAATAACTTGCGTTTCTTCTTCAAATTCATATTTCAAGTCCCAAGTTTAATTCTAATTTATCAACTCAAGAAGTTCAAGGTTTGTAGGGTATTTATCAAAGGTTTCCTTCCACCCTTTGAGACCAAAAACCCTCTCTTAGTTTAAAAGCTTGAATTTTATCCTATTTTATGAAAATATCAATGAAATTTATAAAGTTAATCCATGAACTTCTTTGTAAATCAAAGTCTAGCTATGCCAACATGTGTTCCCATGTAATTTAAGTTATTTTGTATTTTGAATTCCAATCTTCCATGCCTTAGACCCTTGATTTGATGACAAGTTATTAATTTATGAAATAAACACGGAAATATGTTGTTTTCCCATGTTTAACACATTCCCATGTTCAAATTCATGTATTTTAGCAATTATTGAAACTTACTATCTTTTAGGTCTCTGAATTATAACTTCTTATCATTTTCTAAATATTGTTGTTGTATTTTTGTAATCATTCAAGTTATGAACACCCGGTATCTATATGCCCTTACATGATTTTTGTTTTTAAATATCAAGTCAGTTAGACCATGGAATTATTATCCTATTCAAAACATCATGTTTATGCTGAGCACTTACAAGTAAAATACCATGTCATGCTAAATGACTAATACTACTAGTGTAATTCAGTTGGGAGTAACACTTAACACCAAGTGAATGCAGGGACGCTGACTCCCTCATCAGTAGAGGCATGAGTCGTTAGTAGCAGTCCCTAACTTCAAGACCTACAATTCCACAGTAGATTATGAGGAGTCCCTCATCAGTAAAGCCATGACACCCTTATCCTATGGGACATTAGCCTTGTGGATCTGCATTGTCAGTCATGTGTTAGTACCCCTAGCAAGGTTCCAGCACCCTTCTAACTAAGGTTACAACTTGGGACCCAGTAGCTTAGATTGAGGCATGTCGGTTGTAGTTAGCTCCCATAGTCTCAATGCAATTTTTTTCCAGAATAGATCAGTTCAAGTTTGCATGACCAAGTGTACAGATTTCAGATGTTTAGTTACATAGATTGCAGTTATTTAGATTTAAGACTATTTCAGTATATGTTTATGCTTGGTCTGGTATTCTCAGTTTTACATGTTCATGCATCAATTTTCAGTTGACTTATGTATTTTAGTTAGTCCTTATCTCACGTACTAGTAAATTCAAATATTGATTGCATACACTTCTTTTGTTCTATGTTGTCATATAAAATAGGTTCATACCGTACTTAGGAAGTCCAACATTATCCAGCAGTAGTAGTGATGAGTCTTCTTCTATCGAGGATATGACATATTTTATCATTATTTAAGCATCTATTCATGTTCTGTCAGTCGGAGTTAGTTAGGGGTCTATCCCATCAACTCCTCATGTTTTCTAGAGGTTTTCACACAGTTAGACAGTCAGTTAGTTTTTAGTTTTTATCAGTTTTTTCAGATAGATAGATGTTTATTTAGTTTCAGTCTATTCGGTTGTTTTAGATATGTTGGATTATATTTTAGTAATTGTGATTACAACATCTTATTAGTTTATCTTCCACATATGTGGTTCTAGTATTATATTATTCAGTGCTTATAGTAGGTACCAAATAATGGGTTAACTTATTATAACTTGTGGCAGTAAGCACCGTAGTCGCGACCAGGGGGTAGCCTTGGGTCGTGACAAAACTTGGTATCAGAGCCTAAGGTTTTAAAGTATCCTAAGAAGTCTGAAAGCTATGTTGAGTAGAGTATTGTGCTTGGGTGTAAAGCGCGCCACACCTATAGACAAAAGGATATAAGACATTTTTAGAAAAGTTTCCCTTCTTTTAGTATTCATGTCCTGCGAAAGAGCATGAGCTCTGTTGAGTTCCTTTTTCAAACTCATCCTTCATTCTTTTTATAGTCAATGCCTCCTAGAAGAAACAACAAAAGAAGAAATGGGTATCAGCCTGCACCACCACTTGTCCAAGAATATCCCTTGAATGATCATGTCTCTCACTTCGAATTAAAGGTTGCTTTTATGGCCTTATCCCATTCAATAGCTGCTTAGAAAAACCAATACGATATTGCCCTAGCTAATCGAATGGAAAATAGTACTGTATCTAGGATTAAAGAATTCACTCGTATGAATTCCCCATTATTTTCTGGGTCTAATTTTGAGGAGGTTGTTGCGCCCAAGCACACAAACAAGTGTACGTGGTCTCGCAAAGTAATATTGTGTCCCTTTCACAAGACAAGTACCAATACCAAAGGGACTAGTGTTAAACAACTATCAAATTCTAGTTCATTATTAAGGTTAACTTAGTGCAAGCGTAACCAAAATAGTTTTGAAATTGATAAACTAAAAGTTAGTAAACGGTGTATAAAGTAAAGACTTGAGGCAATTAATGGAGGAAAGCCTAGAGTTAAGACACTATGAACAATCATACTATGTTATTGAAATTCATTCATTAGATTGCTTATATTGTTTATTGACTCATAGGGTTTATCGCATGATCATGGTCTCCCGACCTTTAATAGTCTACCTAACTTGAACATTACAACTACATCGTAGAGCGGGGATGTAATAATGAAATTGGATGCATGAAGCTATCATCCTGCATGTGAACCAAGCAAGGATTCTAGGTACATCCCTCTCCTTAATGCTAATTCAAATTCCTAATTTTATAAAAGAATAAAAACCTTACTCTATTTATCCCCACGTTCTATCTTCCTATTCCCCTTCTCGAGATCACAAGGTCGACAATATATATATTGTAAGGGTTGAGAATCCTCAAAATAGTTAAAATAAGGATGAACAAACAACCAAATATGATAATAAATCTAAACAAATTGAATTCACAGTGATAGCAAACATGTTCTTGGCCTTAACCCCGAAAAAGGGACGTTTAGCCACTAATAGACATAACCATAATCCAAATACTTGAATACATGATTAAATCTATTAAAAAAATAAAGTTAAAGTATATAAACCCTAAAAAACATGTGTATCAGGATCCTCAATCTCCCAAAGACGTCCAAAAGTGTTTCCAACAAGTACACAAAGTCCTATTTATAGACATGCCAGTTTGGCTGTGTGTAAGATTTGCAACGCGTCACTTTCGTCAAGCATACTAAAGGGACTATATCGGGGCATTAGCTATCTAATGGAGAGAGTGCTGCATCGATTTTTATATCTTGTGGATGGAGTGGCTCATCATGGACCAAACTCTTAGGCTCATTAGAAATTGCCTCTTAACTCCTATATTCTTCTAAGTGTTTCTCCTTTCATCCCTTACCTTGTCGTATTGTTTTCCTTTGGTTTATAACTTGTATTTCATCAATATATCAGCATAATCAAATCACCAAGCATACTAAATTATCATACATAAAATATTAGAGCTCAAAACAGCACAACATCCAAAATAATTAACTAAAAATACGAGCTAAGACCAAGCTCGTCCCCATTGATCGTTAACTTATTGTTCTGACTCTTGACTAAATCCAATTGAGATTTTCACATTGGAATTTTTTTTTCCATATATAATTAAATAATAATAACCTTAGGAAATTATTCAACAACTAAAATCCACCATGATATACTAGAACAACACCTAGATCAAGCTAGTCAAACTAGTTTTCTCGGTTGAACTCTAAATGATCAATTTAAACCTAAACTTGTTTGAAAACACCTTTAAACATTGTAATTAAATACTTGAACACTTAGATGCTTATTTATATCAATATCAAAATATAAAGAACTCAAGAAGTCCTCAAAACAAGTCTAAATAAGCTAAGATAGTAACACTAAAGTGCATAAATACACCCAACATCACCACCCCATACTTAAAGCCTTGTTCGTCCTAGAAAAACTCTTTAATCTAAGCATCATAAGATGAGGAGACTCCAAATTTATGATACACGCAAAAACACAAGATAGTACTATAATTACTGCATAGAATAAAAGTTCCTACACTAAGTATGTTACAACATAATTGACAATTAAAGAATACCACTCCAAAACATCCTAGCCTCAAGAATTGACTTACCTAGGTGGAAAAATCATGCATATTGTTCAATCAAGGGAATCATAAAAATCCACCATCTATCATCAAATATGTTCTCTCACCACAAGAGAGTTACCCATAACCACTCATATAAATGCACTTTATAAAAAAATGGGTGCAAGAATAAAATTACGCTCACTCTCCCAAGGAATTCACAAGTTACACAGGATGAAGCATAGGCTTACTATTAGTGTAGTACTCCTCTAATATCAGAATGATGAAGCTTAGGATCAAATAGGTGTTTAAAGGTTGTAATGTAGGCTACGAGATGGGTAGGAACTATTCTAGCTAATAATAGTGACTATCTTCCCTAAGCTCTTTAATACATCACATTTTGTTCTATCAATTCACATTAAATAACCACATTACACCACTTTGATCTACCATATATTCTATTTTGCCTCATCTCATTAAGCTCATTGACATACACTATGGTGGGAGTATTTTAACTTATTCAAATTGAACAAAATTTTATTCTTTTCATCAGTTAACTCCTAACCACAACACCTATCAAATTTACACACCAATAACTATAGCTTTAGTTTCAAATTGTCTCCTCTATTTTTTTAGAATCCTCAACTCAATTAATTTTTTCACTAAGTGTTTAGGAGCTTTTGGATCAAATTCAGGTCTATCAACAAAGGGAATATGCTACATATGAGGCTACTAAAGACAATAAGCTAAAGACTCAATGGGGCTAACTAGGATTATGAACAAGGGTAGGTGTAAAGAAGGTATAAACTTGGATATCAACGAAATGCCTATATCATCTCCTAAACCCACACTCTTTATTTTGCTTTGCATACACACCAGGGAAGTTCTATACATCACATACCACAAGGAATATACAAACACCTCACACATATGTGGCACATTCTTAACCCAAGCAAGATCAACATAGACTCTTAACCAAACAACCACATGATTTCAAATTAAGCCAACAAGTACGAAAGTGATAATCATGACCCTAGGAGTCTAAAAAGTAGTCAGTCACACAATCAATATTCTTTTTACAACCAAAACAATTTCATTATGTAATAAAATATAGCACCAACAATAACATCTTGCTTATTCCTAACACAAATTTTTTTAAATTTACCCTAATTATCAGAATTTACCCACCCCTCACTTAAAATCTACTTTTTCCCCAAAGTATACTTTATTGGTTGAGATAGAAATACTCTCTAAGGCCTTTAAGACTAGCTAGTAGAATCTGTATACATCAAGAGGGTCTAAGGACCCTACACTTAATCTTCTTCCTGCTCCTTATCTCAGGTTTTCCGGTACTCCGACTTCTCATCAACTTGTGACTCAACAAAAACAAAAACTAGTAAAGTAAAAACTAAAAATACTAAAAGTAGAACTTACCTAAACTTAACTTGGCTTTCCTCCTAAGAAGAGACTGATTTTGTGTCGCGACACGACCCAATCTCTGACTCAACCGTATTCTTTCATCAATCGTATTCCTTAATTCTCTTTCTCACACTCGAAAACCATCTTATTATTTGTTTCTAACCTCCTGAGTATGAAATATCAAGGTCAATACCTTCTTTAACTCTAGCATTTTCAGGCTCATCAATCTGTATCATGTCAGGCTTAAGTATTGGAGGATTGGGCTACTCAAGGAGGTAGTCCGGAGAGGTTTTTTATGGAATAGAATCCACCACTTTACACTTATCCTCCTTGACCATAGTAATCATACAAAAATCTCTGTAGCGGGAAATTTTCCTAAGCGGTTTGTACACTTTAAAACTGCCTCTTTATCGTCCAACCTCATTATGAGTTTTCCATTTCTCACATCAATCAACGCTCCTCCCGTTACTAAAAATAGATGTCCCAAGATAAATGTTACTCTTTCATCTGCCTGAAAATATAAAATAATAAAATTTGCAGAAATAATAAACTTACAAAATGTGATGAGAACATCCTCTATGATTTCTTTTGGATGGGCTAGGGTCTAGTTTGCTAATAGAAGTATCATTATACTTGATCTTCGATTCACCAGGCCTAAGTTATTGAACAGGGAGATGGGCATCAAATTAACACTTTCCCCTAAATTACTCAGTTCATAAATCACCTCACTGCTGCCAATTTGAATGAGGAGAGTAAAACTCCTAGGATCTTTGAGTATTTGTGGCATCTTCTGCATCACTACAGAACAACTGTCATTAGTGAGTGCTACTTTTGCAACATCATGTTTCTTAACTTTATAAGTGACCATATTATTCAAGTACTTATCGTAGTTGGGAATCCCCTACAAAATATCTAAAAGAGGTAAGTTAATGTGCATCTCTTTGAATATATCAAAGAACTTCTTGAAGCATACATCGTCCTTTGACTTTATATGCTTTTGCGGGAAAGGTAGTGGTGGGATCTTTTTTACCTCTTCAGTAACATTGTTTTCCAGTACTTAAACTTCATTAAATTTTAGCAACTTGTTCAGAACCCTGTAGAGTACTCAACTGTGCATCTACCTCCTTAGTTTTATTTTGAGGTCCTTCATTAAGATCTTTACCACTTCTCAAAATGATTGTCATTACTTGTTTAGGATTTTCAGTATCACTTGGCAAAACACCTTCAGGTTTGGTAGTTTGTACCTTAGCAAAATGACCAATTTGCAACTTCAACCTCCTTGTAGCTGCTTTTTTGATCTTTATATTTACTACTAGTTATGCTTCAGTAGTCCTTATTTGCTTCAACATCTCTTCCATATTATTGTTCTGAGTTTTGGCCTGATTATTCTGAACTTGCTGCTGCTAAAACTATTACTGGTTGTTCCATGCAGTATTTAGTGACTGAGTCTACCACCTTTGATTGTAGGCATTCCTACAGGATTTGCAGCATACATAGCCATTGAATGCCCACTATTACCATAAATATCAATATCTCATGAACAATGTATTAAATCACATGCTTTTAGAAAATTGACAATGATGGAAGAGTAACATGCCTGAAATATGAAGAAATTTTGAAGAGATAGCACCCTTCGAACCCCAGATGACCATTTTCTTTGAAACCGTAGCCTTAACTTGAACACAGAGTTTGAGAGAGAATTTAAGAGTGTTTTATTGGAAATGACCTGATAATTCAATCCCAAGAAGGGGTTTCATTCTTGGATCTAAGGGGTTAATATGGGAAATGTCCACAGTAACCTAATCTTACAATCTAATAAAGTGTCACCTTTGGAGTACGATGCAATCATCGACTTGTAACCGCACCTTACGACTCATCAGCACGAGTCGTAATCAAGATAGTGACTAGGACCCCATACACTACCAACCTTACAACTTGGCCAACTTATTTATAATGATATCCTACGAATCATAGGGTCCAGTTATCATCAACATAGAACCCAAATTGGGTTATAAACTGGACACCCTACGATTGAACTTAATGACTCGTAACATATCCTTACGGGTCATAGTCATCCACTTATACTCTGAGAAAAATAATGCCATAAACTTACATTATTTGGCTATAATTCATCTTAATGACTCGTTATGCATCTTTACGACTCATTCCCTTAAGTCATACCTAAAATAGAAACTTCAACACCTCTACTAGTTACCTTACGACTAGGGTCACCTGTCCCATCAAGACACCCTATGACTTGTGGAGTCAAGTTGTAACCAAGGCAGTGAACTCATAGATCAAGAAATTTTCAAAGGCCAAAATTTGGGGTCTTTCACTAGCCTCTGTGATATTGGCATGCCACACTACTGTGTTAAAAATGCACAATTTTTATTTTTTCACTTGGGCCGAGGGGATTTTGGGTTTTTACCCGTTTTAAGACTTTTAAACACTTGGATGACCCTTATCCTTCAACTTTCAAGATAAAAAACGTTAATTTTATCTTCTTTAGTCCCAAGTCAAGAATATTCAAGGGTTTTACAAGAATTTCATTCTCTAAGCTCCAAACTTTAAAGTGGTGGGCCTCCATCCTTTTGAAGGCCCTTTCATTTCATTGGTCTTTATTTATTTTCATAGTACATTTTGATTCTTATTAGTCATAGTTAGGGACATGTCCCGACATAGTTGGTATTTTTTGTTTTAGAGGCTTTTATGGATGGAAGTGGGATATTATTGATGTCTTATTTTGACTCTCTACATTTTCTTTTGTTATTATTTTTTTATCATTAGAGTTGGCTAGCTTTCTCTACTTACTTTCTATACTTTTATGAGTTAAGCCCATTAGGGTAGTCTCTGGTCTATGGTGGTCTTGAGATTTCCCATCACAACTAGGACTAGGTTTAAGCCATGATAGAAGAATAAGCTTATAAGGTTTGAGTAGTTTAACATGTTTTGTGGTGGCCTACGAGGCCAAGTTTTATGCCTTGAATCGCTATGTACTACAATTGATCACCTTAGAGGAGAAGCAAATTAGGTACTTTATGTATGGTCTAAACTCTAGGATTAAGTTAGTTACCTTATATAAGGCTGCATCTGGAAAGTCTTTTTAGGAGATAGTTTAGTTTTCCAAGAAGGTTGAGGCCTTTAAGAAGAAAAAAGAGGTAAAAGTAGAGGAAAAGAAGGCCAGATTCTTAAGTTGCACTTTCTCAAAGGGTAATGTTTTTTCTTGACCTTGTAATTCTGCCATGAATATTCTGCAAGGGGGGCCATCTGGGGCCCATTAACCTTTACGAATAAGAAGCTATACTCCTCCATCATTTTTATTTCAGAGGCTAATTTTGGGCATTAGGTTCCATGAGTGTGGGAATCTTGGGCATATTAAAAGGTATTATCCTAATTTCTTGTCTACACATTACTTGGCGCAACTATTAACTTCTACTGCTCAAGTTTTGATAGGTTGTAGTGGTTTAAGAAATGGTAAGGGTTATCCATAAGGTGGGCATAGTGGCCAAGCTACAAAAAGGGTGGCAACTAAGCTGACCAGGGTGGAGGAAAATTTTGTAGAAATGGTGCTTAGGTTGGTAGAGGTGGTAGTTAGGATGGTGATAAGGCTCATCTTTATGCTATTTTGGATCACCCTAAATAAGAATCTTCAGATGTTGTGTTCACAGTTACTATTCTTATCTATTATCGTATGACTTTTGTGTTATTTGATATTGATTCTACTTTTGGTTATGTGTTTGTGATATTTACCTTTGGTTAGTTCTTAGACTACAAATATCTTAAAACTCCTATGTATGTGTCCACATCAGTTGGGGTGTACGTATATGTTGATCAGGTGTATCATATGTGTCTATCAATGTTTATGAGGATTGTAACCTTGGAAAACTTTATGATTCTAAACATGGAGGAATTTGATATCATTTTAGGGATGAGTTGGTTGTCTCCCTATCATGCCATACTTTATTGACATGCTAAAACCATCTCTGTAGAGATTTATAAGATGGAGAATTCAGAGTGGGAGGGAATTTGTAAATCTAATCCTTTGAGTATTATGTCAATAATTTGTGCCTAGTAATTAGTAAACAAGGGGTCTATGACATTTTAGCCAATCCCTTAGAAGATAAATTTTTAGTTCCTCCTATAGTGTTAGTCCTATAGTGTATGAATTCTTAGATGCTAAGAGAATTTATTGAAGTGTTTCTTGATGACCTTTTGGGCATGCCTCCAAAATTAGAGGTTGGTTTCTATGAAGATTTTGATCCCACAACCTGACCCATCTATATCTCTCCTTATCATATGGAACCAACAGTGTTGAGGGAGTTAAAATTGCAGTTACAGGAATTGTTAGAAAAGGGATTTATTCTCCCACGTGTTTCTCCTTGGGGTGTGCTATGTTTTTTTATGAAGAATAAAAACGGTAGCATGAGGATGTGCATAGACTACCATCAGTTGAATAAGGTGACCATTCACTACAAATTTCCCTTATCTACAATAGATGACCTGTTTGACAAGTTGTAGTGAGCTACAATATTTTTAAAGATTGATTTGAGATTGATCTACCTAAATATCAATATTATGGAGGAGGATATCCAAAAGACTTCTTTCCATACTCATAATGGGCACTATGAGATTTTAGTTATGTCTTTTAGCTTGACCAATACCCCAACTAATTTTATGAGTTTGATGATTAGGTTGTTTTTTCCTTTTTGGATCCATTCGTTATTGTTCTTATAGATGGCATATTAGTTTAGTAAAAGGGTGAATAAGAAAATGAAGCTCATTTGCATACAGTATTGGGTTTTCTTAAGGAGAAACAACTATTTGCTAAATATTCTAAGTGTTAGTTCTGGTTATCGTTGGTGTCTTTTTTTGGGGCACATGATTTCTAAATAATTGGTTATTGTAGACCCATAAGAGGTTGAGCTACCTTGAATTAGGCTAGTCACATGAATGTTACAGAAATCCATAACTTTGTGGGGTTATCTAGTTATTATTGTTGATTTGTCATTGGGTTTGTTACTATTTCATAGAATATGACCTGCCTTAATCAGAAGAAGTCCCAATATCTTAGATGAAAAGCATGAAAAGACACTATAAAATCTCAAAACTTTATTAAACCCAACTCCAATTCTTATATTGACCATTTAGAATAAGGATTTCATTATAGATTATGATGCCTCATTACTAGGTTTTGGTGTTTTTTTGATACAGGATCAGAACATGATTGCTTATGCTTTAAAAAAAAACTGAAACCTTATGGTAAAAACTACCTCACACATTGTTTAAAATTTTTAGTTGTGGTAGTTGATTTGAAGATTTGGAGACACGACCACTATGGTGTGAAAAGTGAAGTATTCAAAGTCCACCATAGCCTACAACACGTGTTCACACAGGGGAATCTAAGACTAAGAAAAATAAGGTGAATAGAGTTGATTAACGGATATGACATATCGATTCTATAATACCTGACTAGGGATAATGTTCTGCGAAATTCATAATGTTGAAACCCGTGAACATGGGAAGTTTAACATGGTTGGAGGTATTAAGGCAATTATTGGATAGAGAGGTACAATCCTTAGCGAATGATTTTTTGAGGTCGTAGGATTCTAGTGAAGGGAGAATATTATCACACATGGAAGCGAAGTCACATTCTTTGATCAAATCAAAAGTAGATAGTGTGAAGACAAGAAGTTAAGAAACCTTTAGGAAAATGAATTGTAGGGTGAGGCTAGCAAAGTCTTCCTTGATGACAAGGGAGTGTTGAAAATCTAGGTAAGCTTGTGTTTTCCTCGGTTGGCCAATCTAATCTCAACTTTTCTTGTAGAGCCCCACAATCCTAAGTACTCTATAGATCCCAGTGCCACCAATATCTTTATGGACTTGAGGAAACATTATTGGTGGAGAATAATGATGTAAAATATTGTTGGTTTTGTGACAAAGTATCAAAATTGCCAGCAAGTCAAGTATGAACATTGGAAACCTAGTTGTACTTTTCAAGAGATGCTTATTCCTAGACATTAGTGGGAATAAATAACCAAAAAATTTGTATTTGGTCTTCCTAGGACATTGAGCAAGTGTGACTCTATATGGTCATGTTGATCGAATGAAGAAATCTATGCATTTCATCTTGGTAAGGGCGGATTATAATGCAACTAAAATATAAATTATTTGAAAGACAGTGTAAGGTTGCATATTATGTCAGAAAAAGGTACCCAATTCACCTCAAATTTTTGGGAGAAATTCCCGTTAGAGTTAGGTTCCAGATTAGACCTAAGTATAGATTTCCATACACTGGAAACGATTAGTTAGATTAAAATATTAAAGTTCTTGAATACATAATTTGAGCATGTGTAATGGACTTTGAGGGTTAGTGGTAACAATATCTACCTTTTAGTGAATTTGCCTACAACAATAGCTACCACTTCAGCATCGACATGACAATTTTTGAATCCTTAGGTGGTATAAGGTTAGATCTTCAATTAGATGGTTTGATGCTTTTCAAATAAGAACTTGGGGAACTAACAAGCTCAAGGATTTGCCCGAGAAAGTAAGGTTTATACAAGAAAGGCTCTTAGTAGCTCAGAGCCGATAAAGGAGTATACATACAATAAAGTGAGATATGTGAAGTTTGAAACAAGGAAGAAGGTACTCTTGAAGGTGTCACCCTTAAAAGGTATAATGTGTTTGACACATCTTGGCTTTTGACCCTTAGAAAATTTCTTGAGTTTGAGCTTTTAGACATCATACGACTTGCGGGTACTTGTTGTACGATGTGGGTACAATTTAGGTTAGACAACTTATGTAATAATTAGTGTTGTTCTATTGTTTGTTGTCCAAGGTGTAAGAAGGAATCATACTGGTCATATGTTAGGGTACAGGAGGTATAGTGCCAAATCATATAATGTCTTATGTCTAGCCTACATGATTCTGCCTAGGGTACAGTTTAAGGGTACCAATCATATGTTTAGGATACGATTTAGCACTTGTGGTCATATGTTGGAAACTGTTGGAGTCTAAGTTGCTTCCTAAGGTACGAGTGGTGGGTACCACTCGTATGTTGTGGGTACAATTTGGATGGTGTTGTCGTACCCTCCTGCACTCATTTTTCAGCTTTTAAGCTAAGGACAACTTAGACATTTCCCACCCCAAAACACTTAAAACCCACATCCTATAACATTAATGTGTCCTTCATTCTTCACTTTGAAAGATCAAAGCACTCCAAAAACACTCTTGCATCTCTCTCAAGGTTTTTGGTTCAAGAGAGGCTAGGGTTTCTCTAATATAATAAATTCAGGGCGTACAAGGGTGGTTTCTCTCTGTACTCTTTGGAATCTAAGGCATGTCACTCCCCCCTCATTGTTAGTTCCAAATAAAATAATGTTTTACTCAATGATTTTCATGGAATTATTGTGGGTTTGTGTTGGTTTTGAAATATATGTTGGGATTTTTGGTTACTAATGGTTGGATTTCATGGATTTCATGTTAAAATTATGTAGTTGAACATGTGGTTTCTTGGAAATGGTCAATTGGTTATTGGTTTTGGTGTTGGAAACTATATGCCCTCAACATGTTTGTTCAAATGCCTATAAGAATGGTTTTTTCACATAGTTTTACTTTTATTAAATTATTGCATTGCATAACATGGTAATGAAGCCCTAAAGGGTTTAATTGAACTAAATGGTTTAGAAAGGCCTTGGTGTCTATGGTTTTAATTGATTGGAAATCCTATGGGGTACATTAGAATCTCATAAGTGTTGGCTAGTGACATGGCTTGCAAGCTATAGTTGGTATGACGATACCACTTCATAATGCCTTGGTAAATAACTCTAGAATTGGTGGTTTGGTTATGTGCTAAATATTTTAATTGGGCGATAATGGAGGGTTGTGATAGCTAACCATGAAGGTGTGAGTTTAATGGACGGAAACTAGAAACTCATGTTTACCGACATGAGGGTTGGTCATGGTGACCATATACTTATAGGGTACATGGGAATCCCAAGTTTATACTTGTATATATGTATCATGGAGGGAGAAGGGTACACGGGAATCCTTTTTCTCTATGATATCTACAATTCCTGCAGCTACACATACTGAGGCTCTTTCATGGGGTAACACTGGACCTATATATCCCATGTGTGGTTTTAGGATGTTATTCCAAGCCCAGTTCCCTTTCCCAACATGGTATATATGTATATATTTATGTGGTTGTATATGGTTATTAACTCTGGTTTTGGATGGTGGAATTATTTTATCCTTATTCCTGAGTAAATGCTAGCGTTCACCCGCTAACCTATCTTCAGGTGTTGTATATGCAGGAATCGTCCATACTACTACTCCTGCTCAGTGACTTGGATTCGGAGACAGCTTTGTATGGCATTGAAGTGGTGATATTCAACACTCCAGAAGGCTCCATTTAATTTTATGGACTTCTCTACTTACTTTTGTTGTTTATTAGACTTTGGTTTTTAGCTATGGTCTGGGGCATGTATCGATTGGATGTTCTTTATTTTTGGTTAGAGGCTTTGTGAGACCACTTAAGGTTGGCATAGGCGGTGTCGGTAATGGTATAAAACTTGGCATTAATATTAGTATTGGGGCTGACACCATTTGACTGTATTGGATTTATGATTGTTCCATATTATTATGTTATATAATCAGAAGCCATCTGATATCCGGTGTAGGGTGGTTATGATTGGGTATTGGGGGCGGTCTCCGATCTCGGTTGGTCTTAGGGCATACCTCACCACTAGGCCTTGATTAAGATTGCGTTAGATTAGTATCAGAGGCCTAGGTTCATGGTCACTTGAGAGTCCAAAAAGTCATGTAGAGTAGAGTTTCTTTAAGGGTGTGTACGACGACCCAAAACTAGGCCTTGTAGCATGGGCATTTCAAGCCCAACAAGAACCACAGATCGCTCTATTTACCTATCCCAACCACCACATCTAACCACAAGTATCGGATGAACTCCGATCATATAAGAAGATTGTAGAAACAAGACTAGCAATCATTACTTAAGAAATGTATAATCCATCCATTAATACCAACATACTAAACAACATACCCAAGTCCAAGTCATCCACAAGCCTCTACCAATATGATGTCTGTAATATGTCTCTACATGCCCCCGAAACTAGCCGAAAACCAAGTCTAGTAGAGGTCTATGACATAAAATAGAAAGACTATGAAATGTAGGCCTTCAGAATTATGAAAGCTCACAATTTTAGAGTCAGCACACGGTCCGCTCGAACACCTCGTCACTGCACAGGAAGAGAAGAAAATGCTCTGGCCCCTGTGTCACATGGGGACACAGTGTCTGGAGATGGTTAGTGGTGGGAGTGCTAACATATAACTAAAGGATAAAGATAAAATAGTTTCATCATACAAAATCCAATCAAACCATCAGATGCAACCACATTCATAAACTTAGGCATATATGTAGATATATAGATACAATAAGTACCAAAAAGAGAAAGAAGCTTAGCATGCATTCCGAAGCATCCAATCATGTGATGTAAATTTAGCCAATTCAAGCCACCAAAGCTACAATTCAACACCATATATGACCACATGGTCTTCATGAACTATTTAACAATAAATCACTTTCATAGTCCAACACTTTAGTTTCAGCCATCATTTAAGTCAATTTGTTGTCATTAAGAACTATGCATCACCATTCATTCTTCATTAGCATCCATATACAAAACCTTAGTAAAAGACATAATTAAATTTTATGTTAGGGACTTTAACCCCTTTTAACCAAGAAAAACTCCAAAATCATCAATGCACTCCTTGCATAGACAACAAATCCTTTACAATATCATGTACCAACCATTATTACTCATTAAGCCATTGCCTTAGTTCAAAAAACTATTAGCATGTAACTAGTTATTTCTCTAAGACATTTTCATAAACAGCTTGAGGGCATACCTTTGCCATAACCAAACCCCAAGTGAAAACCATAAACATTGGGTTACTCATGTCCCATTTGTTAAACGACAATCAACAAGCACCCATATGTGTAAATCATAAAAAAAAACATGTATTAACACTAGATTAAACAAGAGAAAACAATACTGACCACTATGCATCAAAACCATAAACATTTTTTTTCAAACCCCACCATTCAAGAATCAAAATCAATGTTTAAAATATAGGTTATTTGAGAAATAAAAATGAGGTAAGAGTCACTTGCCTTATAAACTAAGATTCACACAGAGATTCTTGGTCTTCAAGTCCCTAAATGGTCTTCTTGATGAACCCTAGCCCAAATCTTGTTATAGAGATTTTAGAGTGTTTGGGAATGTTTTTAGCTTGTTTTTGTGAAGAATGACAGGCCCCAAAATGTTAAAAGTCATGAGTCATAAGGATTTAGGGGTGGGAAAAGTCTAAAATGTCCTCATCTTAAAAGCTAAAAATTGAACACCAGGAGGGTACGACTCACCCCCTTGACCCGTACCCTAGTGTATGAGTGGTACCCTTAATCGTATCATAAACCTCACCAAGGACCCCTATACTGAACAACATAAGACTATTCATGCATAAATCTTACCCTAAGGTATAAGTGGTACCCTAAAACCCATACCCAAGATAGAATAGTTTGGCCAAGACTTCTAGCATCATACGACTAGATAGCTTATGACTCGTACATTATCATATGATTGGTATGATGCTCATCATACCTAGGGAAGAAAGCAACCCACACACACTGTCCAACGTATGAAAGTGGGGCCCTAACTCGTACCCAAACATATAACTAGTACCCACTAGTCGTATGTTGTCTAGAAACTTCAACCTAGGAAATTTTATGAGGTTTAAAAGCCAAGGTGATTCAATTCTCCCCCACTTGGATCATTCGTACTCGAATGATGGGTAAGGCAAGCACAAGCTTGAGTTAACACATCATATCACATCAAACAACCTTTAATCAAGTTAGAAAACAAAGACATACAACAAGAATAAGACACATGCCACGATCATTATCAATCGAGCATTCATTCAATTTACTTTGAGACTGGAACCCATTGCCTATGAAAACACTTGCTCCATTCAAAGTTTAGGGACTTGAACCTATTTCTTATCAAAGACACAAATCAAATCAAGAAGATTAACACATACCTTAAGTACGAGTTTTCAGAATGGGGAGCAAATCCAGATTCTTGGACTTCATGTCCTCTTCTGTCTCCCAAGTGGCTTCCTCAATCTTTTTGTTCCTCAATAGAACCTTCACCAAAGCCACATATTTCATTCACAACCAGCGAACTTGTTGATCCAAGATTTATACTGGGACCTCCTCAGAGGACTAAAATTCCAAAACACCAACATCCTCCAAAGGCAGAACAAATGAAGTGTCACCCATACATTTCCGCAACATGGATACCTGGAATGCCAAATGAATGAATCTCAAAATAGAGAGAAACTAAAATTCATAGGCAACATTAATAACCCTCTTCAAAATTAGATATGGACTAACATACGGGGGACTAAGCTTCCTTTTCTTACCAAACCATATCTCCTCCTTCATGGGAGAGAACTTCAAGAAAATCGTATCGCCAATATTAAACTCCAAATCCCTATGCCTTACATCCACATAGGATATTTGGTGACTTTGAGTGCCTTTCAACCTATCACTTTCACCTTCTCCAAGGCTTGGTTGACCAAATTATGGCCAAAAATATTACCCTCAACAACCTCATACCACCCAATAGGAGAGTAACACCTCCTACCATACAACTCCTTAAAAGGAGCCATATCAATGCTAGAGTGTTAACTATTGGTATAGGAAAATTAGATCATAGGCAAATGGCCGTACCAATTACTATAATAATCAACCATATAAGCACGCAACATATCATCCAATGTTTGGATAGTCCTCTTTTCTTGTCCATCCATCGGTGGGTGGAAAGCGATACTAAGGCACACCTTAGCACCTAAACCTTTCTGAAATGATTTCCAAAAGTGAGATGAGAATAGAGTACCACAATCCGAGATAATAGAAATCAAAGCATCATGCAACTTCACAATCTTTATAAGATATAGCTTAGCATAATTCTCCACCAAATAACAAGTCCTCATCTGCAAGAAGTTAGCGTACTTGGTCATTCTGTCCACAATGACCAAAATAGAATCACATTGATTCTGGGACCGGGGAAGACTGGTGACAAAATCCATATTAATCACTTCCTACTTCCATTCGGACAACTTTCTCTCTTTATACAAACCACTAGGTCTCAAGTGCTCAAATTTCACCTGTTGACACACCATACACTTAGCTTCAAAGCTAGCCATATCATGCTTCATATTATTTCACCAATAAAAGTCCCTAAGATCATGATACATCTTTGTAATACCAATATGAATAGCATAACAAGATCCATGAGACTCTACCATAATCCTTTCCCTCAATCCATTGATATTGGAAACACATAGCCTACCTTGGTACTTCAAGATACCGTCACCTCCAGTTACAAACACAACAAATTTTGGTTGACCAACATTATTATTAATCATTATCAAATCATGATCCAACATTTACTTTTCCTTTATCTCAACAACTAGAGATAACTGTGATACCTGATGCTCAAATACTCCACCATCTTCAGAGTCCATGAGATGAACTCCAATATTAGCCAAATAATGGATGTCTTTCACCAATTCTCGCTTATCATCATCCACATGAGCTAAACTCTCCATGGATAACCTTCTAAGAGCATCAATAACTACGTAAGCTTTACCTTAATGGTGATGGAGGCTCCTATCATAGTCCTTTAGCAACTCAAGCTATCTCTTTTGCCTAAGATTCAACTCCTTTTGAGTGAACAGATACTGTAGGCTCTGATGATCAAAAAATATGTCAACATGAACCCTATATAGATAATGACGCCAAATCTTCCATGAAAATAGCATGACCAATAAATTGAAATAATAATTAGGGTAGGTCTTCTCATGAATTTTCAATTGCCTAGAAGCATAGGCCACCACCCTACCATGCTGTATCAATACACAATCGTTCCAAATACGAGAAGCATCATAATCCACTACAAAACTATCATTATCCTCGAGCAAGGTCAAAACTAGAGCCGAAGTCAATTTATCCTTCAACTTCTCAAGACTACCCTCACACGCATCCAACCACAAGAACTTGACCTTTTTCTGGGTCAACATAGTCAATGGAGCAACTATTATTAAAAAATTCTCCACAAATATCCTATAGTAATCATCTAGACCTAAGAAGCTTCGTATATCAGTTGGATTCGCAGGTCTAGGATACTTCTTAACCGCCACAACATTTTCTTGATCCACAATGATCCCCTCACTAGAGATAATATCCTTTAACAAAAACTCATACTTAGGAAACTTGGCATTCAAATGATGATCCTTCTAGGTTTGCAACACAGAACGGAGGTGATCAACATGATCTACCTCACTCTTAGAATAGACCAAGATGTCATCAATGAACAAAGTGACAAAAAATCTAGAAACAGATGAAAAACCCTATTCATCAAATCTATGAATGCCACTGAGGCATTAGTCAACCCAAAAGACATTTCTAGGAACTCATAGTAACTATATCGGGTCCTAAAGACAGTCTTAGGGATACCCACTTCCCTAATCTTAAGTTGATGATAACCCGACCTAAGATACATAATAAAGAAATACTTCACACATTGATTTTGATAAAACAAATCATCGATCCTAGAAAGAGGATACTTATTCTTTATGGTTACCTTGTTTAAGTGATGATAATTAATGCACATTCAAAGGGAACCATCCTTCTTACGTACAAACAACATGGGAGCACCCCAAAAAGGCATGCTAGAATAAATAAAACCTTTGTCTAAGATATACTTCAATTGCTCCTTAAGCTTTTTCAATTCAGCCAGAGTCATTCTATATGGAGGGATATAAATCGGATGAGTGTTTGAAACAAGACCAATCCCAAAATCCATTTCCCTATCAGGAGGAATAATGGGAAGGTCATAAAGGAATACTTCAAGAAACTTATTAACCACGGGAACAAATTGAAGAGAAGGATCCTCCGAGTTAGAATTTTTAACTCAGACTAAATAAAAAAAAACCCTTTAGAAATCAACTTTTGAGCTCTAAGATATGAAATGAACCTCCCCTTAGGAACTAAAGAACCCCCTTCTAATACAATGACCGATTCATTAGGGAATTTAAATGTGACATTATGGGTATGATAATCCAAGGAAGCATAGCACGAATGCAACTATTCCATCCCTAGAATAACATCAAAATAAACAATGTCCAACTCTATAAAGTCTACAAGAACTTTTTTACTACAAACAGCTACCACACACACCCAATAGACTCCCTTAATAACCACAAAGTCTCCTACAAGGGTAGAAACCAAAAAAGAAACTGACACAAACTTGGGACCAAAACCAAAATACACACCACAAATGGAACTCACATAAGAGAAAGAGGACCCTAGATCAAGTAAATAATACACATCACGAGAGAAAAGTTTGAACATACCCGTAAACATATTGGAAGATGCCTCACAATCCTGGTAAGATGTAAGAGCATGTAAATAATTTTGACCAATATGGGTACCAAAAATAGAATAAAAAGCAGCACCCTTCGGTGCAGGAGTGGATAAAGTAGTAATAGGGGCCTTGTTAGCCCATGAAGCTACTACAGGGGGCACTATCATTGCATGTAACCAATTCGACCATATCTAAAAAATTTGTTCCTCCCTTTCTCATATTAGCCATAATAATGCTAACCACAGAATCTATAAGTGGGTAGAATAGGGCCGACTGAGCCCCACTAGTCTGAGAATAGGTACCTTGTGCTCGAAACCCACCATTAAAATAAGACCAACAATCACATGATACCTTTAGGTAAGGAGCACTAGCCGATGAGAAATAAACAAAACTCCCTACTTCTTTTTTAGACACCTACCACCATCTCTATCACTTTGCTCAGAAGTCCTAAATCTCTTTCCTTGACTTTCACTAAACTCAACCTATTTTTTTATCTTTCTCCACTTGTTGTATATATAAACTAATCCATAGATGTCTATGTCTTTGATCAGCAAAGCCACCTTGCTCTTAAGGATCAACTCATGAGACAATCTCGAGGCAAATTTCCTCATTAAAGCCCTCATATCCGACACTAGCTCTTGAGCATAATGAGATAATTAATGAAATTACAAGGTATACTCCTTGACTAGCATCCTCTCTTACTTCAGATAAACAAACTCTTTTGCCTTTGGTTCCCTCAACTTTTGAGGAAAGAAAAGGTCTAGAAATGCATTAGTGAAATCTTTCCACAAGGATGACTCACCAATATCACCTTTTGTCCCTTCCCACTCCTCGTACCATCAGTATGCCATGTCCTTTAATTAATAGGCCACAAACTCTACCCCCTCCAAATTAGTAGCATGTATAAATCTTAAAAATTTTCCATCTCATCTAGAAAACCTTGGGGATCTTTCTCCACCCTAACACCAGTAAAGGTCAGAGGAACCAATCTCATAAACTGTCCAACCCTTGTAGCCTCAGAAGATGGAGTAACGGATGCACCGCGCTCAGCCTAAGAAACTACCAACTGAGTAGTTATCTGAATTGACTAACGAAAAACAACATTTTTCATGTCAGCTTGAGAAATTGAAGAGGATTAGAGATAACTGATAGAACTCCTAAATGATTAGGTATCAGACCCCTATACTGAATATAGACTCTATAAAAGGAGTGAGTCCCACCAACATTGTCCCAATTGGGATGGAAAGGTTTGTAGGAACTTTAAATCTTCTTGGAGGCATGATCTGGAAGATGAGCAAACAAAAATAAGAAGGATCTAATAACTTAAAATCTATAGCTAAAAATAAGACAACAAGAAGATGAAACATTCCTAAATGCCTTGTAGCCTTTCTCTTATAAGTGTGGCATGCTACACACATATAAAAGAGACTCTACTTGACATCACATTATGGATACCCAACTGACTATGAACCTAGTCTCCCCAACTGACTATGAACCTAGTCTCTAATACCAACTTGTCACGACCCAAAATAGGGCCTTGTCACATGGGTATCTTGATCCCAATAAGGATTGAAGATCACCCTATTTAGCCATCCTAACCACCACTTCACACCACAAGTATTGAATAAACTCTAATCATATAAAAAGATAGCATAAAAAAGACTAGCAATCTTTACTTATGAAATGAATAGTCCAACCATTAATATCAATATACTAAATAACATACCTAAGTCCACAATTATCCACAAGACTCTACCAATCCAATGTTTATAATATGTTGAGTCACGCTCTCGATAATACACAAGAACCAAGTCTAATACAATCTATGACATATGATAGAAAGACTATGAAATTTATGCCTTCCAAAGTATGGAATTTCACAAGTTCAAAGTCAATACACGATCCGCTCAAACACCTTGTCACTGCAAATAAAGAGAAGAATAAGCTCTGACCCAAGTGTCATGTGGGGACACAGTGTGTTGAGATAGTTAGTAATTAGAGCTCTAATATGTAACTCAAGGATAAGAATAAAATCGTGTCATCATTCAAAATCCAATCAAACCATCACATATAACTACATTTATATACTTAGGCATATATGTAGATACAGAGATAAAATAAGTGTCAAAAAGAGAATGAAGCTTAGCATGCATTTTGAAGCATCCATTCATGATACATGGAATGGAGGACTCTAACATTCTACCCTTATAGTTAGAGGGATTGAAATTCCCAATCGTATTACGCAAGGGACTCTAACCTCAAGTCATTTTATTAGGAAAGGGACTTTAACCTTAAGTTTTTTCATTAGGATAGGGACTCTAACCTCAAGCCTTTCATCTGGAAAGGGACTCTAACCTCAAGCCATTTTATTAGGCAAAGGAATCTAACCTTAAGCCTTTTTATAGCTTTTCCAGTGAAGGGATATATGGTGGATTTTTAGAAAGTTGCAGTGGTGAAAAAATGGCCTAGACCTATGAATCCAACCGACATTCGAAGCTTCTTGGGTTTAGTTGGTTACTATAGGAGATTTGTGGAATATTTATTGACTATAGAAGCCCTATTGACTAAGTTGACTTAGAAGAAGGTATAATTCTTGTGGTTTGATGCTTATGAGAGTAGTTTTGAGAGGCTGAAGGATAATTTAACTTCATATCTGATTTTGAATTTTCATGAAGGCACTGATGGGTTTGTGGTCTATTGTGATGCATCTCGTGTGGTTCTTGGGTGCAATTTAATGCAACATAGTGAGGTGATAGCTTATGCCTCTAGAGAGTTGAAGGTGCATAAGAGGAATAATCTAACTCATGATTTGGAATTTCTAGTTGTGGTGTTTGCATTAAAAATCTGGCATTACTTTTTATATGAAGTGCGTGTAGACATCTCTTTTAATCATAAAGCCTACAGTATGTATTTACTTAGAAAGATCTAAATCTCAAGCAAAGAAGATGTCTTGAGCTACTTGAGGATTATGACACAAGTCTTCACTACCACCCAGGTAAAGCTAACATGGTTGTTGATGCTCTTAGTATGTTATCCATGGGGAGTTATCTCATATGGATAAGGAGAAGCGAGAGTTGGTGAAGGACATTCATCATTTGTCTAACCTTGGATTCATCTCTTGGACTTTAAAAATGGTAGTGAGTTGGTGCAGGAAGTGGCACGATCATTTCTTGGTGCTGAGATCGAGGAGAACCAGATGTTAGATCCTATCTTGATAAGGATCAAGGGTGATGTACGTGGGCAGAAAGTGGTTGCTTTTGAGATTAACGGTGATGGTACTTTGCTATACAAAGAAAGTTTATATGTTCCTAATGTAGATTGCTTGCATGAGTGGATCTTGGTTGAGGTGCATGAGTCACTCTATGTTGTTCATCCCGGTTAAAAAAAAATAAATCATGAACTTAAGGAGATGTATTTATGGAAAAATATAAAGAGGTGTGTGGTGAATTTTTGGCCAGCGTATGGTGTATCAATAAGTGAAAGTTGAGCACACGAGGCCCGGGGGGTTGTATTAAGAAAATGAAATGCTATAGTTGAAGTAAGAAGTGATCAACATGGATTGTGTTACCACCCTTACTCGATCTCAGAATCAGTTTGATTTGGTATGGATCATTAGGGA
Organism: Capsicum annuum; assembly: GCF_002878395.1. Lineage (NCBI taxonomy): Eukaryota > Viridiplantae > Streptophyta > Magnoliopsida > Solanales > Solanaceae > Capsicum > Capsicum annuum. The sequence continues at coordinate 191,044,693 of NC_061113.1, forward strand.
TAGGATAACAAAGTCTGCTTACTTTTTGCCAGTGATGACTAATTTTTTGGATGAGGATTATGCAAGATTGTACCTTAATGAGTTTATGAAGTTGCATGGGGTGCCAGTTTCTATCATCTCTGATCATTTCACTTAATTTACATCTCACTTTTGGCGGTAATTTGAAAAAGGTTTAGGGACCAAGGTGAGTCTTAATACTACTTTTCACCACAGTGGGATGGGCAAGTAGAAAGGACTATTCAAATATCGGAGGACATTCTTCGTGCTTGTGTTATTGATTATGGTGGTATTTGTGTTGATCATTTGCCTGTTGTGGAGTGTTCTTATAATAATAAATACCATTCAAGCTTTGGGATGGCTCCATTTAAGGCCTTGTATGGTAGGAGATGTAGGTCTCCTATTGGATGGTTCGAGGTCGATAAGGCAAAGATGTTTGGCCCAGATTTGGTTCACCAATCCAAGGAATAAGTTAAGATGATTAGGGATAGACTTAAGGTTGTCCAAAGGCTCCAAAATTTCAATGCAGACATGAGGCAAAGGGATTTGGAATTTGAGATTAGGGATAGGGTGTTTTTGAAGATATCTCCCATGAAGAGATTGATGCAGTTTGGTAAGAAGGCGAATCGTAGTCCTGGGTATGTTGGTCCTTACTTGGTTTTGATAAGGGTTGGTAATGTTGCATATGAGCTAGAGTTGTATTAATCCGATTTTCCATGTCTCTATGTTGAGAAAGTGCATAGGTGATCCTTCATTGGTTGTTCCATTTAAAGGATTGGGTATTTCAGATTTTGTCTTATGAGGAGATCCCGATTGAGATTTTGGATAGGTAGGTTCATCGGTTGCGGACCAAGGAGATAGCTTCGGTAAAAATTATATGGAGGAACCACATGATTGAAGAAGCTACTTGGGAAGCAGAAGATGACATGAAGTCCAAGTATCTATATTTGTTCCCTATTCCAGAAATTCATACTTGAGGTATATGTTGTTCTAGAATTGGTTAAAAGGAAGTTTGATGGGAATTATTATGTTAAATCATGCTTGTATTGCCTTTACCCGTCATTCAGGGACAAATGATCCAAGTGGGTGAAAATTGAAATACATTGGCTTTCCTTAGAAAATTTCTCGAGTTTGACATTCTGGACATCATACGTCTTTAGGGTATTTGTCGTATGATGTGGGCATAGTTTAAGGGCGTAAAGTCGTATAATAAATAGTGTGGTTTGGTTTTTTACTATCCAGAGTACAAGAAGGAATCATACTAGTCATATGTTAGGGTATGAGATGTGTAGTGCCAAACCGTATGATGTCCTATGTCTAGCCTAGATGATTACGCCTAGGGTACATTTTTAGGGTACCATTCATATGTTTTGGATACAAGTTGGCCCTTGTTGTCATATGTTGAAAAGTGTTGGAGTCCAAGTTGCTTCCTAGGGTACAAGTGGTGGGTGCCACTTATATATTGTAGGTACTGTTTTGGTTGTGTGGTCGTACCCTCCTGTGCTCATTTTTTTAGCTTTTAAACTGAGGATATTTTAGACATTTGACACCCCAAAAACCTTAGGATCCATATCCTATAACATTAATGTGTCCCTCATTCTTTACTTTGAAAGATCAAAATACTCCTAAACCACTCTCGAATTACTTTCAAGACTCTTGGTTTAAGAGAGGCTAGCGTTTATCAAATACAATCAATTTGGGGCTTACAAAGATGGTTTATCTCTGTAATCCTTGGCATCTAAGGCATGCTACTCCTTCCACATTGTTAGTTCAAACCAAAAACATGATTCAGGGCATTAATATGGGTTTGTGTTGGTTTGGAAATATATATAGGGGGTTTTGGTTACTAATGTCTGGGTGATATTTTCCCATGTTCTGTTTATGGTTTTTCATGTTAAAATTGTGGAATTGAATGTGTTGCTTTATGGGAATGGTCAACTGGTTCTTGGTTTGAGTTTTGGAAACTATATGCCCTCAACATGTTTGTTAAATTGCCTATGAGAATGTTTTGTCACATAGTTTGACTTTTATTGAAACTATTGCATTCCATATTACAGTAATGGAGCGCTAAATGGTTTAGTTGAGCTAAATTATTTGGAAAGTTATAGGTAGCCATGGTTTTGATTGATTGGAAATCCTATGAGGTACATGGGAACCCCCTAAGTGTTAGCTAGTGACATTGCTTACAAGTTATAGTCAGTATAACGATACAACTTCATAATACCTTGGTAATTAACATTGGAATTCGTGGTTTGGTTATGTGCTAAAGGTTTTAATTTGGGAATAATGGTGGGTTGTGATAGCTAAATGTGAAGGTGTGAGTCTAATGGACGGACAATGGAAACTAATATTTGTCGAAATGAGGATTGGTCATGGTGACCATATACTTGTGGGCTACACAGGAATCCCCTAAGTATACTTGTATATATGTATCATAGAGGGTGAAGGGTATACGGGAATCCCCTACTTCTATGATATCTTCGGTTCATGCGGCTACATGCATTGGGGCCTGTTAAGGGGGTAACACTGGACCCATATAGCTCGTGGATAGTTTTGGGACGGTCAAGCTATGCAACCCAGGTTAATAATTTAAATGCATGCTAAACTTGGTTCCCTTTCCCGATATGGTATATATGTAAATATGTATGTGGTTGCATATGGATATTCACTTTGGTTTGGGATGATGTCATTATTTTATCCTTATTCATGATTTCATTCTAGCATTCACGCATTTGCCCGTCTTTGGGAACTGCATCTCTATACGATATAGGAACCGTCCATAGTACTACTCCTACTCCTCAGTGACTTGGATTTGGGGAAAACTTAGTGTTGGATTAAAGTGGCAAGCTTCCATACTTCGGAAGGCTCCATTTCATCTTATGGACTTCTATACATACCTTTGTTATTTATTAGACTTTGGTTTTTGGCCATGGTTAGGGGCATGTACCGATCGGATGTTCTTTACTTTTTGTTAGAGGATTTTTGAGACTACTTTGTGTTGGCATGGGCGGTGTCGATATTGGAATTAGCATTAGGGATAATACCATTTGACTGTATTTGATTTATGATTGTTCCATCTTGTTATTTTATATGATCGAAATTTATCCGAAATTAAGTGTAGGGTGGTTATAGTTGGGTATTGGGGGTGGTTTGTGGTCCTGGTTGGGCTTGATGCACCAGACATGACTAGGCCCTGGTTTGGGTTATTTCAGTGTTTTAATAAGAAGGGAAAATTGAGTCTGAGGTACATCAAATCTTTTAAGGTTTTGAAGGTGATAGGGACCGTAGGCTATAAGCTTTCTTGCCTCCTAGAGTTTTTGAGTTCCACTTGGTATTCCGTGTGTCAATGTTAAAGAAATACCATAGATATGAGAAGTACAACATTCATAAGGACCCTACGTTATTTGATAAGAAGTTATCCTATGAAGTGCAGCCAACAACAATATTAGGTATCGATGTGATAAAAATGAGAACTAGAGTCATTCCATGTGTAAAGGTTCAATAGAGGAACCGTACATTAAGGAAAGTCACTTAGGAGACAAAGGCTGACATGTATAGTAGATACCCATAATTAATTATTTCCCCAAAAGTAAACTTACCCTTGGGATAGTTCCTCAGCATATGCACTGACTGACCACATTTGAAATACTTATCCCCCCTTCATAAAAAATTCCACAATGCACTGACCACAAAACCTATATGGAGGATATAATGGAGTGGACAGAGCCCTACTAGGCTGAGAGTAGGCAACCTGTGCCCTATAACGATCACTGCCCTTCAAACATTAATCACCAGACGACTTTGGATAAGGAGCATTATCCATATAATAGGACCAAGAAATCCCCCACTTCTTCTTAGTCCACTTTCCACCATCACTACAACTTGGTTGTTGACCTTAACCCTAGTTTGATAATAAAATTTCTTACTTTGCCTCTCCACAAATTTTGTCTGCTTCTTCTTCTCTTCTTTGACTTGCTGCATATGAACCACCAACTGATAAATATCCATATCTTTGTATAACAAAGCAGCCTTACTCTCTATAATCAAGTCTCGGGACAATCCAAAAGCAAACTTCCTCATTCTAGCCCTCATGCTCGACACTAACTTTGGTGCATACTGAGATAGAAGGTGCAACTTTAAGGCATATTCCTTGACACACATCTTTCCTTAATTAAAATTTATAAACTCTTTTGCCTTTGCCTCTCTCAACTCTTGATGAATGAAGCGGTCCAAAAAAGCACTAGAGAAATTGTCCCATAAAGAGGACTCAACATCATCAACCTAGACTGGTCCTATTCCTCCTACTATTGGTATGCCACATCTTTCAATTAGTACATAACAAACTCTATACCCTCCACATCAGTGGCATCCATCACATAAAATATCTTTTCTATCTCATCAATGAAAAATTGAGAATCTTCCTCAACCTTAGAACCAGTGAAAGTAGGAGGACTCAACCTCATAAACTGGCCAGCCCTTCTGGACTTAGAATGGATTGACATAAACTACACGCCCAGTCTAAGAGGCTACAACTGGGTTAGTAAGTGAATCAACTGGAGAAATTAACCATTAGACACATCAGCTCGAGGTGTCTAGGGAGGAACTGGAGGAACTAGTAGAGCTCCATGAGGGCAATTAGAAGGTGCGACCCTTGATAGGGTGTGAACTCCTGGAGTAGGATGAGCTCTATCCACCTTGTCCTCGGACTAGATAGAAGAATTCCCATAGACATCAGATCTTCTTGGAGGCATGATATAAAAGGCACAAAAATAGGAATTAGAGAGATTCAAGATTATAGACTCTATAGATCGAAAAAAAAACAACAAGAAAGGGAAACATTGAGCTATATAAGCCAAGTTAATGGACCAAGTTAGACTGATTAAGAACTGAAAATGGAGTAATTTATTGAGGTGCTTCCTTGACTTAATTAAGCTAGTAGGTGAGTCACCTACTTGAGTTATATGAGCCAAGTTAATAGACCAAGTCCATGGATCAGATTTAGGCCTTTATTAGTATACTTAATTGGGCCCAAATTAAGTACTAGAAGAAGGAAAATGGAGAAATGGCCAAGAACACAAATCTGCCAAGGCCCAAATGTAATTGAGCCCATCTAAGAAATTAAGCAATTAGGTGCATCACCTACTTTCACCCTTTGTAGCAGCTTAATATCATTAAGTAGGTTCATCACATACTTGGACCAATTTTACCAATTTTAAGGTCCAAAATGTAGCTAAGGAGGTGGCCAAAATAGGGCCTTTATAAGGCCAAGTTTCTGGTCATTTTTCTTCCTTTCTAAGTCACAAAAAAGAGTATATTTCACAAATTCTCTCCACTCTCTCTAAATTAATAAGGAGCAGCCCTATTTTTCTTTCTAGGGTTCTTGAAGAAACCCCAACCTTTGCAATTCAAGGTTAGTGAAAACACTTATGATTTTGCTTAATTATCTCACTGAAGATGAGGAAAACATGCTATAAATGCTTAATTACTAATTCATGGTATAATATAGGACAAGCTACTTGCTCACTTTTTCTCTGTTATTAAGAGATCCCTTTTCTTCTTTGGTTTAAAATGTGAAGGAAAATGAAAGTTGAAGTTCTTGTGAAGTTCAAATTTAAAGGAAAATTTACATCATTGAGGTAAGGATGATAGCTTAAAGAACTTATTTGGATTATTACATCCCCGGTCAATGATCTAGTTCTAATATCCAAGATTGGGCAAATAGTTAGAGGTAGGGATACCGTGATTATGTAATTAACCATACGAATCAATAACCAAGATAAACAAGTAAACTAATGAAGTTTAATAACATAGTATACTTGTTTTAAGTACTTTAACACTGGGCTTTCTCCTATTTATTTTATCAAGTCCTTAATATGCAATGTTTAGTTTATTTTAGTTTACAAATATTCCAAACTCTCTTTTGGTTATTCTTGAATCAATTAATATAAATTGTGTACTAGAATTTGACAGTCATTAGAACAAGTCCCAGTGGGATTGATTTTTGGCTTTCTTGAAGGCCATTATATTACTTAGTAGACCACGTACACTTGCGTTTGTGCTTAGGCATTGTCACTAATCTGAGTTTAGACAGTTGATTTATTTTTTCACCTAGTTGGTGGCCTCCCAGATTGAGCGTGTTTCTTTTTTTTCTCCATCCCTTGAGGCCATAAGTGTGGGCCAATTTTGAGGTTAAGTCTTCGTACTTTTACTGGTTCAAAAGTTGAGGAAGATCCTCATAATTTCTTTAACGAGATGGAAAAAAAGTTACGTGATGCATGCTACCAATATGGAGGGTGTGGAATTTGTCACTTATCAGTTGAATGGTATGGCAAATCAGTGGTATAAGGAGTGGGACAAGTCTAGGGTAATGATGCTGAGTTCTTTTTATGTGATGATTTCTCTAGTGCTTTCACTGATCTCTTTTTTACTCTAGAGCTAAGGGAGGTGAAGGATGAGGAACTCATAAATTTGAAATAAGGTAGGATGACAGTGAAGTACTATGCCTTGAAATTACACGATTTTCTCATTACGGAGCTAGTATCCTCTGTGAGAGCTCGAATAAGGAAATTTGCTTTGGGATTATCCCATGATTTGGTGTTAGAATGTACAACTGCTCTATCAAACAAAGACATGGACATCTCCAGGTTAGTGGCATACATGCAACTGGTTGAAGGGGAAAAGAAGTAGCAGGTAGATATGACCAAAAAATATTAAGAAGTTTTGGTATTTGGATTAGGGTAAAAGTCAGTAAAAAAGTGGTAAAAGCGGTGGAAAATGGTCTAAGAAGAAGTGGGATAATTTTGGTTCATACTCTTCGACTAGTGCTTCGTATCCTAAGTCATCGGGTGATCATTGTTTTTAGAAAAATATGGGTCATAGGGAATAGGGTTCCTACGCTCAGGCTAGTGTGGCTTAGTCAGCCCTATTGTATTCCTCTTGTAGATTCTAAGGTCAGGTGCAGCGTGGTGTTTGTATAGAGGAAAGGAACAAGTTCTTTAAATGTGGTCATATTGGTTATATGATGATGGATTGTCCTTATAAGGTTGCTTCTGGGGTAAATAAGATTCCTATTTCTACTTCATTAGCTCCTGCACCAAAAGGTGCTGCATCTTCTTTTGGCTTCATCATTGGTCAGAACCATCTGTACACTCTTGCCACTGTCTAGGATTTTGAGGCATCCCTTGTTGTTATTACTGATATACTCAAACTTTTCTCTTGTGATGTATATTGTTTACTTGATCTCAGGTTTACCCTCTCTTATGTGACCTCTTTTGTGGCTATCTATTTTTTTTGACCCTAAGTGTATTCTGGATCCCTTCACTATGTCCACCCTAGTTGGCGACTACATTGTGGCTAGATGGGTTTATATAGGTTTTGTGATGTCGGTCTATGGTAGAGAGACCTTGGTGGATCTAATAGAGTTGGACATGCTAGCTTTTGATACGATTTTAGGAATGTATTGGTTGTATTCGTTCTATATTTCTCTTGAATGTCAAACATAAAGGTTCAGTTTCCATTTCCCAAATGAGCTGGTGATCGAGTGGGAAGGTAGTTCCCTAGAACCTAAGTGAAGGTTCATTTCGTATCTTATGGATAGAAAATTTATTTTGTAAGGGATGCCTTTATCACTTAGTGCATATCAAGGATTCTAGATTCGAAGGTCCTTCTTTGCATACCGTCCTTGTGGTTTGTGAATTTCCCAAGGTATTCCCTGATAATCTTCCTGGAGTTCCTCCAGATAGGGAAATTGATTTTGAAATTAACTTTTTTCTGAATACTCTTTCTATTTCTATCTCTCCGTACCAAATGGCTCTAGCTAAGTTGAAGGAACTCAAGGAGCTATTGAAAGATCTTATTAACAAGGGTTTATCTTCCCTAGTGTATCTCTTTGGGATGCTCCTGTTCTTTTTATGTGTAAAAAAGATGGGTCCCTTCAACTGTTTATTGATTATAGCTAATTGAGCAAGGTGACCATGAAGAATAAGTACTCCCTTCCAAGTATTGATTATTTGTTCAATCATCTTTGAGGTACTAAGTTCTTTTCTAAGATTAACCATCAGTCAGGTTACCATCAGTTGAATATTAAAGAGGTGGATATCCCTAAGAATACTTCTCGAACCTGGTATTGTCATTTTGAGTTTTTGGTGATGACCATTGGTTTGACTAATACCCTAACAACATTCACGGATCTTATAAATTGGTTTTTCCATTAGTTTTTATATTTTTTTGTGATCATGTTTATTTATGATATTTTGGTGTATCAAAAGAGCAAAGCGGATCATACCAATAAGCTCTATTTGCTATTATAGATCCTTAAGGAGTAGCAATTGTATGGTAAATTCTCTCAATATGAGTTCTGGTTAAATATTGTGACTTATCTGGGATATTTTGTTTCTAGTGAAGGGATTGTTATAGATCTATAAAATGTTGTAGTGGTTAACAAGTAGCCTAGACTCATAACTCCAATTGACATTTGAAGTTTCTTGGTTTTAGCTGATTGTTATAGAAGGTTTATGGAGAGTTTCTCTTCTATTTCTGTCTCATTAACTAAGTTGACTCAGAAGAAGTTAAAATTCTTATAGTTTGGTGCTTGGGAGGGCAGTTTTGAGAAGTTGAAGGATTACTTGACTTCGGCTTCGGTATTTACTCTACCTTAGGGTACTGATGGCTTTGTGATCTATTGTGATGTATCCTGGGTAGGACTAGGTTATATATTGATGCGGCATGGTAAAGTTATGGCCTATGCCTTTAGAAAGTTTAAAGTTTATAAGGAGAATTACCTGACTCATAATTTGGAAGTGTCAGGCTTAGTATTTGTATTAAAGATTTGGCAACATTATTTGTATGGGGTCTAGGTTGATATTTATTCTAATCATAAGATCCTGTAATATGTGTCCACTCAAAAAGAGCTAAATCTCAGGAAAAAGAGGTGGCTTGAGTTGCACAATGACGATGACATAAGTCTTCACTATCACCCAGGTTAAACTAATGTGGTTGTTGATGCTCTTAACTTGTTATCTATGGGGATATTATCTCATATTGATTAGGAAAAACACAATTTGGTTAAGGATATTCACCATTTGGCTAATCTCAGTGTTCGTCTTTTGGACTCAAAAAATGGTGGTGTGATTATTTAATAGGTGGCTAAGTCATCTCTTGGTGCCTATGTAAAGGAGAAGAAATTGTTGGACCCTATCTTGATGCAGATCAAAGAGAATGTAGGTCACCAGAAGGTGATGGCTATTGAGATTAGTGTTGATGGTATCTTGAGGTACTAGGGGAGGTTTTGTTTCTCGATACCAATAGTTGTGAGCAAGAATTTTGGTTGAAGCTCATGAGTAGCATTATACTATTCATCGTAGATTGATGAAAATGTATCATGATCTTAACTAAATTTGTTAGTAGAATAATATGACGCGGGATATGGCAAATTTTATGGCTAAGTGCATGGTGTATCAGAAAGGGAATGTAGAGCACTTGAGGCCCAGTGGATTGACTCAATAGATCGAGCTACCAATGTGGAAATGGGAAATAATTAATATGGATTTTGTTACCGATCTTCTACGGTCTCGCCAATAATTTGATTTGATTTCGATTATTTTGGAAAAGATGATTAAGTCTACTCAATTCTTGTCAATAAGGACTAATTTCTATTCTAAGGATTATTCCAAGTTGTTCATTTACAAGATTGTGAAGTTTCATGGTTCTACAGTTTCCATTATATCTGAACGAAGTACCCTGTTCTTATCTCACTTTAGAGGTTGTTCCAATGATGTTTGGGAACCACGGTAACCCTTAGTATCGCCTTCTATCCACAGATGGATAGAAAAGTGGAAAGGACAATCCATGCCTTGAAAGATATACTTTGAGCTTATGTAATTGATTATGGTGGTAGTTGGTTTTACGAAATTCCTTTCATAGAATTTTCCTACAAGAACAGTTATCACTCTAACATTGGTATGGCTCTATTTGAGGCCTTTTTTGGTAGGAGGTGTAGGTCTCCTATTGGGTAGTTTATGGTTGGTGAAAATAGTTTTTTTTGGCCCTGATTTGGTTCACCAAACCATGGAAAATTTGAAGGTTATATGGGATAGGCTTAAGATCGTGTAACGTCACCCAATTTCCTGCACGGATAAGGGATGAAGGGAGTTGTGTTCAATGTTGTTGATTGGACATTCTTGAAGGTTTCTTTTATGAAAGGAGTGGTGCAGTTTGGTAAGATGGGGAAACTCAGTCCCTATTATGTTGGTCCATATTTTATTTTGAAGAGGGTTGGTAATATTGCTTATGAATTGGAGTTGCTTTCTAGTTTGAGCTCCATTCATTTGGTATTTCATATTTTGATGTTGTAAAGGTGTATAAGTGATCCTTCGATGATTATTCCTTTGGAAAGGTGGGCATTTCAAATTCCTTGTCTTATGAGAAAGTCCTGATTGAAATTTTGGATCGACAAGTTCGTCGGTCAGGAATGAATTACATGGCTTTGGTAAAGCTTCTTTAGAGGAACCAAAAGTTTGAGGATGCTATTGGGAAGCTGAGGAGGACATGAAGTCCAAGTATCCGTTATTATTCCCCATTCTAGAAAATTGTGCTTATGGTATTTGTGATATTAACATCTTTGTTTTTTGTCTTTGTTAAAGGAGAGTATTGGTGTATTTCTGTGTTAAATTATGCCAAGGGATTCCTTGACCCATCATTTGAGGATGAATGATCCTAAAGGGGAGAATGTAACACCTCAGGATTTTGGTCCTTGAAAAATTCTAAAATTTAATCCTCAATTCCTGAATATGACTGCCCTTACGAGTCATAAGGAGTCTTGACAGGTCCTAGGGACTCAATCATAGCTTAAAGAGTGTGTGTGGGTGAGTTTTGTTCTGAGTACTAATTTCTCACTACAAGTCATAAGGACTCATTATGAGTCATTGGGTAAAAATAGTAAGATATCCAGTATATAACAAAAATAGTTTTGTGTTGACTATGACTAGATCCTACGAGTCATAGGGTCTCACTATGGTTCATGGTATATGATTCGTAAGGTTAATAGTATGTGTGACAAGTGACACTGTCTTGGCAATGACTTGTGAAGATGAGTCGTAATGAGTCGTTATGAGACCCGTAATGACTGATAGTTATTTTCCAACTTTTAAATGGGGGTATTTTAGACATTTCATTCTTATCCTAATAATAACCCACATTCTATAAACATACTTGGGGCCCTATTTTCATTTATAATACACTCTAAACATTCTTTCTGCTTTGTTAAGTCTCTCATGCATCCATACTTAGGGTTTACAAGAAGTGGGTCAAGGAGAGATTAAAGAGTTGAATTCTCCCCATAATCTTAGGTATTTTAGACATGTTACTCTTCCCTAGTTGCAAATTTGGTGAAAACATATGTTCTAAAGTATTGTTCATATGATATTGATGATGGTTTAAAACATGGGTTAAGGGTTTTGAATTATTGTTATTTATATGATGTTTCATATTTGTCCCTGCGTGGGTTATGTTTAAATGGTTGTTAGAAAATCAATTTGATGCATGGGTATAGTGAATAAATTAAGGGATTATGATTTTCTTAAACTTATAACTTTTGACGTAGTTATGACGTCAACCCCATATTGTGAAATTGGTTTTTTGAATATGAAAAGTATGCATATTGAAATCTCTTAAACTATTACATAAAGTGAAAAGTCAATGAAGCATAATGGTTTTTAATTGAACCTTATGGGGTTGTGTGATTCCCCAAGATTATGTATAATTGAACCAAGGGGCTATGAACATTCCCCAATAATGAAATTGTTTTGGCATATTGATGTTACCTTGCAAGTGTAGTTGCTAAGACAATACCTACAATGTATGCCTAAATATGTAGCATGGTTCAATGCATGGGAATGTGTGTTAATTCTCTTAATTAGAATTTAATAGGGGTTATATATCTGAGTCATGAAGGTGAAGGTCTCGAGGGATCAATATTAGAAATTGCAGTTGCCGATGCGAGGGTCTATATGACCGGGTAGTTTGAGTCACCCTATTATTATCATATGAATGGGAGGTTTGACTCCCCCATATCATATTACATGGTTGGGTGCTTAATTCACCTTGATATGTAGGGAGTTTTGAGTCCTCCATAGTGCATATGTATACCCTCTAATTCGTGCAGCTACATGCACTAGGTCCCTAACAATTGGGGGAAAGCTGGGCCCATATATCCTATAGTTGCCTTCTTTTGTTAGAATGATTGAGCTACATGATCCAGGATAAAGTTTTAAGGATTCATGCTAAGCCTTGTTCACTACCCCGACACACTCTCTCTCTCTATATATATATATATATATGTAATTGCATATGATTATGTGTATAGGATTTTTGACTGGTTTTGAATTATTAATCATGACATTATTTTATCCCTTAACCCTAAGTTATATGATAGAGCTTCAATTGCTAACCATCTCTGAGTGTTGTATCCCCATGCAATACAGGTACCAGAGTGGCCTGTACTTCTCCTATATAGAGTTAGGTGGATCGGATCGGCTCCTTGGTTTGTTATCGTGAAGTGGTGAGCTTTCATTCTTTGAAAGACTTAGTAATTTAATCAGTTCTTCTTATAGATTAGTATTGAGATCTCACATTATTGTTAAGATTATCATTTTCATTATCATCTATTAGAATCAGGGACATGTCCCTACCAAGACTGGTTTTGGACACTATTTTTGATTTTTCTTTGCATAAAGGCTTTGTTGGATTATTATGGACTTAGGTGACAATGGTCATTTTATTTGGTCGGTCAGTGGTTACCAGTTATAGATATTTCTTTTCTTTCTTAAACTTATCTTATTATATGTTCAGAATTCATTCGACGTTAGGGATATTGTGTTACTTGGCTGGTTACCACAAGTGGTCTCTAGTCCATGATGGACTTGAGATACCCATCACCGCCAGGCCCTATTTTAGGCTGTGAAATTTTTCATGGATGACTTTTTAGTTGTAGGTGACTCATTCACTGATTGTTTAGAACACCTCACCAATGTTTTGATGAGATGCAAGGAATGCAACTTAGCATTGAATTGATAAAAGTCTCACTTTATGGTTAAAAACAATAGTGCATGGACAAATGATTTCAAAGAACAAGATTGAGGTCGATAATGAAATGATTGAGGTGATTGAAAAATTAGCTTCACTAATTTTTATGAAAGGTATTCATAGTATTTTGGAACATATGAGTGTATATAGAGGATTCATAAAGGACTTATCTAAGATTGCTAATCCATTATGTAAGATGCTGGAGAAATAGAAAAAATTTTTATTTTATAAAGTGTGTCTAAAAGTATTTGAGCAGATGAAAAAGGGGTTGATTTCTACCCCCATCATTGTGTCTTTGTGTTGGACTTTACCATTAGAGGTTATATGCAATGCTAGTGGTGTGGATCTAGGTGCAATCCTAGGCCAAAAGGTGAGAGAAAATATCATATCCTATCTACTATGCTAGCAAAGAACTTAACCCTTCCTAAAATAATTACAGGGTCACTGAACGAAAGTTTCTAGAGGTTGTATTTACATTCAAAAAAATTTGGTCTTAATTGCTTTGCGCAAAAATAATTATGCATATAACCATGTAACTCTTACATACCTTATGGCGATGAATGATGCAAAGCCAAGGTTGATTAGATGGGTAATATTTTTGTAGGAATTTGACTTTGAGGTCAAGAATTTAAAGGGTATTGAGAATTTATTGTCCTACTATATATAATGTCTTGTGCAGGAGGCAATGCTAAAACTAGGGGATGAGCTTGAAATTGATGATACTTTTTCAAATGAGCAGGTGTTGGTAACATTACAAGACCTATTTCCTTAGTTTATAGACTTTGTCAATTATTTGTCAAGTGATCTAGTTTTGGAAGATTTGTTGCTTCAACAGTGAAAGCAGTTTATGAATTATATGAGAATCATTTTGGGATGAACCATACTTGTTATGAGTTTGTAAAGATGGATTGGTCCAGAAATGTGTTCTTGAGATCTAGATTATTGAGTATCTTAGAGGCATTTCATTCATCACCACTTGGGGATTGTCATAGAGGTGCCCAGACTACACATAAGATCTTACAATGTGGTTATTATTATCTCTCTAATTATAACGATCGTCATGATTATGCTAGGGCTTCTGACCAATGTAAAAGACAAGGGAACATCCCATGCAAACATAAACTTCAAGTGATGATTATCCTTGATATAGAGTTATGTAATCACCTCTAGGTTATTTCCTCTATTTGGGTGCATTTCCATCATTTTAAGCCTTTCCACATCGGCTACAGTTCATTTATGAATTGCAGAACTATTCTCTTGATTATCGGATAGTTCATTTGAAATTTTGGCTCATTTTGCTATTTGGAGCTTTCATTGTTTAGTATTTGGTATCGACCGAACTACGAGTAGATGACCTCAGATAAGAATTCTGATAATGCATCAACTCTGAAATGTTAATTTAGGCTTATGGTGATGTTTGATTCATTTCCCAAGGCTTTCGGACTCATTTAGCGCTATTAGGCGGATTATGTAAAGTATGGAACTATAAGAGTGGGCCCCACACTAAGTTGAACTAATCTAACTTGAAATTTTTCATGCTTTCATTAAGTCTGAAATATCAAATTTTGCACAGTAGAATATTTTATTTGTTCGCATGGGGTTCCAAACTAACCCGAGCACCGGATTATAGTACATTTTGGACTCAAGAAAATCTGGTGCATCAGGTTGTTGATGCAAAGTGATCATATGACCTATTAAGTGGTTATTGCATATTCAATATAGTGTCTATTAAGTAATATTTACCATTTGGTTAATGGTCTCTTTAGTATTGACTTTGTCCGCTTAAGCAGGCAACTCTTAAGCCGCCTAAGAGTCAATTAAGTGATACACGCTAGCTTTGACAGATCGCTTAAGCGATAGTAGGTCTGTGTATGTTGTTGTCACATAAACAATAGAGCGACCACTTAAGAAGCACTTGGTAATTTCTTATCCCACTTTTTTCCACCCTATTTTCCACCATTTGTTCCATAATTTTTACACCTTGTTGAGAGCTCAAAAAGTGGAAAAAGTGGGAAGTCATCCATAGAAGCTGCGGTAAGCTAGCCTAACTCTCCTTGGTCATTTCCCATTAATTTTCCCTTTAATTGTTATCCTAAATCATTGTAAAATCCTTAGAAATTAGGTCTTGCATTTCTATACTTTAAGGATTGATTTGAGACCCGATTTATGCTCCATTTTTGCTCAACTTTTGAGTTCACATTCCCTGTCTTTTGATGGACCTCATGATGAATTAAATTTTGGATTTTATTTATGGGACGTGCATGACTATTCTTGACCCAAAATTTGACCCAACCGTTAAAATAGAAATATGGGTCTCATTTTACTCCTTACGACATGTAGATTACAATTTTGCTAGTATGAAAATTTTTCTAGATTATGGCCTGAAGGCAGATAATTTAGGGGCAATTCAAGGATTGTAGTTTGGCATCAAGGTAGGCTTTTTTCTACTGTTCTTCACAAGATGGTGTATTATATATGTTTCATATTAGATAGAGATGTTAGGATGTGATGTTGTGTAGAATAACATGAATTAGCTAAATTTATGAGTTCAGGGTCTAGAAGGGTAATTGATCCTTAAGGTGGAATACTTATTATGCTTCTAAGATCCTATTACCCTAGGAAGCTAGAATGTTAGTCCTAGTTGAGACTAATTAACCTTTAGTATATAGTTTACCACATTATTTGGTGGATTGTGATGGTTTCCTAAATTATGATATGGTTATGTTGGATATTATTAGGCCCAAGGCCATGTTCATGATTTTGTCCTTGTAAAGGACATAGCTGTAGTTTATAGATTGTTTGATGCTATCGAATTATTTGGATACTTGTGATGACATGCATAATTTGGTACATTTATTCTCACTAAAATGGTAAATGGTATGATTCTGACTAAAAATATGGTTTTACTACTATTTTTCCTAAAATGAGATATATTTACACTATTAACTTCTAAAATAAATTCTTTCATAATATGAATCGTACCATCTTAATAAATTATTTATGAGCCTTTGAGACTAAAAATAATGATGTTTTAAAGATTTGATCGAGATAGATTCTCGTCCATGGTTTTTGCTACTATTGTTTACCTCGACGAGAGAGATTACGGTCTTTTCTATACTTCTATGATAATTTATCCCAGAGTTTACGTTGAATAATGTATATATAGACATATACACTTTTAGCCATGGTTTTATCTTATATGTTTAATATATATATATATATCCCTGGTACTGGATGGAGTAGCTTGATGATGATGATGATGGTTACTGAAAATCCTTGATTAGGACTAGGTTAGTGTATACAGGTACTCCCAAACCCCCTCGGGGCCCTTTCATCCACGAGTTATCAAGTCGTAGAAGAGAGTTCATCGTAGGTCCTGTATCTATAAGCCGTTGTGCTTGAGAAGGTGTATACATTGTGTTATATTATGGTATTTGGATTGGTTATTATAGTGTGGATTATACTTTGCATTTATCCTTACATGCATATTACCAAACACCAGTATGCGCCTATATCTATCAGTCTTATATAGGGTTGCATAAGTATAGGTGATGAGTATTTCTTGCAATGTGTTGTGTTCTTATTGGACCTTTAGGTTTATGGGGCTTGATTTAGGTATTGTTTATCTGGACTAGCCGGTTACTTCATATTTTATTGCTATTCTGGTTAGTACATTAAAAGTTGATTATTGGACTGGTACTGAGATTCAAGGTATGGTCTAATTTTTCCTTTATGGTTGCTTTATTATGGATAATTATCTCATGTTTAGACATATGGATTAGAGATCTTGATTATGTTAGTAGTAGTTCCTACTATGATTAGGAGGCCTTGAGATACTACTATGACTAATTAAGGTTGTACCTTTTGGGTTAGCCTTGTTTATGTACATATTTTTATTTATATAGTTATGGTATTACTGTATATCCCTCTTTTCCTTCTTTTATTCATGTTGTATGTCCATTCTTAGTCCTTATATACTATTATATATCCTTCATCTTCTATTTTTTTGTATATGGGATAGCAATATATGGTATATTTTTTAGGTTCCTTACTATGGATAGAATAAGATTATATATCCTTATTTCCTCCATAGCTTTTCTATGTTAGTCCTCCTGACATTTAATCGTAGTTTACATTATTGCTTGAATGTTAAGTGTATTTGCATTATCTTTGGAGCTTAATAGACAGTTGCCAACAGAGTACTACATGTTGGTACTCACACTAAACTTCTACAACCTACAGATCATATTACGAGTTTTCACCATTATTGTGTGCATTGTGTGGAGCAGCTATGTTTCGGAGAAATATGGTGAGCTCCTTGTGTTTGGAGTATTGTTAGTTTCCCTCTTATATACTTGACTAATCTTTATGTTGTATTTAGAGAAGGGTTGTATTAATATATTTATTTAGTACTTCATTTTCTAATCTTATTACAATAGAAGCTCTTAGACTGTTTTCCCTAGGTTTTGGGACTATCTTATGCATTTTAAACTTTTAACTATATTCATTCTGCATTCTCCCTTAATTTATCTCGGTAGTCAAATACCAGTAGTTTTGGACTATGGATTGTCTAACCTATTAATGGGTTATAGTAAGTGCCATCATAACTTGATAAATAAGGTTGTGAAAAATTGGTATCACAGCCAAAGTTTACCACTGTGTTGGTACAAGATCTTGGTTTCTAGTAGAGTCCTGCAAGTCGATGCAAAGACGTCCGTAACTTATCTTAGGGAGGCTTCAGGCAATTCTAAAAAAATTTGGTTCTTGACTCCTTATCATGTGTTGTATTTGTATGAGCCTCAAGTATGTTTCTTGACTTTATTCTATCCTAGATGGATAATGAAAGATTCCCAATAGATGTGGATGGGACCTTGGCAAGTATTTCTAGATCTTTAGTGGAGCATCGAACAAAGAAGTCAGGGATGGCTGTCAAAGATATTTAACGTTAGTTAAAGTATTTGGGACCAACTAGGCTCTAGTAGAGCTCATGACTGCTTTGCCCTTTTGAGATTTAGTATTGGGGATCCAAAATCCTTTGTAGGTACCTCACAGTTAGAGATGACATTCGATTTATTGAGCCCAGGACAAAGTTGGATTTATTGGTGTTAAGTTGGATTCCTTATCGATTTCAAAGTATGAGATTGGGTTTCTTGAGTGGGAAAGGTATATTCATGTGCTATGTCCTTCAGAGCATGAAATAGTGCATAGATTTATTAGATGAATTACGTTGCCACTTTGTTTGGCATCGTAGCATCTGATAGTAGCTGGGTCTTCCTTTCCTCACTTTGTTGATCATACGAAGTCCATAGAAAGAGCATGTATTGAAACTTATGAACGTGGAGGTACCAGGCCATGTCATTAGTATAGCGCTATTGGTATTCTATCCAGCAATGAGGATCCTTCCACAAGAGGTTGATAGCTTGTTACTTAGTTGACAGCTTATAACTCAAGTCGTCACCTTGTTGACAAACGAAAACTCTAAAGTAAAATAAGCATAACTTTCTACTCCAATATTCGATTAAGGTGAAATCAGATTCGTTAGAAAGAAGACAAGGAGATATTTATGTTGATATATAGTAGGACACCTGAATCTTTATATTATAAGAGTTACACTTGTTTAAATTTGACCCTGGTAGGTTAAGATACTAAAACCCAATTGATACAAATGCTCTCAACTCGACTTTTCTCTAAGTTCTTCTTATGAAAATAATTTGCATAAAAAACACATTATACACAATGTGAATGTTCATGACACAAATATTCATATACAAATCATAGGATTAGAATTTATACACGTAGGAATGATGTTTTGAATTCTAGCTCAGAAATGCAGGGTGTTACATTATCTTCCCTTTGGAATCCTTCATCCTCGAATGATGGGTAGTAACTTATTGATAATATATATGTATGGACTAATGTATACATGACATGTCTACTAATGAATCATACCGCTAAGCTAAAACATTAAAACTTCTTTTGATGAAACTAATTTCTGAGCTAACTTGACTTTATTGACAATAAGGAGATGATTCATGTTGGGATTTTAGAACTCACCTAAAATGTTCATGATATTATCATACATATAGAAATGCGAAGTGATAACAGATGCAATAAAAATTCCAAGTATTACTTATGATGGAATAAATTATTTAACTTCTCATTAGTAATTATCCCTCAGAGCATTAACGATGGAGGAAAGACTTAGGTGCGAATGCAGGGGGGGGGGGGGAGGGGGGGGGTAGGGGGACTCAGAGTATTTTTTAGTCAATACAGGGTAGCATTAGGGTTTGACTCGTAGTCCTTTTCTATTTACGTTGGTGTTGGACATGTTGACGTAAAGTATTCAAGGGGAGGTACCTTGGTGTATATTGTTTATGGATAATGCCGTATTAATTAATGAGATGTGGGGGGGGGGGGGGGGGGGGGGGGAGAAAGAGGGAGGAGTGAATGAAAAATTAGAGGTTTGGAGGCAAACCCTTGAATCTAAATGGTTCAGATTAAGTAGGTCGAAGATGGAATATATGGAATGCAAGTTTAGTGACTTGAGGTAGGAGAAAGATGCGGTGGTGAGGTTGGATTCCCAGGATGTTTGTAAGAGGGATAGTTTTAAGTAACTTGGGTCTTTTATTTAGGGGAATGGTGAGATAGATGAGGATGTCTCTAACCGTATTGGACCAGGTTGGATGAAGTAGAGGCTTGCCTCAGGAGTGTTGCGTGATAAGAAGGTCCTAGTTAAGCTTAAAGGAGAATTCTACAGAGTGGCAGTCCGGCCAGCTATGCTCTATGGAGCAAAGTGTTGGCCATTCAAGAACTCCCACATTCAAAGAATGAAAGTAGTAGAAATAAGAATTTTCCATTTGATGTGTGTACTTACTAAAGGGGATAGAGTTAGGAATGAGTCATTCCGAGAAAAGGTGGGAGTGGCTTTGATGCAGGACAAGATGCGAGAAGGAAGGCTAAGATGGTTTGGGCATGTGATGAAGAGGTGCACGGATGCCCCAGTTTTTAGGTGCGAGAGTATAGCATTGGATGGCTTTAGTAGGAGCAGATACAGGCTGAAGAAGTACTGGAGGGAAGTGATTAGACATGGTATGGAGCAGCTTCAGCTTATTGAGAACATGACCCTAGATAGGAAGGTGTGGAGGTCGAGGATAAGGGTAGAAGTATAGGTTGTGTGTGTGGGTTGAAGCTAGTATTTAGAAGAGCCCTTGTATAGCCAGGTTACTAATCCTAGGACTGTGTCCATAGGTAAGAGCTCCTAGTCAGGAGGGTTTGGATGTGGAGGGTGTCTCTGGCCTGTGAATGTCTGTTACTACTAGGTGGGTATCGTTTTTTGGATGCCCTATTTTTTATCTCTTACTGCACATTGCACTTGGTTACCTTATCTCATTCTTCTTTGATTTATATTTATGTCTTAATCCTATTTATGCTATTGTAATACCACGGGAAATATTTTGTTAAAATTTTGTGCATAAACATGTTGGGTTCTATCTTCTAGAATGAATTATAAATTTTTCGTGTGCAATGTCTTATATTATGACCCACCATTGTGTAGAGTATCGAATAAGCTTCCCAACAATATGTGGATCATCCAAAACGGAAACCCGAGTCATGAGTTATGAACATTCCGATCGAACCATGAATAGTAGTGAGCAGTAAAACACGCAGGAAAAAGTACTGAGGCCTGGCGTATTTTTGCTCCAACTTTAAATGATCATAACTCCTTGTACGTAATGATCCAGGTGATCTACTATATATCAATGGAAAGCTCTGCGAATCCTCTTTCCAATGAAATTGGTTTCATCAAATTTGTCTATTGGAGCAAAAGGTTATGGTCTATCTAGTTCAGCCTATCAAAAGTGAATTTTTTTGTCAACTTCAAATGATTATAACTCCTCGTACACAATGACCTTGAGTTACTATATATCAACAGAAATATATGAGAGTGCTCTTTATAATGAAATTGGTTTCATCCAATTTCGATATTGGAGTATAACGTTATGGTTGATCTACTTTACACGGTCAAAACAGTCTACCAAAGGACAGATTCGAGAATTATTTGATTTTTAGGGGCGTTTTGGTCATTCGCCTTCACCCAAAATCCATCCAAACCCTATATTAAAGCCTATTAGAAGCATTATATGTTATATTTCATCAAATTCACTCAAAAAAAAATCCTAAGCTCCTACATCCAACTTCAAGATCCTCCAAAGTTCACCATTAATTCTGCAAATTTATTCAAGATTCCAAGTTCCTAGTTTAAGAACTCCAAGAACCATCATTCAAAGGCACGATTAAAATCTCAAAAATGAGTATCGATCTAAAATTTATCATTCAAGGTATGTGGGGTTTTTCAACAAAAACTCTCATTGGTTCTTGTGCCCAAAAGTACTTTTCTTTACAAAGGCATGATTTTTATTTGATTATTTTTGAAATTAAAGCATGAACCCATATCTTATGATGATTATTATAAAATATTGATGTTTATGATTTTGAAAGATGAATTTACATGTGTGGAGATATAAAGCATGAACTTTGAACGATATTTATCATGATTTTGATATTTTGGTCCTGAATCCCCCATGGAAATTGTGTTTTTTTTGAGAAAGTGTGTGTTATAAGCATGTCAATGTTGAATATTTGAGATATTTTAAATGATTTGACCTTTTGGTCTTAATGAGGTTGTTTTGAACTCGAGTGTAAAAGAAATCCACAACGTGGTTGATTTTTATAGATGGGAAGCATGATGGCTCCCAATGTATATTTATATATTTCTGAAAATGTTTTATTATGGATTGTCTTTGAAATGATCTGAGCTAATTCCGGAAAAAATCTTTAGCACCGAGTGGGAGGTATAAAGCGACCTTACTTCCCTAGAACTACGTGCCCCCGTAGGAGTGAACCTGAGGCTGATTTATATAGTGATCACCAATTTGTGTGGATTTGATATCGATAGTCCTACTCCGATGGCAAGGATAGGACGGCTCTCCCCAATGTGCGTTGTACGTTGGACTCCATGTAGCTCACATGGTTTATGTTGGTTATAGGATCTCCCAGTGTGTGTGTTTCCTTATGTCTATGGTGAATGGTGAAGTGATTTGAAAGTGGAATTCTGAAAGTTATTCTTTTGAAAGATTTAAATGATATTGGCATTATAAGAATTGATATTCTTGATGAACTGAAAGTTATTGACAAATTATATGCTGACTCACATGTGTTATTGTACTTATTTCATCCTCTCATGATTATGATGATTTTCTTTGGGCTATGTGAGTCTTTCATACATCCTGGATATTTCTCATAAATATCTATGATGATGACATTTATACAACTGCATACACCCCTATATACTCGGTTCCGTTCCATGGTACAGACTTACATCTTCAGATATGGGCTGTATTTTCTCAGAATGTAGGTTCAGGTTCTCAGTTCCAAGTTCAATGGTTATTCTTCGGGCATGCTATTCTACATCCTCTGTTGTCGTGAGTCCTCATGTTCCGAGGATGTGATGTCTGATGTTGGTTTCATAGAATTGTTTATATTTGATAACTGTGTATGAGCCAGTTAGGGCATGTCTCAATGGCTCGCTGGTTTTATTGATTTTCTTAGAGGCTTGTCAGACTAGTATAGATGTTGGGAGTTAACTAATAAGTCATATTTTGTTATCTTTCTGAAATTCTTTTACTCTTGGATGATGATTACTTTGTTGATATTTAAGGGTTATTTATGGAAACCCTGTTGATTGGTGTTGAACTGAATGAAAATGGCTCAAAGGGTTAGCTTGGGGCTACTCGTTTCCTCAAGCACCGTGGGATGCTCCAGGACCCCTTTTTTGGGGTGTTACAAACTTGGTATCAGAGCCTTAGGTTTTAAGGTGTCCTAGGAAGTCTTACAAGCAACGTTAAGTAGAGTCTTGATCATCGGTGTGTAGCGCGCCACATCTATAAGTAAGAGGCTACAAGACATTTTAGGAAAAGGTGTGATTCTTTCTTTCAGAAGTCTATCGTGCTTAAAGTGTATCTCTTTGCCATTGATTCGTGCTCTCCTCTTTTAGAAATATGCCTCCACATCGACCGAGAAGAAATAATGATGGTCAATAACCTTAACCCACTGACCCTTTGAATGAAAATATGTCTCATGTCGAATTTTAGGTAGCCTTTCAGGCGCTCACCCAAGCTGTTACTGCAAATGTTCAGGCCAACTCAGTCCCAGCTCCACAGCAGCAGAGAGGTAATTCAGCTACTGCCAGGATTCGTGACTTCACGCGGATGAATCAGCCAGAATTCTATGGGTCCAAGTATGATGAGGATCCATGGTTGTTTTTAGAGGAGGTGCAGAAGATTACTCAGGTGATGCATGTATCTAAGGAACATAGTGTGGAGTTGGCTACGTATAGGTTGAGAGACCTTGCTTATGACTGGGTTGTTGTTTGGAGGAAAGGGAGAGGTGAGGGAGCTGTCCCTACAACTTGGCAAGACTTCCAGGATGCATTCCTGGATAACTTTTTCCCTTTGAAGATGAGGGAGGCGAAGGTGGAAGATTTTATGAACCTGCGATAGGGCTCTATGACTGTTAGGGAGTACTGTCTAAAGTTCAATCAGTTAGCCAAGTATGCTCCTGACTTAGTGGCTGATAATCGAGCTAGTATGAGTAAGTTTGTGATTGAAGTGTCTAGTTATGTGGTTAAAGAGTATAGGTCTGCTATGCTGAATAGTGAGATAAATCTTTCTAGGCTGATGACTCATGCCAAACAGATTGAGGCAGACAAGATTAAGGAGAGAGATAGAATGAGAGGGAATAAGAGAGCTAGGTTCGAGTAGCACAAATAGGGTCAGACTAGATCGCAGAGAGGGAGTCACCCTCAGTATCAGGATCGTTCATCTATGCTAGCACCATCATCTACTAGTGCTCCCATTCCAAGAGGTAGGTAGGAGCAAGGTAACAGGTCATATGCATCTAAGTCCCAGTTCAGTACTTGCAGTAAGACAAATCGTCCCCTATGTCGTAAGTGTGGTAGGGCTCATTCGGGTAAGTATTGGGGTAAGAAGAGGGTTTGTTTCCGGTGTGGTGACATGGGTCACAGAGTTAGAGATTGTCCACAGGATGGACAAGGGCGTCATGACTATCGCCCTCAGACCCAGACTCAGACTGTTAGTGCTCTAGTTTCAGCGACTTGCCTAGCCCCAGCTCAGGGCGCCTCTTCTAGCAATACTGGCGGGCAGTGCCAGAATAGATTCTATGCTTTACCATCCTTCTAGGAATAGGAGGACTCTCCCGATGTTGTTACTAGTATGCTTCGTATATTTTAGTTTGATATCTATGCTCTATTGGATCCTGGACCCAATTTCTCATATGTTACACCTTTGATTGCTGTGAATTTTGAAATGAGTCCTGATATTATTCCTAAGCCTATCCTAGTTTCTACCTCAGTGGGTGATTCGATTGTTGCCCAGAAAGTGTATAAAAAGTGTCCTGTTACTGTTCTTCATAGAGTCTTGTTGGTTGATCTGATTGAGTTAGACATGGTAGATTTTGATGTGATTCTAGGTATGGACTAGTTGTATTCTTCTTATGCCTCTATAGATTGTCAGACTCAAGTTTCAGTTTTCGGGTGCATCCGTATTTGAGTGGTCTGGGACCTGTGTCACCCAAGATTCATTTTATCTCGTACCTCAAAGCTAGAAAGTTTATTTCCAAGGGGTGTATTTACAATTTGGTTAGAGTCAAAGACACTAAGTCTGAGACTCCAACTCTCTAGTCTGTTAACGTCGTCAATGAGTTTTATGATGTCTTTCTGGATGATCTCCCAGTGATACCTCCTTATAGAGAGATAGAGTTCGGGATTGATCTTCTTCCCGATACTCAGCCTATTTCTATTTCTCCTTACCGTATGGCCCCTGCAGAACTTAAGGAGTTGAAAGCGCAACTCAAAGATCTACTAGATAAGGGTTTCATAAGGCCCA